>NW_012101365.1:895074-896815 GCF_000951045.1 Mandrillus leucophaeus | reverse complement strand
GCCGGCTGCGCGCCGCCCCCACTTGGAGTTGCCTTCCAGAGCCGGACGCCCAGGTCCCCCAAGCCAGTCTTTCCTCTCCAGACCTGCCTTTCCCCCAGAGTCCGACGGAAACCCTCCCCAGCAATTTAATGTAGTTAACTTCGCCTCCAAAGAAGTCTCATCCTACTCAACTACTTACTCTGCCAGCCCCTTCCTCCGTTCAGCCTCTCCCCCTCCTCATCAGGTTTCCTTCTGGGTCAGACCCCCGATGCCGCCTTTCCTACCCACGTCTACTTCCACTTCCACTTCCACTTCCCCTCGGGGGGCTCCCGCCTGATCGCTGTCCCAGTGGATCCCTTTAATGGGTGTGGTGGCTCCGCCAGTTTTGGTGCCAGGAACGGCCGCCCGGGGAGCACTTCTCCTGGGGGAATCCTCAGCAAAACGTGTTGTCGAGCTTCCCTCTTGCCTCGTTGCTTCCTGTCAAAGTCCAGTCCTTGTGCTCCTCAGAAAACCTCTAAACATCACTCACGCTGGGAACCTGGTCCCTCCCTCTCTGTAAAGAAGCCAATTACAATGTAAACATGGTGTCCGGGATGATAAAGTGACAGACACCTGACAGCCCTTTCCTGCTGCTCTGACCCAAACTCGCCCCCACGTCTCCTTCTCAGAAGGTTCTCTCCAGGGCTGGTGGCGCGTGCTTCCCGATTGGGGCCCACCCCGTCTTTCTTGCCTGCATTGTGGTATCTCCCTGCCATCTTGTACTCTCCTTGGCCTAGATTCGTCGGTGCTTCTAAGGCTTTAGCGCTGGGATAGGGGCAAACATTTCGGCAGTGGAGTTTTCTGTGTTTAAAATCAAGAGGCTTTGGGGTGCTTTGCCTAGCACTAGGATAGAGAGAAAAAAATGTTTTCTCAGAAACCGGGAGTCACGTACGTGCTTCATGTAAAATAACTAACTCGTGTTTGCAGAATTCTAAGTGTCATAAGGGAAGTCTGTTTCCCAGTTTATTTGGTGGTGGTGGTGTTTGTCCTGTCCTGCCAAGCAGATAACAAGGGGGGAAGAACCCTTTAACATGGAATGTGGTGGTTTAATCTTGGTTATGTATGTTTGGAAGGGTCCTCCCAAAACTCCAATTTGAACAACGACAGCACTGACTTTTAGGTATTCACTTTCTGAGAGTGTAGTTAGTGACTTGCATTAAACAAGATCCCTGTTGGCAGGCTGTTGTTTTCTGGCTCTGTTGGCCAGTTCTGGCAGGAGTTTTGCCTTCTTGAAGGTTTTGTGCTCTTGAAGACTTCCGTAAAATTGCATCTCAGTTGTGTACATACTTTATTCTCTCCCTGGGTAATACCATGTTTTTAGCTTCTATTTACTATCATTCATCTCTGGAGAATTGCTTCAGGCTCTGTCAGTTTTATAGCCATTTAAAAAATTTACATATGTTCTTGGGTTATATTTTTAGGTATTAATGTGTACACAGTAAGAACGGAGTCAGTGGTAGCTATTATCCTTCAGTGCCTCACACATGAGAGAATATACATTGGTGGTTAATTTTTATTGATAATTCAAATAAGTAAATTCAGAATATTCTGATTTTAAAACATGAAGAGGCAATAAGAGGAATTACGAAGGCACAGGAAAAAAAATAACGTTTCTAGCCGCTAGTATACCCCAGTGTGCCTCCTTATTATTTCAAAACTTTGCAGATTTGTGGTTTTTAAATTTAATTTTAATTTTTTATAACTGCCTGAGCCCAATACACTA
>NW_012101365.1:878986-894914 GCF_000951045.1 Mandrillus leucophaeus | reverse complement strand
GAGAGATCATTCAGGGCAGGGACATCTTTTAATCCATCTTCTCCCATAGTACCTAGCTGGAAGAAAGTAATTAATAACTGTTGTAGGAATGACCGAAAGCTCTAAAGGGTTCTGTAACAGTTATGGAGATTAAACATGCTTAAGTTAGTTTCTGCTTCTGTTCATATGATGGTGATTTTCATACAGCAAATATTTTTAAAGTACCTATTATGTACTAGACACTATACTGGGATTATCTTGTTTATAATTTCTTGCCTTAACCAATTAAGCAAAACTGAGTTTGGGGAAAAAATGTGAAAAATGTTTTAGCTTATGCCTTCCTTCCTTCCTTTTTCCAAGCTTGCCAACCAACCCTTCAACTCCCCAGCCACCAGAATAAATTACCTAAATTATTATATTCTCGCTTCTAGAGATGATAGAATACTAGAGTACCAAAATGTTGGTTCCAGTTCTGCTTTGGCAACAGCTAACTGTATGGGTTTGGGTTAAATATCCAGGCCTCAGTTTTCTTAACTTTAAAATAGACTCAACAAATATTTGCTGAGCATTTACTATGTGCTAGGAATTACTCTAGGTACTGAGGATATATATACTCATGAACAAAAGTAGTTAACAATTCTTTGACCTTGGAGACAAAACCTGGAACTTATTTCTACTAGAGGAGTTTGAATTAGTTGATCTAAGGACCTTTCCAACTCTTAAGATCCCGTTTTATAGACAGTGTTCTATGATTTATAGACCTAGTGGACTTTCTCTGGGTTCTTTAGTGCTTTACAGCCTTAATGTTTTCTAATTCAGTTGTCTTTTCTAGTTGTTCTGTTTACTTCTTGTCAGTGAGAAGTAAAACCTGAAGGAGAATGATCTTGATTTTTGCTTCTGTTGTTAGATTAGAAAAAAAGCATGTAATACTTCTAAAAAACATTTCCAATAGTCAGTTTTACTCCCTAATGCCCGTATCCCTAGTAATAATAATACTGTTAACTTCCCTTTGGGTATTACTATATGCCAGGAATTTTACTACACTTAGAATCTAACAATATGTTTTACAAATTAGAGGAGCTAGTAAGTAAGCTAGTGAGTGGTGGATCTAAGATTTGAACCAAGGTCTATAGGACTTCAAAAGCTGTCTATTTCACTGTACTTCTCTATGTACTATATGCTTGGCGTATCCAACGCTCCCTTGTATTTTTTATTCTTTTTTGTCAGCATATGCCATTGTCTTAAGTAGTAGGCCTCTTGAGGATATAAGACATGGTTTTTGCCCCTGAATCTCTAGTGCCTTTAATAGTATCTTGATGATACAATTGTGTGTTCAAAGTTAGTGCTATTGATGATAAAGGTTTTATTCTACTGAGATAGGATTTGAATATTTAAAATAGTCTTTTAGCAATTCAGCTTTATACTGGTTTTCTTGCTTTAGTTTAGCAAGGATTTTTTTTTTTTTTTTTGAGACAGAATCACACTTTGTCACCCAGGCTGGAGTACAGTGGCATGATCTGGCTCACTGCATCCTGCAACCTGTGTTGAGGATGCAGAGTGAGGCTCAAGGGATCCTCCCATTTCAGCCTCCTGAGTAGCTGGGACTACAAACATGCATCGCCATGCCCAGCTAATTTTTACAATTTTTTTGTAGAGACAGGGACTCCCTATGTGGTCAGATTCTTTTTTTTTTTTTTTTAAGTAATAAGCCCTTAAGTAGGGACTTAATTTTAAAAATCCTGATATATAAATGGTATAAAAACAGTTTTAATGCTTTTTTTGTTAAATTACAAGAGTGATATAACTATTACAGAAAACTTGGAAATTAAAGGAAAACATCTCCCATAATTTCACAGTTTGTAGTGTTTATTTTCAGTTTCATTTTTTAAACAAGTATACAGTGTGTGCTAATAAACATATCATCTTAGTAGTCTGATTTAACAATTATGACAGTAAATACAGGTTAGTTTGAAAATTGCAACATGTTCTCAGAAGCAGAAAAGTGACATTGTTCTCAACATGACAGATATTTGAGTTCCTACAATGGGAAAGGCATATTAATGATGTTTTTCTTTTTTGCCTATAATTATGGTTCCACATACTCAGGAAATCTGTTCTTCTTTGGGAGAGATATCTAACCCTTCTCAAGGATGGCTTGAAATGTTCAGCACTTGGGAGGGGTTGTCATAGTTAAAATTAATTAGGAACGGTTAGGTTTATCCAATAGTGAGTCTCTCAGGAATAATCTAAGAGTGCATTCCTTTGTTTTCACTCTATTTGCAGAAAGAATTCTAGTAACAGACTAAGGTATGGTAGAAAAAGATTGAGTATCATTAGCAATGAATTGTAGTTCAGAATCTCTGCAATCTCTAATAGTGTGATTTTAAAGGCCCAATCTAAGGTATTTTACTTGTTCTTCAGGGAATTACAAAAAGCACTTTATACACTTGTTTGTGAGTTAGGGGCCT
The DNA here is from genome assembly GCF_000951045.1 of Mandrillus leucophaeus. Lineage (NCBI taxonomy): Eukaryota > Metazoa > Chordata > Mammalia > Primates > Cercopithecidae > Mandrillus > Mandrillus leucophaeus. The sequence continues at coordinate 892,467 of NW_012101365.1, read as the reverse complement.
AATAAAATTGGGAGCAGAAAATATAACTGTTGGGTACTGGGCTTAATACCTGTGACACAAGTCCACTGATGTAACAAACCTTCACATGTACCCTTGAACCTAAAACGAAAGTTTAAAAAAAAAAAATCAGAACTCTGGAAGCCAAAACCAAGTAAATGGCCTGAGAGAGGTCTGGTTAGTTGGAGAATTGATAGAAATAATAAATGAAAAGTTAATCCAGGCAGAGTTCATTAGGCAAACTCATATGCTGAAGTTTCATTTTTAAAGCAGTTGAATCAACAAGGTATGCCTTCATTAACAATTACATTTATTAGGCGTTTTTAATAATCTGAGGAATCTTGTAAATTGAATGCTTTATTACAGTAAAGTGAACATTTTCTTATTTCGACAAATGATCTAACCCAGTTAAGCATGCGTAGAAAAAAGACTGGAAGAAATAAAAAGCAGTTTTATAGTAGCATGGTTGTAGTTTTTATCTACCTTGTTTTTAACAGTGAGAATGTATTCCTTCTGTAATCAACTGATTTAGCGTTTCTCTGCGTCATTTTTAAAAATTTATTCATTTAAATTGAATACACAATAACTATGTGTAAAGTAAAGCTTTGTGTTCTAAGATTACGTCTACACTTAGTTTTCATCCTAAACATTCTCATCTTTGGATTTAGAGAAATTGGTCAGAGGAATGATACTAATTAATGGATTTGGACAATTCAGTTAGAGGACTAATTTATAATTTTGTGTGCTGCTTTATAATTTACAAAGCATAACCTATGAACTAAGCTATTATTATCATTTCAGATTGGAGGATACTGAGGCTCAGAATTTATGGTTAGTAAATTAAAAAGCCAACATAAATTCATGTTTGAAAAAATTCATACAGTGCTAGTGAAGTCTCCCTTACTGCTTTAGGCCCTCATTTGCTTTCCCAGAGGCAGCCATTCTTGCCAGTTTCTTGTGTGAATTTCCAGTAATAGTCTGTGTATATGCAAATAAATATATATAATATATGCATTGTGTATGTATATTCTTTTGTATAAGCTGTTTATTGTTTCACAGTTTGTTGTTGTTATATTATTTTTAACTTAACTGATTTAGGAGATTGCTCTATATCATCACATGTAGATCTCCCTTATTATTTTCAAAACCTCAGGGTATTTCTATATGTAAACTTACTGTTATTTATTTTACTAGCCACCTAATACTGGACATTTATTTTGTTTTCAATCTTTTGTTACAACTATGCTGCAGTGGATACTCTTTTACATGTTTTTGTGCACATGTGTGAGCATATGGATTAATTTCTAGCAGGTGTAATTGTTGGGCCGAAGGATACTTTTAATCTACATAGATACTGCTAATTTGGGGTAGGCATAGTGGCTCAGGCCTATAATTCCAGTGCTTTGGAAGGCTGAGGTGGAAGGATTGATTGAAGTCAAGAGTTCAAGGCCCGGGTAACATAGTGAGAGCCATCTGGGACAAAAAAAATTTTTTTTAATTAGCTGGGCATGGTGGTGTGCAGCTGTAGTCCTAACAGTCATTCCAGGTTACATTGAGCTATGATTGCACCACTGCACTCCAGCCTAGGTGACAGAGCTAAGACCCTGTCTCCAAAAAAAAAAAAAAAAAAAGATAATTGCTCATTTGCATTCAGAAACACTGCTGTAGTAGCACATATGTTTGAGAGTGTCATTTCCTCCACAGCTTGCTCAACATGTATATTATTGTCAGTCCAGTGATCAGAAAGATTTCAAACAATTTCATTGTTTTAGTTTGTTATTTATTTATGGGTAAGGTTGAACTTATTTTTTTTTTCTTTGAAACCATTTGTATTTCTTTTTTTTGTAAACTGCTTTAGTTTTTTACTTGTTCTCTTGATGGGCTGTTTGTCTTCTTTCTCACTGATTTGTAAGAACTCTTCTTATATTTAGGAAATTCGCCCTTCTTTGCAAAATTCTTTGCAAAATTTTTTTTCTCTGAAATTTTTTTGTTTTTGGCATTCTTTGATTATGTAGAAATATTTGTTTTATATGTTTAATTTGTCAGTCTTTTCTCTTAGAGCTTCTGCAAAATCTAGATTTTTAAATTTCAGGAGCAGAGGCAGAATAATATAACTGCAAGAGCACACCTGTTCTGCCCCTGAGTAGTTTTGTGATCTTGGGCAAATTACTTAACCTCTTAAGTGTACTCATTTGCATATTAGAAATAAACTACTGAGACTTCTTGGGTATTATTGAGACCTCTTAAGCATGTTGTGATTACAAAATGAACTGGTGACTTATTTTCTTTAGCCACTCCTATAGTTTTCCCAATTTGTTAAAAGCTGGTCTTGTACCCCGCCTCATATACTGTGCTTTCCTATCACGTAAATGTGAACTTTTGAATATTTTGTGTAGAAGTAAGATAGAAATGAGGTAGAAGAAACTCACTTTTGTGATATAAATAATGCTATCAAATGAATCAGGTGCAATTGAAAAATAAAGGTTGGGCTCTTTTTAAAACTTGTTTTTTATGTGGTAAAAATATACAAAGAAAAGTAAAGTAAGCCTCACTTCCTCCCCCCTTTAAACTGGGGGTTATGATAATGGGAATATAATAGTACCAGGAGTTTTTCATCTGAAATAATCAAACTGCTTATTCCTTACTAAATCTGCAATAAGAATACAAATTTGACCAAGAATGCTAGATAAGAACATATTTTTTGGAGGAAGATGTTTATATTACAGTACTTTATAGTTTTTTAGATCATGGTTTCTCAGCCTTGGCACTTTGAGATTTTGGGCTGGAGAATTTCTTGTGGGAGGCTGTTCTGTGCATTGTAGGGTGTTTTGCAGCATCCTTATCTATTCACCTTCACCAGTTGCAGTAATCAGAAATATCTCCAGATATTGACAGATATTTCCTAGAGGATTAAGTTGCCTCTAGTTGAGAATCACTGGCTTATTTATTTATTTTTATTTTAAAGTTTTAGTACTTTCGCGAGAGAGTTTTGCTCTGTCGTCCAGGCTGGAGAACAGTGGTGCGATCTTGGCTCACTGCAACCTGCACCCCTGGGTTCAAGCAATTCTTGTGCCTCAGCCTCCTGAGTAGCTGGGATTATAGGCGTGCATCACCACGCCTGGCTAAATTTTTTTGTATTTTTAGTACAGATGGATTTCACCAGGTTTGCCAGGCTGGTCTCCATCTCCTGACCTCAAGTGATCCTCCTGCCTTGGCCTCCCAAAGTGTTGGGATTACAGGTGTGAGCCACTGCGCCTGGCCAAATCACTGGTTTAGATATTTACTTATTTATTTATTATTATTTTTTGAGGTGGACTTCTGGCTCTGTTGTTCAGGCTGGAGTGCAGTGGCACGATCTCGGCTCCCTGTTACCCCCGCCTCCCGAGTTCAAATGATTCTCCTGCCTCAGCCTCCCAAGTACCTGGGATTATAGGCACCTGCCGCCACACCTGGCTAATTTTTGTATTTTTAGTAGAGACAGGGTTTCATCATGTTGGCCGGGCTGGTCTCGAATTCCTGACCTCAGGTGATCTGCCCTCCTCGGCCTCCCAAATTGCTTGGGATTACACACGTGAGCCATCGTGCCCGGCCTAGCTGTATACTTTTTGTGGTCCATCAGGACATATAAGATATACTTTCTGGGGGTGAGGACAGGGGAAAGAGTTTGTCTTCATATTTTTATTCTTAAGCCTGCCATGAGCCATGATTGACTCCTTGTGCATAAATATTGAGCTTAAAAAACTTAAATGAGAAAGCAACCTGAAATTGTGAACTTAATTTTATGTGTGATTTCTCTCCCCTTTTTAGTGTGATCTCCCCCTGCCCCCGGCTCCACTGTAGTTTGGAAACTTAGTGTGGTCTTGTTTTAGTTGTGGAACAGTTCTATCTAGTGGGCTAAGTATCAATACAGAGATCCTGGAAGGAAAACATTCTCATGCCACTGTTCAGAAGGAAGAGGACTGATGCTTCTAAAACGCCTAATAAATACTAAATTTTTTTAGATGATCTACATACATTGTTTCACCTAATCTTCATAGCCTTTCTACAAATAGGCATTAATCTGTATTACTTGCTCATGGTTGTATTTTAAGTGGGAGAGTTGAGATTTGAACCCAGGCACGTCTGTTCTCCAAGACATTTGCTATGCTGCTTCCTATAGTCATTGATGGTATTTCAGTCAAATTTTGGGATGAAAATGAACATTCATGGGATCTTACATTCCTCTATTGTTAGGTAAAAGAAATTATTCAGTGATATATGTGTGTGTGTGTGTGTGTGTGTGTGTGTGTGTGTGTATGTGTATGGGGGGGAGGTCAATAGTGGGATAATAACAATAATATTGAGCACACTTACGTGTCATGTGCTGCTTTCAATAATCTTTACAACCTGATGAACTTTCAGTATTCTTTACAACTTGGTAATCCTTATAGCCCTGTTTTACAAAAACAAAACAAAACAAAAAACTGGGACACAGAGGTGAAGTAATTTGTTCAAGGTCAAACTGCTGCTAAGTGGTAGAGCCAGAATTTTAACCCAGTAGTCTAAACAACTCAGATATTAATTGAGTGAGTCTGCATTTTTAAGGGCAAAATGGCTCTGACAGAGCTGACTAATTGTGGTACCATTCCTTGGTTATAGCTGAACATATATTCTAGGCTACTACATCTTCCTATGTGAAAATCTACTTATCACTGCATACACCACATCTCTAGAAAGTGATTGTTGCACACAGTTATAGTGGAGGGTTTTTGTAGACATAGTAGAAGGTAGTTTTTCGTTTTGCAACCTCCAGATTTATTGCAAATGAAAATCTAAGCTTGTCCAGGTTAGTGTACATCATACCAATATTTACTTTTAAGCTAATACTCTCTCAGACACAATTATTTGGACTTGGAGTTTCTACAGTATTGTATTACTAAAGATAAAATGTATCAGAGACTCCCTAAAAAACAAACTATTTTATTCAATAAAACCTGGAACCATTAGCTGTAATGATTTCTGATCCTCAGATGAACATTTTTGAGAACTAGCATAAAATAATGACAGAGATCTTGGGCTCTGAAGTCAGAATGTCTTAGGTCAGTTGATAGATTTTAGTTATATGAACTGTTAATTTTTATGAAATGTTGCACTTAATTAGGATTTTGATGGATCATTTATACTAAGGATTATTGATAACTTCATTCCATCTTTTTTTGTTCTATAGGTACAACATAGATATAACATTATACATATATTAAAATATGAAATTATATGCATTAAAGGCGCTTCCAGTATTGATGGTTGATCCTCTGTTTCAGAAAACATTTACCAGATGCCTCCTGTGTGTCACTACTCTAGTAAGCCTTGGACATACAGCATAAGACCATGACATTTGCTCTGAAGATAGCTTTTAGTTTTTTAGGGAGATAAACACTGACTTTCTTGTGTGACAAGTACTGTGATAAAGGATGATAGAAGTAAGGCAAGCAGGTACCATGGGAGAATCCTGTGATTATGATGAAACTTTTGGTGGTAATGTAGTTTTTAATTACTTAATGGTTTTATAGGATCCAGGGTTGTTACTGTAGAGGATAAACTGTACTTGAAAGGATAATATAAATTTATAGGAACATTTGATTCAAGTTAAATTGTATTTTGGTACATAGGGTCCATATTGTGGGATATAACATCCATTTTCTTATGAGATTCCTTGTTTTATCTTTTCTTTGTAATAAAGGAAGAATTTTTAATTTTGACCATAGGGCATAGGAAGGGGACTCAAGAATAGACTTCAAAAGATCTGTGATCTACTCCAAAACAGTAGGTAAAATATTTTGTATATATATTTTAACAGAGTATCAAGATTCTCATCCTAGGGACACTGAGAGAAGTTTTATATAGTGGGAAGAACGCTGGATATAGTACAAGACAAACCTGGATTGAGTTGTAGCTCTGCCATTTGTGACATCTCTGAGTGATCATGGCAAATTACTTAAACTTTCATTTGCTTATGTGTGATGTATACACATTGTTGAGATATAGGAGGCATTTGGTAAACAGAATTGCTTGTATTATTATTAATACTTAACCTGCAGAATTTATGTATTTGTTTAAATGTTTCTCCCCTTCCCCTTCCTTCCTTCCTTCTTTCCTTCCTTCCTTCCTTCCGTCTGTCCATCCGTCCTTGGCAGATTCTTGCTCTGTCACCAGGCTGGAGTGCAGTGGTAGGATCTCAGCTCACTGCAGCCTCCACTGGTTCAAGTGATTCTCCTACCTCAGCCTCCTGAGTAGCTGGGACTACAGGTGCGCGCCACCATGCCCAGCCAATTTTTGTATTTTTAGTAGAGACGGGTTGTGTATTTTTAGTAGACAGGGGTTTCACCATGTTGACCAGGATGGTCTTGATCTTCTGACCTCATGATCCGCCTGCCTTGGCCTCCCAAAGTGCTGGAATTACAGGCGTGAGCCACCACGTCGGGCCTAAATGTTTTTTCATTTCCAGTATTCTTCACTCACTAAAGAAAACTTGGAACATACATGTCGAAAAATAGCTAGAAGGTAGATCACCATCCACACCATTCTTTAAATTTTAGTCTTTTACATTTTTTCTTTTTGTTTTCAAAGTGTCGTTATTATCTCTCTTTCATACACACACACACACATATATGTAAATCTATATGTATGTAACAATTTTTGTTCTGTTCTCTTTTTTTTTCCTGAGATAGAGTCTAATCACCCAGACTGGAGTACAGTAATGTGATCTCGGCTCACTGCAACCTCCATCTCGTGGGTTCAAGCAGTTCTCCTGCCTCAGTATCCCAAGTAGCTGGAATTACAGGCGTGTGCCACCATACCTGTCCAGTTTTTGTATTTTTAGTGGAGATGGGGTTTCACCATGTTGGCCAGGCTAGTCTTGAACTCCTGACCTTGTGATCTACCCACCTTAGCCTCCCAAAGTATTGGGATTACAGGTGTGAGCCACTGCGCCTGGCCTCTTCTGTTTTCTTTAAGTGTTTTCGTGTGTGGTCTTCATAAGCATCAATTTAATGTCTTTGGAGCATATTAATTGTGTGCGTTATAGTTTAAGCCCTAATGTGTACAGACATTGTATGTATGTCCACTATAATTAATGCTGTTGCAGATAACCTTTGCTCTATCATTTGATAAATTTTTTTCTGTAGAGTTATATGTGGTACTTATATTATTGAATTATTTTTCTATGTATACATTTGAGTTTTGAAATCAAACAAGTGAATTTTTAGTTTATATTTTAAGATCTTGAATGGTAAAGCAGACAGCAGCAAGAGTTAACTCGAGCAATAATCTGAAAAATGCTATTCTGAAGGGATTAAACTAAGCATATTTAATTTGGTTGCAAGGGCTATTTATAGTTTGTCAGAGTTCACTTAGCGTAGGAAACTGGCATTAAAAGTTGTGAGCTTGAAGAAGATTGAAATATTTCAGTTTGTATACACAGTTTTCACCCTTCTCTGCAGTCTGTATTGCTTTCATTCTTAGTTTGTTCTCTACATTCTGTTCTGTTTTTTGTTTTTTTTTTCTGGCACACTTTTATGCAGGGCCTTTTAAGATCCGGGGGTGGATTCTGGACCATCTGGCACTTCAGAATAGCTCAAAAACTTCACTTGCTTGAAATGTCCTGGTTTGTGTCCCTGCTTGGCACGTTTTCTGCTTTATACCCTCAGAGCTTTTTGTTTTTTTTTTGAAACGGAGTCTCCCTCCGTCACCCAGGCTGGAGTGCAGTGGCGCAGTCTCGGTTCACTGCAAGCTCCGCCTCCCGGGTTCACGCCATTCTCTTGCCTCAGCCTCCTAAGTAGCTGGAACTACAGGCGCCCGCCACCATGCCCGGCTACTTTCTTTGTATTTTTAGTAGAGACGGGGTTTCACTGTGTTAGCCAGGATGGTCTGGTCTCCTGACCTCGTGATCCGCCTGCCTCGGCCTCCCGAAGTGCTGGGATTACAGGCGTGAGCCACCGCACTCGGCCAACCTCAGAGCTTTTTATGACTAATTTCTTCCTTAGGACAGGAATTTTAAGAGTACCAGTGTTCATAAATTAAAGTGGACAAGACTCATTTCACTATAAAATTCACCAAAAAAACCCTCATAAACTTTGCAATCTGTTTTTAAATGTATAATTGACATGAACACTTATATCTGTTTGATAAATATTTAAAATATTCAAAAATGAGATAGTTTTTAGGTGCTGCTTATAGTTTTTCTTTGATTATGAGGCCAGGTAGAGAGGAAAGTGTAATTCTGCAAATTGTAAATTTACTAAGTTGATTTCTAGTCCTAGCTTTAAAATACTTCATATGTCCAAATTAATAATAACTCAAAAAGATATACCTGCATTTAAAAATATTAGCCATCTACCAATTCCAAAAAGCTGTGGAGGTACTTAATGTATAAAATATTTAAATATTACTGACTGGGCGTGGTGGCTCATGCCTGTAATCCCAGCACTTTGGGAGGCCGAGGTGGGAGAATCACCTGAGGTCAGGAGTTCAAGACCAGCCTGGCCAACGTGGCAAAACTCTGCCTTTGCTAAAAATACAAAAATCAGCCGGGTATGGTGGCAGGCATCTGTAATTCTAGCTACTCAGGAGGCCAAGGCAGGAGACTCACTTGAACCTGGGAGGCGGAGGTTGTAGTGAGCCGAGACTGCACCATTGTACTCCAGCCTGGGTGATAGAGCAAGACTCCATCTCAAAACAAACAAACAAACAAACAAATAAATAAATAAATTGTAGTGAGCCAAGATTGCGCCATTGCACTCCAGCCTGGGTGATAGAGCAAGACTCCATCTCAAAACAAAAAAAAAAAAAAAAAAAGGAAAAATGATCTTTTCATTTTTTTTTTTTTTTTTTGAGACGGAGTCTCGCTCTGTCGCCCAGGCTGGAGTGCAGTGGCCAGATCTCAGCTCACTGCAAGCTCCGCCTCCTGGGTTTACTCCATTCTCCTGCCTCAGCCTCCCGAGAAGCTGGGACTACAGGCGCCCGCCACCTCGCCCGACTAGATTTTTGTATTTTTTAGTAGAGACGGGGTTTCACCGTATTAGCCAGGATGGTCTTGATCTCCTGACCTCGTGATCCGCCCGTCTCGGCCTCCCAAAGTGCTGGGATTACAGGCTTGAGCCACCGCGCCCAGCCTATTAAGAGACTTTTTAGCGCTCTGCTCCATTGTTCTTTTCTAAAATTTTTATTTTTTAAACAGTTTAATTGAAATGTAATTCACATACCATACAACTTACCCTATAAAGTGTACAATTCAGTGGTTTTTAGTCTCTTCATAGATATGTACAAACATCAATTTTAGAACAATTTTATCACTTCAGAAAGAAACTTGCGCTCCTCAGCTGTCACCCTCCCGTATTGCATGCTTCCCCCGGCCTAAGCAACTATTCATCTACTTTCTGTCTCTATAGAGTTTCTTATTCTGAACTTTGTGTGAACGGAATAATATAATACATATACTCTTACGACTGCCTTCTATCACTTTTTGTGGTTTATCTATGTTGGAGCAAGTATCAGTAATTCGTTCCTTTTTTTGGTTGAAAAATATTCCATCATATGGTTATACCACATTTTGTTTATTCATTTGTTCATCGATGGATATTTGGGTTGTTTCCACCTTTTGGCTGTTAAGAATAATGCTGTTATAAGCGTTCATATACAAGGTTTTGTGTACGTACATGTTTTCACTTCTCCTGGGCACGTATCTGGTCATATGGAAATTCTGTGTTTAATCATTTGAAGAACTGCTGATTTTTTTTTTTTTTGGAGACACAGTCTCACTCTGTCACCCAGGCTGGAGTGCAGTGGCGCAATCTCGGCTCACTGCAACCTCTACCTCCTGATTAAGCGATTCTCCTGCCTCACTCTCCTGAGTAGCTGGGACTACAGGTATGTACCACCACACCTGGCTAATTTTTGTGTTTTTAGTAGAGACGGAGTTTCACTATGTTGTACAGGCTGGTCTCAAACTCTTGGCCTCAAGTGATCCACCCGCTTCGGCCTCCCAAAGCACTGGGATTACAGGTGTGAGCCGCCATGTCCGGCTGCTGACTGTTTTAGAGCACCTCCACCATTTATATTTGTACCAGCAGTGTACGGGAATGAGGATTTCTCCACATCCTCTCCAGTAATTGGTATTAGCTGACTTTTTGATTTTGGCCTACATTTTTTAGTATCTCATTGTGTTTTTGATTTTCATTTCTCTGATGATTAATGATGTCAAGTATCTTTTTATGTGCTTATTAGCCATTTGTATATCTTCTTTAGAGAAATGTCTAATTATATTCTTTGCCCATTTTAAATAAAATTGAGTTGTCTTTTTATTATTGAGTTGTTAGAATTCTTTATGTATTCTAGATAGAAGCCCTTATTAGATACATGGTTTGCATATATTTTCTCCCATTCCGTGGATTATTTTCTTGATGGTGTTTTTTGAAGTACTTTGAAGTTTTTTATTTAATTTTAATTTATTTTATTTTCAGACAGGCTCTTGCTCTGTTGCCCAGGCTGGAGTGCAGTGGTATGATCACAGCTCATTGCAACCTTGACCTCCAGGGCTCAAGTGATCCTCAAGCTGGGACTACAAGTGCACGCCACCTTGCCCAGCTAATTGTTTTTATATTTTTTGTAGAGATGGGGTTTCACTGTGTTGCCCAGGCTGGTCTTGAACTCCTGGGCAACATGCTCTCTTTGGCCTCCCAAAGTGCTAGGATTGCAGGCTGACATAAGCCACCTTGCCTGGCCTGAAGTTTATAATTTTGATAAGGTCTAATTTATATATATTTTTCTTTTGTTGCTTGTGCTTTGGGTGACATAGCCGAGTCTTTTGGCAAATCTAAGGTCATGAAGATTTATCTGTTTTCTTTTAAGAGTTTTATAGTTTTAGCTGTTATATCTAGGTCCTTGATCTATTTCAAGTTAATTTTTATATATGGTGTGAGTTAAGGGTCCAACTTCATATTTTCACTAGTGGATATCTTTTGCTTGTGACATGGTATTCCAGCACCACTTGTTGAAAAGACTATTCTTTCCACATTGAATGATCTTGGCACTCTTGTCAATAATCAGTTTACCATAGATGTATGACTTAATTCTGACTTAATTCTGTTCCATTGATCTATATGTCCTGTGCAGTACAACACTGTCTTGAGTATTGTTGTTTTGTAATACGTTTTGAAATTGGGATGTGTTAGTCCTCTAACTTTGCTTTTTTATTTTTTTTGTTGTTGAGACAGAATTTCACTTCTGTTGCGCAGGCTGGAGTGCCGTGGTGCGAACTCGGCTCATTGCAGCCTCTACTGGGTTCAAGCGATTCTCCTGCCTCAGCCTCCTGAGTAGCTGAGATTATAGGCGTGTGCCACCACGCCCGGTTAATTTTTGTATTTTTAATAGAGACGGAGTTTCACCATATTGGCTAGGCTGGTCTCGAACTCCCAACCTTCGGTAGTCCGCCCACCTCAGCCTCCCAAAGTGCTGGGATTACAGGTGTGAGCCACCACACCCAGCCTACTTTGCTTTTTTCTTTCAAGATTGTTTCGGCTATTCCAAATTCTTTGCAATTCTGTCAGAATTTTAGAATCAGCTTGCCAGTTTCTGCAAAACAGTTGTAATTCTCATATAAATTGCATTGAATCTATAGATTAGTTTGGGGAGTATTACCTTAACAAGGTCTTCTGATCTATGAACGTGGGATGTTTTTCCATTTTATTTATAACTTTAATTTTGTTTAGTGTCTTATAGTTTTTAGAGTATAATAAGTCTTGTACTTTTGTTAAAGTTAAATAAATTGATAATAAAACCATTTGATGCTATTGTGAATGGAATTGATTTCTTACTTACTTTCTTTCTTTTTTTTTTGAGACAAAGTCTCACTCTGTTGCCCAGGCTGGAGTTCAGTGGTGCTATCTTGGCTCACTGCAACCTCCGCCTCCCAGATTCAAGCGATTCTGCTGCTTCGGCCTCCTGAGTAGTTGGAATTACAGGCAAGCCCCCATCACGCCCAGCTAATTTTTGTATTTTTTAGTAGGGATGGGGTTTCACCGTGTTGGCCAGGATGCTCTCGAACTCCTGACCTCAGGCGATCCACCCAACTTGGCCTCCTAAAGTGCTGTGATTACAGGCGTGAGCCACTGTGCCCGACCTGGAATTGATTTCTTAATTTCATTTACAGATCATTTGTTGGAAATGTATAAGAACAATTTTTTTTTCATACTTATCTTGTGTCCTGTAACCATCTGAACATATTTATTACCTTTAGTAGTTTTTAGTGGATTCCTTAGGATTTTCTATATATAAGTTCATATCATGCACAAATACAGATTTACTTCCTCCCCCAATCTAGATGCTGTTTATTCTTATTCTTGTCTGATTTCCCTGGCTAGAACCTCCAGTATAATATTGATTAGAAGTGGCAAGAGTGGACATCCTTTTCTTGTACCTGAAGCGTACGTATGTATTATCAGTACCTCAAAAGTGCCTAGTTCAGCCATGAAATAAAACTTAGTGTTATTTGAAAGGGTTTTTTTTTTTAAGTATTTATTTATTTTTATTTGCCACTATACTAATGAGGAAGAAGGGGTTTCTAAATTTTGTTATTTGTTTATGTATTTGTTTGAGACAAGGTCTCTGTTGGTCAGGCTGGAGTGCAGTGGTGCGATGGTGGCTTACTGCAGCCTTGACGTCCTGGGCTGAAGTAATTCTGCCTCAGCCCCCCAATTAACTGGGGCAACAGGCATGCACCACCACATCTGGCTAATTTGTTTGCTTTTTGTGAAGGTGGAGTCTCACTATGTTGCCCAGGGTGGTCGCAAAATCCTAAGGTGCAAGTGATTCTCACATCCTTCACCTCTCAAAGTGCTGAGAGTACAGGCATGAGCCACCTCACTTGGCCGGAGGGTTTTTTAAAATTCACATTTTAATTATGTTGCTTCAGAGGGATTCTTGAGTTTGGTCCTTATACTATCAGCACCTGAAAGCTTGTTTGAAATGTAAATTATTATTAGACTCTACCCTGTGACTCTGAAAAGAACCAGGGGCTGGGAAGTTCACTTAGCCTTTTGCATGGTTAATGTAGTTTGTCTTAAAATTAATAATGTGGCAGGGTGCAACTGCTCTTGCCTGTAATCCCAGCACTTTGGGAGGCCGAGGAGGGTGGATTACCTGAGGTCAGGAATTTGAGAGCAGCCTGGCCAACGAGGCGAAACCCCATCTCTACTCAAAATACAAAAATTAGCTGGGCATGGTGATGGACGCCCATAATCCCAGCTACTCATGAGGCTGAGGCAGGGGAATCGCTTGAACCCGGGAGGCGAGGTTGCAGTGAGCTTAGGTCGCACTACTGCACTCCAGCCTAGGCGACAGAGCAAGACTCTTCTCAAGAAAACCACAAAAAAAACCCCAAAAACTAATAATACTACTAATGAGTAACACATACAGGATTTTTGTTTTGTTTTTGTTTTTGTTTGTTTGTT
>NW_012101365.1:875128-876726 GCF_000951045.1 Mandrillus leucophaeus | reverse complement strand
TGAGACGGAGTCTCACTCAGTCGCCCAGGCTGAAGTGCAGTGGCGCAATCTCGACTCACTGCAAGCTCCGCCTCCTGGGTTCACACAATTCTCCTGCCTCAGCCTCCCAAGTAGCTGGGACTACAGGCGCCCGCCGCCACGCCTAGCTAATTTTTTGCATTTTTAGTAGAGACGGGGTTTCACTGTGTTAGCCAGGATGGTCTCGATCTCGTGACCTCATGATCCACCCGCCTTGGCCTCCCAAAGTCCTGGGATTACAGGCGTCAGCCACCGCGCCCGGCCAAGAGCTGAATTTAAAAAAAAAATGTGCATGCATAAAAGAAAAGGATTGAAATTATGATACAGGCTACAACATGAAGAAACGTTGAAGACTTGAAATGAAATAAGTCAAACACAAAGAGACAAATATTATTTTCTTTTTATATGTGTCTTAGTCTGTTTTAGCTGCTATAACAAAATACCAAAAACCGGGCAATTTAGAAAGAACAGAAATTTATTTCTTCCAGTTCTGGAGGCCAGGAAGTCTAGGATCAAGGTGCTAGCAGATTCAGTGTCTGATGTGGACTGCTTTCTCCTTCCAAGATGATGCTTCTTACTGCATCCTCATATGGTAGAAGGGCAAAAAAGGGATGAATGCTGTGTCCTCACATGGTAGAAGAGAAGGAAGGGCAAAAAAAGGCAAGTGCTGTGAGGACTCTTGTGATAAGTACCTAAATTGCATTGCCCTTATGACTTTATCACCCCTTAATGGCCCCACCTCTTAATACTATTGCATTGGAGATTAAGTTTCAACATGAATTTTTTGGGGACACAAACATTCAAACCGTAGCAATAAGGCATTCAAAACAGGCAAATTCATAAAGACAGAAGTAGAAATGTGTTTACCAGGTGATTGGGGGAGAGAGGAATGAGGAGCTTTTGTATAATGAGTACAAAGACGAAAAAAATCTGGAAATAAATACAGATGCTTCTCAACTTACCATAGGGTTGCATCTTGATAAACCCATAGTAAGTGGAAAAGTCAGAAATGCATTCAACATGCCTAACTTTCCAAACATCATAGCTTAGTCTAGCCTACCCTAAATGTGCTTAGAACACTTAAATTAGCCTATAATTGGGCAAAATCATCTAACACAAAGCCTGTTTTATAATAAAATTTTGAACATCTCATGTAATTTATTGAATACCGTACTGAAAGTGAAAAACAATGGTTGTATGGGTACTTGAAGTATGGTTTCTACTGAATGCTTATTGCTTTTGTACTGTCATAAAGTTAAAAAATCATTAAGTTGAACCATTGTAAATTGGGGACCAACTGGTGATGGTTACACAACATTGATACTACTGAGCACCCTACCTAAGATCATATCATCAATGAAAATTTATGAACCATTTGAAATATATGGGAATGTGGGTGTTTCTTTAGGTCTCTTTGTTCCATTGTATCTTTTATGAGTTGGATAAGTGAATTTATCAATGGTCAGGCAGAATATTTTGAGGATAAAAGCATAAAATCCAAATACAGAGAAGTGACATTGTTATCTTATTGACTAGTTGGAAAAGGGATTTAAGTTTTTTTTCCTAATTATAAATCTCTA
>NW_012101365.1:870396-871973 GCF_000951045.1 Mandrillus leucophaeus | reverse complement strand
CAACCTCTGCCTCCCGGGTTCAAGCGATTCTCCTCCCTCAACCTCCTGAGTAGCTGGGATTATAGGTGCGTGCCACCATGCCCGGCTAATGTTTGTGTTTTTAGTAGAGATGGAGTTTCACCATGTTGGTCAGGCTGGTTCTGAAACTCCTGACCTTGTGATCCTCCCACCTCGGCCTCCCAAAGTGCTGGGATTACAAGTGTGAGCCACTGCACCCGGCCTAAAGATTTTCTTTTAAAAATTAGCTGGGTGTGATGGTGAGCACCTTTAGTTGCAACTACTTGGGAGGCTGAGGCAGGAGGATTGCTTGAGCTTGGGAGGTCGAGGCTGCCGTGAGCTGTGTTTATGCCACTGCTCTCTAGAGTTGGGTGACAGGGCAAGACCCTTTCTCAAAAAACAAACAAAAACCACAATGAAATACCACTTCATACCCATTAGGATGGCTCTGAACAAAAAACCAGTAACTAGCAAATATTGATGAAGACGTGGAGAAATGTACTGCTGATGAGATTGTAAAATAGTGCAGCCACTGTGGAAAACAGTATGGCAGTTCCTCAAAATATTAAACATAGAATTACTGCATAATCACCATATAATCTAGCAATTTCATGTCTGAGTATATATCCAAAAGAATTGAAAGCAGTGACTTGAACACATTTGTATACCAGTGTTTATAACAGCATTATCCACAGTGGCCAAAAGGTGGAAATAACCCAAGTATCCATTGACAGATGAATGGGTAAACAAAATGTGGTATCACATGCAACGGAATATTTTTGACTGTTAAGAAGGGATGAAATTCTGATACATGCTGCAACAAGGAAAAAATCTTAAAGACATTGTGCTAAATGAAATAAGCCAAATGCAGAAAGACAAATATTGTATGATTGCATGTATATGTGGTACCTAGAATAGTCAATTTCATAGAGACAGAAAGTAGTATAATTGGTATTGAGGGGTTGAAGGGGAGTTAAGTGTTTAACATGTACAGATTTCCAGTTTGGGATGATTAAAAAGTTGTGGAAATGGATAGTGGAAATAGTTGCACAACAATGTGAATGTACTTAGTGCCACTGAATTGTGTACTTGAAAATGTACAATTTTATGTACATGTATGTATTTTACCATAATAAAAAAGTAGAAAAAAAATGAGAAAAGGACTTGAATAGAGATTTCTCTGAAGAAGATATGCAAATTGCCAGTAAGCTCACAGAAAATTTTCAGCATCATTAGTCATTAGGGAAATGCAAATTATAGTCACAATGAGAAGCCATTTCATACCCATTAGGGTGGCTTTTATCAAAGAAAAAGAAGGAATTTGGAGATACTGGAACCCTTGTGCATGGCTGGTGGGAATGTAAAATGAGCTGATGGAAAACAGCATGGCAGTTGCTGAAAAAAATTCAAAATAAATGGTTCAGCAATTCCACTCCCAGCTGTCTACTCAGAAGAATTGAAAACAAGGATCCAAACACATACTTGTACAGTAATGTTTATAGCAGCATTATTCACAATAATTAAAAGGTAGAAATAACCCAAGTGTCCATCAAGAGCTGAATTTTTTTTTTTTTTTTTTT
>NW_012101365.1:861745-865543 GCF_000951045.1 Mandrillus leucophaeus | reverse complement strand
GTCATTATTTGAATCTCTATCACCTTTATACTTCACAATATACACTAATTTTTTTTTTTTTTTTTTTTTTTTTTGTCTCATGGTCTCACTCTGTTGCCAGGCTGGAGTACAGTGGCATGATCTCGGCTCACTGCAACCTCTGCCTCCTGCGTTCAGGCATTTCTCCTGTCTCAGCCTCCCGAGTAGCTAGGACTACAGGCGCGCACCACCATGCCCAGCTAATTTTTGTATTTTTGAGACATGGTCTCGCTCTGTCGCCAGGCTGGAGTACAGTGGCATGATCTCGGCTCACTGCAACCTCTGCCTCCTGCGTTCAGGCATTTCTCCTGTCTCAGCCTCCCAAGTAGCTAGGACTACAGGCGCGCACCACCATGCCCAGCTAATTTTTGTATTTTTAGTAGAGATGGTGTTTCACCATGTTGGCCAGGATGGTCTCCATCTCTTGACCTCGTGATCCGCCCGCCTTGACCTCCCAAAGTGCTGGAATTACAGGCGTGAGCCACGGTGCCTCATACTAAAATTTTAAGTGGCTGATTTAAGTGATATTTTTCGCTGCTGCCAGAGGACCATTGCAAAGATATGTGTGATTTAATGAATATTTATATGTCATGATACTTCTAAGATGCATGAATTGGGTGTGGGCCTATTCAAGCTGCCGTGCTTGAACTGATTAATGAGTGCTTCTCACCCTTCGTTGTATGCTCATAAATGAAATGTGCATCATATTCACCATATCCATATATCATTTCGAGGGCATTAGGTCATATTCAGTTTTTTCTTTGAGTTTGGTATGATTAACTTTTTGTGACTTCGGACAAGTTATCTTTTTCCTTGTAAGTTTATCTCATCTGAAAAAGGGATTTTCCTCTCAATTTTAATATGACCCTGTTTTATTTTTCTGCCTCTTAAAATGGATGACAATGACAAAAGAAATTTGCTAGCTGACTGGTTAGAGGAGTTAGTTGTGATGGCAGTCATCATTGCTCTGCATGTATGTACTTGGTAGTACATAGAAGTATTCATCAAATGATTACTTCAGTTGAGTTGCATTTGTAGAACTACATGAAGCTGAATTTTAACTTAAATTTGAACTCCTAAGTGTCTTCTAAAAAATATTCTATATGTAACATTGAGTAGCTTTTTTTCTGTATGCAGAATGCAGAAGATTTCTTGTTCTTCAGTTATTCATTTTATTCTTTCATTTTTGTTCACTTACAAAATATGTATTATCTTCTATGTGTCAAGCACCATTCAGGGTACAGGGCGCTGAAAAGAAATTCTAGAACTCAGAATTGAAGTGTTCACTGTCATATGTCACATAGTAGACATCAGATAGCAGTAATTGTTACACTCTTGGAGAACATTATAGAATTTTAAAAGCTAAATGAGAAGTTTATCATATGTTATCAAATGACTGTTACTCGAGTTCTGACTGTGATGGAGTGGATTTTTAAAATTAAGTTTAAACAAATAGAAAAAAGGAAATATAACAGAAAACTGCTGTATTTTAAAATATTTCTTTATGCTGAAGAGATCAGTGTTAGAAGTGAGGCCTAAATTATATGAAGCAGCAAGTCTGTCTGATTCTGGGCATAATTGCCAAAGCAATTCAGAAGAATCTTCAGATTTTAAATGTGAAGAAAGCTTTGACTTAATATTTGATTATGATACTAGGGGAAAATGGTGAATAAATGTATGCAATTGTAAGTGAATAAAAAGTATTCTTTTAAATTATCTGTTCATTTTGGTAATATTTTTGTTAAATGGAAGGTGGCACTTACAACTAAAGGTTTCTCAGAATTGGGGGAATATGGTTTACTTCTCTGAGTGTTATCAAGTTCAAATGTTACAATTCATATGAAAGAGCTTAGTACGATAATGGGGAAAATAATAACATTGATTATAAAGGCAACAAACCTAATGATTAAGAGTGAAAGTCCTGGAATCAGACTTCTTGGATTTGAATCCTGTTACCAACACTTAACTAGGTGTGTAACTTTGAGTCAGTTACTCAGTTAATGTCTTACACATGTTTGTATAAATGTCTTATTTTCCTCATCTGTTAAATAGGTATAATAGTATGTGCCTCAGGTTAAATGGGCTTAGTGTGTAAGTGCTTAGACTAGTACTTGGAGTATAGGAAATGCTTAATAAGATTCAATATATGCTATTTGTTATGAAACTGTGAAACACTGTGTGTATGATTTTAAAATGTGCTATTTAAATTCATACTTTACAGTTTAACTTGCCATTTTAAAAAGCAACATTTGATTACTGATTGAAAAATTTTTTGGTCTAATTTGTGCAGAGCTTGCATTTTTCTCCTTGAATAAGCTGCTCTTCATTTGTTTGTATAAATATTGGCATGCTTATTTACCTTTGACTAGTCCATGTCACGTTTTACTAATCAAAGCTGTTTTTTCTGGGTTATTAATCATCCCACCCAGTTGGGTGGCAGCAGTAAACCCTGAGGACTTGCCCTCTTTCCCACTTTTTAAGTTATTACTGTCATTACTGTTGTAGAACTGAGATGATTATAAAGCTTCAGGCTTGCATGCTTTATAATTTCAAGTCCAGTGGAAAAGAGTACCTCCTTTCTAATAGGTCCTGCCCTGACATAGTTGCTGTGGAGAATGAGTTTAAAAGTAGGTTTTCCAGAAATAATTGAGGTTACTGATTGTTATGAGTTGAATTGTGTCCCTTGAAAATTCCCCAGTACTGAAGAATGTGACCTTACTTGGATATAACATTGTTGCAGATATAATTAGCTAAGGTTATGTGAAGTAGAGTGGGGCACAGATCCAGTATGACTGGCATTCTTATAAAAAGGGAAATTTGAATGCAGACATACACACAGGGATAATGGCATGGGAAGATTGGAGGTAGGCTGCCACAAGCCAAGGAACTACCAAGAGTAGGAGAGAGGCCTGGAACAGATCCTTTCCTAATGCCTTCTGGCTTCCAGATTGTGAGACAGTAAATTTCTGTTCTGAGCTATCTAGTTTGTGGTACTTCGTTATGGCCCTTGTGAACTGATACAGTGATCATGAATTTATAATAGTGGTCTACCTTGTTCAGTGACTTTCTCAGCTGCAGCATCAAAGAAAAGTTGTTAGATGGGTTTGTTCAGGTTTGGGATTTTGCTATATTGGTGTCACAAGACAAGAGGAGCAAGGGAATTTAGGTTATTGGCAGGAGGATTATTGAAATGATGAATCATAGAATCTAAACTGAATAAGGTGGAAGGGAAAGTAAAATAGAGAGGGCTTGAGGGATCAAAGTCTTTTGGGCCCATGGATAAGAGGTTTTATAGAGGTCAAAGGATGATAATCTGGAAGAAGAGGTTGTGGTTGGAGGACAAAGTGCTTGAAATAGTGATTTAGGAGGTGGAGCACTTTTGAGTGAAGATAAAAAGGCAAGGAAGGAGTTTACTATGGGATAAGGAGGGTGACTGGGACATAATATATGTGTACACTGTTGATCCTGTGTTTTGGAGAGGTTCTTGAAGTTAAAGAGGTCAAGGAAGTAAGAAGCCAGGCTGTGGATGGGTTGTGCAAATTGATAATTGAAATTACTAAATTTGATGTAGGGTTGGGGTAGAGAAGATGACAGTGAGCCATCAAAGTCTTAAATGAATGAGGTAGAGACCAGGAGGTTGAAAGTTAACATGAAAAGGAAGAGGAGAGAGTAATTTAGTTGAAAGTTAAGAGCCTTGGCTGGGCGCCGCGGTGGCTCATACCTGTAATCCCAGCACTTTGGGAGGCCGAGGCAGGTAGATCACCTGAGGTCAGGAGTTTG
>NW_012101365.1:854255-860280 GCF_000951045.1 Mandrillus leucophaeus | reverse complement strand
GAATAGAATAGAGAAGTTAAATAGTGTAATGTGGACAATCTGCTGGTGAGCAAAGAGAAGTTTATTCACATTTCTAAAACCTGAGATAGGCAGGTTGTTGAAACCTGACAGCTGCCATTTGAGGGGACTACAAAGGAGGTGAGAGGATTTTTATAAATTTGTATATTAGTCATTCATGCCTAAAGATCATGCTTCTTCCACTGTTTTTTTTTTTTTTTTTTTTTTTTGGCCTACCTAGAATGAGATATATAGGGCTCACTAAGTTTTCTGATGAAAGACCAAAGCTATACTTTGTTTTCATTCTGTCTCTATGTCACCTAGATTTTTGATCAAATTAAATTGTATTCAGTTAAAAACTAGCCTATTACTGGTTTGAGTTGCTGGTATGGTCTTTACATCCTTTGTTTTTTAGTAGTATTTTCTGTACTATCTTTTTGAAATTCTTTTGTCTTTTCCAAAGTCCCTTCTTTCATTTTTGAAAGAAATGAATCTCCAAAGCAAATATATTTTTTTATTTGGACTTTGAAAACTTTCTTTAGAATACTGTAGTTATGGTATTTCTAGGTCTTTGCCTGCTAAGTCAATTTGTAATGTTTTGTTATGGAACAAACATGAGATGTTAGCATGTTTGCAGAATGTATAATTACAATTTTTACTAGAATTTAAGCTCTTGAAGGCAGGAGCCCTATCTGATTATTTTAACTCCATATACCTTAACCTATTGTCGTGTGCCTAGAAAGCATCCAGTTTATGTCTATTAAGTTATTAAATGAGAGTCAGGCACGGTGGCTCATGCCTGTAATCTCAGCACTTTGGGAGGCCAAGGCAGGTGGATCACTTGAATCCAGGAGTTTGAGACCAGCCTAGGCAACATGGCGAAAATCTGTCTCTACAAAAAATACAAAAATTAGCTGGGTGTGGTCCCAGCTACTTAGGAGGCTGAGGGAAGAATCACTTGAGCCCCAGAGGTGGAGGCTGCGGTGAGTGGGGATTGTGCCACCGCACTCCAAGCTGGGCAACAGAGCGACACCCTGTCTCAAAAAAAAAAAAAGGAAAAAAAATTAGTTGGGATTTACAGAGCTGAGGAATACTGTGCACTGTGCTTTCTGTAAGGGAACTTCTCAAATGGCTGCTTGTGTTTCCTTGACTCCCCACCCTCCCCAGCTCTAAAGGTGAGGACTGCCCAGGTGATTTGCCTTTCTCTGCCTCCCCACGCCCTCCACCCTAGCTTTAGGGTTGTTCTCCTTTCTCAGATTTCTCTTATTACTGGCTTTTTTCAAACAGCTTCTGGTTTCTATTTTCCTTGTCAGTTTGGATTACTGTTAATCACTATTGCTCCTTACTATTTTTCATTCTTCTGTTTACTCTTAGTTTTCATCCTGTTTTCTTTTACATTGTAAAATATACAAGCCTTTTCTAGATGTTGATAGCCTGTCAGAAGCTTCTAAATATTCTGTCTTGCAAACTGTAAACTTATGTGTATAAAAACATAGACTCTTCTTGGTGTATTCATTTAGTACTTTGGCCTTAGGAGTTGCTATTCTACCCTTAAAGGGTGGTGGTGGTGGTTGAGGTGGGAGTTGAAAGGCTGTGGTGGCTAGTCACCATTCTGATTCCTCAGCCCTCTTGAAAATGGAGTAATAGAAGGTGGAATTCTAAGTAGTTGAATTTTTGTGTGTTAATATGTCAGAAATAATTTTATGGAAAATTACAGAAAATTGTATGCATTAAGAGACTAATTTTTATTTTAACTAGCACTGCACTGTTACTCATTTAAAAAAGAGTTTTAACGAGCAAAACTAAAAAGAGTGGTTTATTTGAAGGAATAAAATCTATTCCTTTGTCTTCCTTTTACTACCTAGCCCCGGTTTGCCATTACACAGTGTTCTTACTGTCTGATTTGCCACCTTCTCTCTACTTGACATTGGTCTTCAATATTTCCTTTTCATGGGAAGTTGCAAAAAGTAGTACAGAGTGGCCCTATGTACCCTTCATCCAGTTTTCCCTAATTGTAACATCTTGTATAACTATAGCAATAGCAAAAACAGGAAATTGACATTGGTATAACCCACAGACTTCGTTTAAATTTTGCCGGTTTTACAGATATTCATTAGTGTGTTTGCATGTGTAGTTCTATGCATATGCAGTTTCATTATGTGTGGATTCATGTAACTGTAAGCGTAATCAAAATAAAGACTTGCTGTGTCACAAAGATCCTCTATGTTACCCCTTTATAATCATACCCACTCCCCTCTCCATTTTATTCATTTATTCACTGACAACTCCCTAGTATCTGACCTTGTGATTAACTGAGAAAAGATTGGCATTATGTTTTAGAGGTTGTCTCTTTATTTTATTTTCACTTCTTATTTTTTTTTTTTTTTGAGATGGAGTCTTGCACTGTTGGAGTGCAATGGTGTGATCTTGGCTCACTGCAACCTCTGCCTCCCGGGTTCAAGCGATTCTTCTGCCTCAGCCTCCCAAGTAGCTGGGATTACAGGCACCCGCCACCACACCCAGCTACTTTTTTGTATTTTTAGTAGAGACAGAGTTTCACCATGTTGGCCAGGCTGGTCTCGAACTCCTGAGCTCATGATTTGCCTGCTTTGGCCTCCCAAAGTGCTGGGATTACAGGCGTGAGCCACCATGCCTGGCCTTCCACATTGTACTGTAACCATTTATAATAAGAATAAATCATTTAAAATTTTGGGTCATTTTGTGTGTTACAGAATCTTGTACTCTCAAAGTCGTGTACTCTATCTAACATCTCCTCTCACATAACCCTCCCCTAAAAATGACACCAGAAATTCCATATGAGACAATTCTTGACATTTAATTATTAACCTATAAATTTCCTTAGTAACTGGGGTCTTTTTTGTTACTACTTGATACACTTTGGTGTTGATTTACTTATGTGTTAACATTTGCTAGATTATGCTGCACTAAGAAACAAGCCAAAATATGAGTAGCTTACAATAAGAAAGGTTTATATGTTGTTCACATTATAGGTTTCCTAGGAATCAGCTATGGTTCTGCTCTGTGATTCTTTCTCATTTGAGGATCCAGGCTGGAGGAGCAGCCCCTATTTGTGACATATTCTCTTGGTAGAGAGAAAACAGTAAGACCTGTCAGAAACACACAACAGCTGTTGAAGCTTCTACTTGGAACTGGAACTTTCTCCCAGATTCAATGGCCAAAACAAGTTATATGGCCAAACCCACCCCTGGAACACCCACAGAGAAACACTACAAGTCAAATGGCAACAGGCAGGGATATTAATACTACTCTTAAAGAGAGAGACGCTATATACTCTGTGTATACAAGAGGGAAACAGATGACCGGGAATTATAATACCATCTAAACACCTTAAGATGCTGTACTAGTCATCTGAGGTCAGGAGTTTGAGACCAGCCTGGACAACATGGAGAAACCCTGTCTCTACTAAAAATAAAATAGTCGGGCGTGGTGTTGTGCATCTGTAGTCCCAGCTACCTAGGAGGCTAAGGCTGGAGAATTGCTTGAACCTGGGAGGCGGAGATTGCAGTGAGTCGAGATCACGCCATTGCACTCTAACCTGGGTGGCAGAGGGAGACTCCATCTCAAAAAAAAAAAAAAGATATCTATATGTAGCTATATGGTATACTAGGCTATACTTTTGTAACAATTTTTTTCTTAGTAAAGTTTATTATATTTACATTTGTATAGCTATATATGTAATTATAATAACACATTTGTTTCCTTTACAAAAATAGCAGTTCCTTCGTTTTTTTATATTAGTTAGGATATTGGTTTAAACCAAAATCACAAATCTCAAGTAACAATCCAAGTGGGGTAAGTGGTGTAGAGTGCTGCTGTAGGAGCTTCATGATGGTGTCAGGGACTCAGGGTTTTTTTCTCATGTTGCTGTGTTTTTCTCAACATGTTTTCTGTCTCAATCCAAGATAGCTTCTCCAGATTCTGTCACTATATCTGTATTCTAGCTACTTACAAGAAGGGTTAGGAGTCAGAAGTCATTTCCTTTCTCTTTAGATGCACATCCTCAGAGTTGGACACATTTCTTTTATCATTCCATTGATGAATAACTGAAATTGCAAGAGAGGTTGAGAAATGTAGATTTTAGCTAGGTGTCCATATGTAAAGCTTAGGGGTACTATTACTAAAGAAGGAAGAGGAGAGGCTGGGTGTACTGGCTCATGCCTGTAATTCCAGCTACATGGGAAGATTGCTCAAGCCCAGAAGTTTGAGGCAGCAGTGTGATTGTATCACTGCACTTCAGCCAGGACAGAGTGGGACCCTGTCTCAAAACCAACCAGATCAGGAAACAGGCTTTTCAAGGAGGTAAAATAAGCTATTAAAGATCGTATACCTAAGAAGTAGTAGAATGGGCTTTGAATATAGGCCTATCTGATACCAAAGTCTGAGTGTTTTTTGGTTTTTTTTTACAAAACTTTATTGGCTTTCTAGCATCTCTTGTTTACAGGTACTTTAAATTTTTCAGACTAGTAAGAAATAGCAATGGACTCTTTCAAAAGAATTCTGACATTTATGAATATTCAACTTTGTGACAGCCGGTAAGAGTTTATGATACAGGTAATGAATAAATAATTGCTTTTAAATTGTAATAACAGAATTGTAAAAGGTCAGATTTTGATTTTGACAGTTGGAGTTAAAGTTTTCCTTTAGGAATTAACTTGATTGTTAAAAATTCACATGCAGTTTTGTATACTGATCAGATTTGGGGATTTTTATATTTTTCTCCAGATTGAAAATAGCCTTATTGTTTCATTCTTACTATATAATTAGGACATGTTTATTCTCAAAGAGTTTCCAGAGACTGCAAAGTAGTATGAAGAAGAACGTAAAAATCATTTATGATCTTGCTATCCAGAGATAATCATTGTTACCATTTAAGCTATGCCTTTCAATTTTTTTCCTCTGTTCATTCATTATATGTGATTTTTTTTTCCCGCCTAAAAAGTGATCATGTTCATAGTCCGACAATAACAACAAAAGCCAGTTTTACTGAAACACACCAGAAACACTCTTTGGTCATCTTGCTTGATGAGTGACTTGGCACTTTGGATGACTTTTTCCATTCTCACTTAGCTATATCACATTAGTGTAGTAATCAGCACAGGGTGTACTTTGAAACACTTTGGTGAGCTAATATCTTCTCCTATGTGTTTAGGTAGTAACCAATGAACCTGTAATGTGAGGATTTTTAAGGCACAGTTTGGAGATCAGGATTTCTTACTGTGTGAGGTTTTTTTTTTCCTGTATTTGAAACATCCACTTAAAATTAACTTTTTATTATTGAGGAAACATATTTAATTTGCTTTCTTTAGCAAAGTATTTATACTTTTGTCATAACTAAGTAGATTATAATTTTTCATTCAAACTGGTACATTTTTGAGAATGAAAGGGGGTACTACAAATATTTAAAATTCGATATATTTTTGGAATATTTACTTTTTCAACCATTAAAATAGTTTTTATTGCATTAGTAGATCAATAAAATAGCTCCATTTAAACTCTTTTTTCAAAAACAACAATTTATAAAACATTTTGTTGTACATTATAACAAAGTTTTTACATGGACTTCAGTTGAATATTTAAAAACAAAGTATTTTTGGTAATAACTATATTTTTATCAGTTTCTTGGTCAAATATGTCACTAATATTGTGTCACTGATACTTTTCTGAATCATATAATGATGTTCCATATGGTTTTACTAGTTTTAATTTTTTCATAAAACTGCAATATTTTACAGTTACATTTTATACTTTGTGGTTGTTAACTTCTACAGTTGATGCTTCTCTGTAAAATATTTTTAGTTGCCGGCCGGGCGCGGTGGCTCAAGCCTGTAATCCCAGCACTTTGGGAGGCTGAGACGGGCGGATCACGAGGTCAGGAGATCGAGACCATCCCGGCTAATGCGGTGAAACCCCGTCTCTACTAAAAAAAATACAAAAAACTAGCCGGGCGAGGTGGCGGGCGCCTGTAGTCCCAGCTACTCGGGAGGCT
>NW_012101365.1:851317-852720 GCF_000951045.1 Mandrillus leucophaeus | reverse complement strand
AAAAAAAAAAAAAAAAAAGACTCTCAATGGAATTTCTAAAATTCATTCCAAAATATAATTATAAAATTTCAAAATGAAATCTTGTGTACCATTTGAACTCTCATTTAATTTGTTAGGTTCTTCCTTGTTTGAAGGATATATTTCAGTATCCTGGCAGACTTTGTTGATGATAATTGGTATTTGCCAAAAGCTTCAAAAGCTGAAGGTTTTCTGGAGCTTTATTCATTAAACTTGTTTTTGTTTGTTTGTTTGTTTTTTTAAAGAGATGATGTCTCAGTATGTTGCCCAGGTTGGTCATGAATTCCTGGGCTCAAGTGATCCTCCCATTCCAGCCTCCCAAATAGCTGGGACTACAGGTGTGCGCCACCATGCCCAGCTCACTAAACTTTAATTTCGATCAAAGGTTTTCAGCTGATTTTGAACGGGATGCAACCAATTTCTGGAGGACTTATGTTTAAAAAGACTCACTATTGAGACGTTGATTGAATTTATAAAGTAGGTTTTTAAAAGTACTAGCCTCGAAAGTCCAATGACAGGTGGTTGCAAGGAGAACACACATATTGCTCTGTTGCACTATTTTGTTGTATTCAATATCAGTCTTATCCTTAAAAATGTAACTCTGGGAATATGAAAACATTTATAAATGTTGATGTTTGAATCTTACTTATTAATAGTGATGTCACTAGAGCTCCCATGATAAATGGAAACTACTTCAGTGGTTTTATGCAAATTGTCTGCCCATCCATTTTCCGGAGAAATGAAAATTTAGAACTCAGTTTTTATTGGATACAGTGATGGCTTTATAGCCCATTGCTCCTGAAAAGGCTTATGAGATAATAAAATGGTTACCAAACAACAAAATAAACAAACAGTTGTAGACTTACACAATATAATAAATGATAAAACCATCTAAAAGTTTTCAGACTACTGACTTTGCACATACTTCATTTGCACCCAGCCTGCGATTTCCCACTGACTTAGCCAGCTGGTGGCCTAGCGTGTCTTGTGGTCACTGTACATGCCACTGCACTGCCTGGCATACCAGATAACCAACAGGAGCACCAGTGTCAAATATTTCTCCTAATATTTTGCAAGACCATAGAGAGTTAATTACCCGTGGTTGCTTAAGTCTGAGGATACTTTTCAGTAAGTCTATATGCTTCCCTTGCAAAGAAGAAGTTTTGTTGAATCTGTAAAGAATCAGAACAAGAAAGATGGAATTATCACTACTTACTTCTCTTTTAAATTTCATCACTTGTTCATGTGGTGAAAGCACTTACACACTACTAGCTGATAACTTGGCCAGAAACTAGATATATACAGTAGAGATACAAAATCCATTCTGGTTTTAGTGTATTTTGATATAATGATTGTTAATAGTTTCTTTAAAATTTAAAATGTTA
>NW_012101365.1:846530-850747 GCF_000951045.1 Mandrillus leucophaeus | reverse complement strand
ACACACACACACACACACACACACACACACACACACACACGTTGCAGTCTTGAGTTCGAGTATATATCTGTCTCTGTGTGTATGTCATGCCTGTGATGAAGTTTAATTTATAAATTAGGCACAGTAAGATTAACAACAACAACTAATAGTGAAATAGAACAATTATAACAATATGCTATAATAAAAGTTATGTGAAGGTGGTTTCTGTCTCTCTCAACATATCTTATTGTACCATACTCATCCTTTTTGTGATCTGTCAGCCTGATAACTGAGTCGGCTACGAAGTGACTAATGGGCAGATACCGTATACAGAGTAGATGCCCTGGACAAAGGAATTCATGTCCTGGGTGGGATGGCATGAGATTTCATCATGCTACTTGGAATGATGTACAATTTAAAAGTTATGAAATGTTTATTTCTGGAATTTTTCATTTAATATTTTCTGACGGCAATTGACTGAGGGTAACTAAAACTGTGGAAAGGGAAACTCTGTGTGTGTGTGTACACATTTTATATATTTTTAAAATTATGCTTTCCTTCCCCCTCATCCACTTAATAAGTCCTGTCAAATCTATGTTACAAACTTTTTTTCAAGTCATACCCTTCTTTTCTGCCATTGTCAATGTTCAGCTCCTCAACCAGACCATTAAAATTACTTCCTAAGGCTGGTTGTGGTGGCTGATGCTTGTAATCCCAGCACTTTGGGAAGCCAAGGCGGGTGGATCACTTGAGGTCAGGAGTTTGAGACCAGCCTAGACAACATGGTGAACCCCCATCTCTACTAAAAATACAAAATTAGCCAGGCGTGGTGGTGCACGCCTGTAATGCCAGCTATTTGGGAGGCTGAGGCAGGAGAATCGCTTGAACCTAGGAGGCAGACGTTGCAGTGAGCCTAGATCGTGCTATGCCACTGTACTCCAGCCTGGATGACTTCATTTTTTTTTTACTCAACGATGGCAGATGAAACCCTTCATAAGTTGTCTTCTACAAAACTTTATAATCTTATCTCCCTATCCCTCTTATCATTCGGAACTTCTTGCTGTTCTTTTTAGACGTAACTGAGTTTTCTGTTGATCTCATGCCTTTGTGCGTGCTGCTATCTCTGTGTAGAATCACCCTCTCCCCATCTTCCCCATACCTCAAGTTCCTGCTCTGATGTCACCCCATGAAGCCTTCCTGGATTCCCATCCTGATCCCAGAACACTCTTACACATTCGTGTGGAGGCAAACTTGATCCTTCAAACTCTTTTTTCTTTTTTGAAACAGGGTCTCAGTCTGTCACCCAGGCTGGAGTACAGTGGTGTAGTCACAGCTTACTGCAGCCTCAGCTGCCTGGGCTCAGGCAATTCTCCCACCTCAGCCTCCCAAGTAGATGGGACCATAGACATGTGCAACCACACCTGGCCAGTTTTTAAATTATTTGTAAAGGCGAGGTCTCACTGTGATGCTCAGGCTGGTCTCAAACTCTTAGGTTCAAGCAGTCCTCCTGCCTTAGCCTCCCAAAGTGCTGGGATTACTGGTGTGAGCCACTGCGCCCAGTCGGTCCTTCAAACATTGAATTTCAGATGAGTTTGTTCCTAAACTGACCAAGGAACTCTTTGAACTGTAGTGTGAATTTAATGGAACTGCCTTTCTGCAAGCAGTTCATATCTGATAACATCACTTATCATCTTTCTGTACGTCAGTTTGTATATTCATTTAATTGTTTTATTGAAGTGGTTTTTGAAATGTATTCATAGGTACTTGGGTAGAGGCTGAATTCTTGGGGATTTGGGCCTCTCACAACTGGCTTTAGCGAAAGCATTTCATTCTTAATTTGTTACGTATTGGGTTTCTGGGTAAAATTTTAGATGAAGAGAAGTATTGATATCAAAAACAAAATTTAAGATTCTTGTTTCATTTCTTGTCTACCTGATTTTTAGTAACCCATGTGACTATCTTTATCTGTTTTCTCTCTCACGCCCCCCAAGAAGAAACAAAACCTAACCCCTGAAATCAAGGATATTTTATCTTATTCACCTTTGTTTCTTATCTGTTGAATGAATGCAAAAATATGTTAATAGAAGTTAATGAATAGCATCTAATTTTTATTAATTTGTTTATTTCAGTTATCAAGTGGGAATCCTGTATATGAAAAATACTATAGACAGGTAAGATTTTTGTTTCATTGTTTGCCTAGATTGAACATCAAGTATACTGTCAACTCTTGATTGTATGCCTGTAGATTACCAGCTAGCTCGATAAATTTGGCATGTCTTGTTTTCAACTTCTTGTTTACAGCCTCCTACTTTGAGTACTTAATGCATTTGACAAGCTCCCAGAGAAATGAAGGAAAGATAATTAAGTCCAGGTACTTAGTTGTCTTAAATATCTATGTTGAAAATTTATATATTTGATAGATTTATTCAGATATAAATATTCCAAATTCTTAAGACAAATACAAATAACTTCTATGTTGTTTTTAAGACTTATTAAGTATAATTTTCACAAAGTGAAAAACATGACTTTTATACAAATATATAATGAGCATGTATCACAGATTTTATTCAACTCATTAATTACTGGTTAATTAGCACAGATATACAGCCTCTGGTCAGATATAAAAATGGGAATATGGCTGGGCACGGTGGCTCACACCTGTAATCCCAGCAATTTGGGAGGCCGAGGCGGGTGGATTACCTGAGTTCAGGAGTTCAAGACCGGGCTGGCCAACATGGTGAAACCCTGTCTCTACTAAAATACAAAATTAGCTGGGTTTGGTGGTGCATGCCTATAATCCCAGCTACTCGGGAGGCTAAGGCAGGAGAATTACTTGAACCTGGGAGGCAAAGTTTCAGTGAGCTGAGATTGCGCCATTGCACTCCAGCCTGTGCAAAAAGAGTGAAACGCCATCTCAGAAAAAAAAAAAAATGGGAATATGAGTTATAGAGATTTACATACTTCACCAGACAGTATTCATTTGTGTTGGTACGGATTGGTATGGACGGGAGTCACTTGCATTGCTATCAGTTTCTATTAACCTCTACCTCTACAGAGTATAAAGCAGTCTAGACAGTAGAAAGTCATCAAGGGTGCATACCATAGATCAGATGATAATTTCTTGAAGGTGTAGACAATCTTATTTGCCCAATTTCAAGTATCAGATTATTTTTTCTAACAGTCTCCCTACCTTATGATTATGATCACAGAAAAGGCTGGTTTCATTATATTTGGCCTGACTATTTACATAGTTTCAGCAAGTATTAATTAAACATTATAGGCCTCTTTGGTTTTGACTTGCAAATCAAGAGCTATAAACTATTTAGCACCTTCTAAGGTCAGAGAATAATTTCTGCCTGAAAAATATCAAGGATCTCAGACTGTACTTTTTAACGCCCCTGTTATTTTTGTTCTTCTGTTTTAAGGCTATGCTCCAAACCTTAGAAATTCTCTCTACCATATTTCACCTTCAGTACATATAAATATGAGTGAATTTATTTCATCTTGTGGTTTCCCAGATTTGCTAAGGTTCCTAGCCTGTTGGTAAGTGACCTTACTTTACTACCTGTGAGGCTGGGATCTTATAAACCAGGTAGCAGCCCAGTTTTCTTGGGAGATCTTTATGATGTTGGTGTCACATAAAGTCAGTACTTGTTCTTTAATCTTTGTTTTGTTTCAGTAAAAGAAGTCATTCTCAAATAATGGCCTTGTTTTACACTATTGACTTATCCAATTACATCCTGATAAGAAGAAAAACAAATTGTTGTTGAACCCATGTAATAACTATATTGCTATAAAGCGTAGAAACATTCCATACAAGTATTTGTCTTTGAATTCTGAGGGGTCAGTGAGAATCAGATACTATTGATGGGGAGAAACCAGAGCAGAAAAATTGAAAATTCTAAAAATCAGAGTACCTCTCTGCTTCTCCAAAGGAACACAGCACCTTGCCAACAATGGAACAAAGCTGGATGGAGAATGACTTTGACAAGTTGACAGAAGTAGGCTTCAGACGATCGGTAATAACAGACTTCTCCGAGCTAAAGGAGGACGTTCGAACCCATCGCAAAGAAGCTAAAAACCTTGAAAAAAGATTAGACTAATGGCTAATTAGAATAAACAGCGTAGAGAAGACCTTAAATGACTGATGGAACTGAAAACCATGGCACAAGAACTACGTGATGCATGCGCAAGCTTCAGTAGCCAATTTGATCAAGTGGAAGAAAGGGAATCAGTGA
>NW_012101365.1:837615-840455 GCF_000951045.1 Mandrillus leucophaeus | reverse complement strand
AAAGACACATGAACACGTATGTTTATTGTGGCACTATTTGCAGTAGCAGAGAGTTGGAACTAACCCCAATGTCCATTAATGATAGACTGGATTAAGAAAATGTGGCACATATACACCATGGAATACCATGCAGCCATAAAAATGGATGAGTTCATGTCCTTTGTAGGGATGTGGATGAAGCTGGAAACCATCATTCTGAGCAAACTATTCCAAGAACAGAAAACCCAACACCGCATGTTCTCACTCATAGGTGGGAATTGAGCAAGAGAACACTTGGACACAGGGTGGGGAATATCACACACCGGGGCCTGTTGTGGGGTGGAGGCAGGGGGAGGGATAGCATTAGGAGATATACCTAATGTAAAGGACGAGTTAATGGGTGCAGCACACCAGCATGGCACATGTATACATACGTAACAAACCTGCACGTTGTGCACATGTACCCTAGAACTTAAAGTATAAGAGAAAGAAAAAAGAAAACTATTTCATTCGGTTTACAGAAGCAGAGGCTACTAAGTTGAGGGTCTCAGAAAGGGCTTATGTACATAGCTACTAAAAAATAGAACATTATAATAATACCAACAGTATTCCAAGTAAATAACCATAATTAAATTTTCCTCAACAGTTCATTCAGTCCTGTGTAATTCTTGTTCAGCTGAATCTTGGATTGGAAGTCTGCTTTTCTGAAGTACATCTTCTTCCAGACTGAAAAGAGTCCTGGAAATCCTGACTTCATCTACCAATATGGTCTGAAAGTCGTGTGATGTCAGCTGAGAAGTCTTTATCCAAAAATCCACTTTTTGAAATGCTAATAATTCAGACTATATCAAAAGTATAGTCGTTTTCATGAGGCTCTAAGACTCTTTGTTGAAGATATATCAGCTTCTGGCCTATAGCTTCTGGCCTTGCCTGTGGCAGAGCCTTTAGGCAAGCATCAGAATACCTCAGAAACTGCCTATAGATGACAAAGACTAAATGTTTATATTATTAGGATAACCAAAAGAATGGAATATAGTAAAATTCTTTATTGGGATACGATACATAATTATTTCATAGAGTTTGAACGATGTTTCCCCTGAATGCTTCTATATTTAATAGGTTATGTTGGGTATGGATATTTGTTTTCCATGCTGATCAGGAAGCAGGCAAAGAAAAGGAGTTCTGGAGAATTCTACAGGCAGGTTTCCCAACCCTTCTACTTCCCCTTATTCCAGATTTGAAGGATTAGGCCATGTTTTTCTTCTTTGCTGAGTGCTTGATTTTTCCCATGTTCTACCACTTGAAAGAAAGGTTTTCCATTTTGCTTCTTTGCTAGGATTGGACTGTCCAGAATGCTTTGTACAGTATATGTTTACAGTAAACTTAATCTTTTAACTGAACTGGAAAACATATCTCACAAGTATACTAGTATCCTGTTACCTTTCCCATGACTTTTTAAAATGTACTTTTTATTTTTACAAATGGAACTTTAGGAAATCTTTACAAAAATGAGGTTTTGTTTTTTTTTTTCCCTGTTTTTTGTTTTTTGGTTTTTTTCTGTTCTTGTGACCTCATTCTGTCTTAAAGGAAAGTCCCCGGTTAGTTAAAATGATATGTTCCCTAATATGTTTTAGGAACTTAACAGCTTTAAAAATGTTTCTTCAAGTTTGTTATGGAATCACTGCTGGTTTTAGAGCTGCTGTTGCTTTGATTTGTTTTAAAGTGCTGCAGTTCCTAAGAGTAGGTATAAAAGTGAAAGTTGATTATTGAAAGATGTTTGAAGAGGCACGTGTAAGATGTGCAACTATTCCTATTTGTCAAAAGACCTCTGTAGGAAGTGCTTCCCTTTTCTTCCTAGTGCCATTTAATTGGAATTTAAATGACAGCTATAGAAGATATGTGTTGATGTTACAACTCCACGAATTTGCTTTGACATCCTCTGAGCTTCACTTTTCTCATTTGTGTAGTAGGGCATGATTAAAAAAACACTTTGTAAATTTCTAGTGCTGTCTATATAGTACTCTACTCACATGTCTCTCCACATACTCTTTGACCCATGGTAGTCAAAGGATTCTCGTTCCTTTCTTGCAAAAGCCAGGTCCCAAATCACAGGGATGGAAGGCAGGTAAATGGTGATAATTTTACCTTTGTATTTTGTTGTCAACTTATGGATTTGTATCTTTTCAGGTTGATACAGGCAATACTGGAAGGGTGTTTGCTTCTGATGCTGCTGCTTTCCTGAAAAAATCAGGGCTTCCAGACTTGATACTTGGAAAGGTAGTGTTTGTTCATTATAACTAGATTATGAGTTTGTAAGGAATATGTAGTATAGATGAACTGGATTCAAATTTAGAAAGACACCATCAAGAAATTTAGAAGTTAGAACCCAGTCATAGAAACCATTTTAATAATAGGATGAAGGGAATTTGTAGCGTAGTGATTTACCCTCTTGAAAAGTAAGGTGTTTTTCAGATTTTTAGAAACAAACTACTTTTTAATAGGATAAAATGAGGAAGTAATAAGGACATTTGGTGGGGACAAACAGTGAAGACTGGGAATCTTGCCACACACTCAAACTTGGCTCTATCCGTACTTCCTCTGTTATAACTGTCTCTGTTTAATGTGTGGTGAATAGAGTGGAGGATGAGAGGTTTTAAAAAGAGCACAAAGAGATGGAAAGCCCCTCCCCTGTCTACTCCTTATACATGATATTGATATATATTCAAAATCCTGAAAAATAATCACTATTAATAATTTAATTATTCACAAATAAACATTAATCATCTCAACTTGCACATAGAAAAGAATATCTTAAGGATCCAAAATCAAGAATAGTATGTACATTCTAGTAGAAAGAGCAT
>NW_012101365.1:837035-837565 GCF_000951045.1 Mandrillus leucophaeus | reverse complement strand
GGTACCAGCCACTGCAAAAACATGCCAAATTGTAAAGAGCATTGACGCTAGGAAGAAACTACATCAACTGATGAGCAAAATAACCAGCAAACATCATAATGACAGGATCAAATTTATATATAACAATATTAACCTTAAATGTAAATGGGCCAAATGCTCCAATTAAAAGACACAGACTGACAAATTGGATAAAGAGTCAAGACCCATCAATGTGCTATATTCAGGAGACCCATGTAATGTGCAGAGACACACATAGGCTCAAAATAAAGGGATGGAGAAAGATCTACCAAGCAAATGGAAGCAAAAAATAAAAAGCAGGGGATGCAATCCTAATCTCTAATAAAGCAGACTTTAAACCAACAAAGATCAGAAGAGATAAAGAAGGCCATTACATGATGGTAAAGGGATGAATTCAACAAGAAGAGCTAACTATCCTAAATATATATGCACCAATACAGGAGCACCCAGATTCATAAAGCAAGTCCTTAGAGACCTACAGAGAGACTGAGACTTCCACACAATAATAATTG
>NW_012101365.1:831999-836985 GCF_000951045.1 Mandrillus leucophaeus | reverse complement strand
AGCCCCTCCCCTGTCTACTCCTTATACATGATATTGATATATATTCAAAATCCTGAAAAATAATCACTATTAATAATTTAATTATTCACAAATAAACATTAATCATCTCAACTTGCACATAGAAAAGAATATCTTAAGGATCCAAAATCAAGAATAGTATGTACATTCTAGTAGAAAGAGCATGGGTGTCAGAGTTAGAACTTGGATTAGTGAA
The DNA here is from genome assembly GCF_000951045.1 of Mandrillus leucophaeus. Classification (NCBI taxonomy): domain Eukaryota; kingdom Metazoa; phylum Chordata; class Mammalia; order Primates; family Cercopithecidae; genus Mandrillus; species Mandrillus leucophaeus. The sequence goes on along the minus strand of NW_012101365.1, from coordinate 836,771 downwards.
AAAGACATGTGACTGGAAGTTAGAACTTAGGTTTCACTTCTTTCCCTGGTGACTTAAATGTTCTTGAGCCAAGTCACTTACTCTTATTGGGCCGTAGTATCTTTGTGAAGGGTTGCACTAAGTCAGGGGTGCCCAATCTTTTGACTTCCCTGGGCCACATTGAAAGAAGAATTGTCTTGGGCCACACATAAAATACATTAACACTAATAATAGCTGATGAGCAACAACAACAACAAAAAATCGTTTAAAAACCCTCTTAATTTATTGAAGAAAGTTTATGAATTTGTATTGGGCCACGTTCAAAGCTGTCTTGGGCTGCATGTGGCCTGTGGGCTGCAAGTTGGACAAGCTTGCACTAAATAATCTTTAAGATTTCTTTCTACTCTTAATTCTATGATTCTTGTATCTGATTACCAGAGAGCATGAGGTTGTAAATAGCAGAGATTTCATTTATCATTCAGATGACTTTTAAAATATACATTGATATTTTCCCCCTAAATTTCAGATTTGGGATTTAGCCGACACAGATGGCAAAGGTATCCTGAACAAACAAGTAAGTTTCAGATATTCATATGATTTTTTTTTTTTTGAGTGATTCAAAATAAAAAATAGCCAGCAGGGGTTTTTTGTATTTTGAAGCTAAGAATTGGTTTTTACCAGCATTAGGGTTTTGCCTAGGGCAAGTGTGTAACAATGAAAGTATTTCCAGTCACTAGTTGTTAATAGAAGTCTTAATAGTTAGTGTTAGTTTGGTGACATTGTTCTCCTGGAGTTTATTTTTCTGTCTTTCAGAGAGACTTTGCTCTTTAATTAATTTTCCTAGTTACATAGTGTTATAGTAAAAGTAAATGTTACTAAGTAAGTGTTAAGATGGTATTGTCTAGTAGATTTGAAGATTTGAAAGGAAGCTCTTAGTTAGTCACATGTGAGATGTAAGTATTCTTGTCTAGGTCTTACCCCTGATATATAAACCAAAAAATGGTTTATAAACCAGAAGTAAATTCTTGACCAGAATACATAAAAGTGGTTATGTCCAGGGGTGTTGAATACCATCAGTGTACTCTGAAGTTCTGATTGTTGGGGATGGATTTCAGAGTTGTATAAGGATTGAATTCCAAGTTTGCTCAGTGCCACTACTCAAAGTTAGGCCTCCTCCCCACCCCCAGCATAGCTGAAGCAGGATCAAAGCCAGATATTGGAGAAATTTGATGAGAGGGTCAGAATATCCAGTCTTTTAATTAAGATTTCAGGGCTAGATTGTAGTCCCCATTCGAGTCTCTGTGTAGAAGGGCTACTTGGTATATTGGAGGCATAGGAAAACAAAATTCGTATGGGCCCACCTAGGTGCCATGTACTCAGTCAGCAAATATTTGTTGAGTACCTATGATGAACCAGGTTTTAGAAATATAGAGGTTAACATGATAGATGTGGTCACTGTCTTAAGGTTTTACAGTGAAATAAATTTTTTACTTATAATTCTTGGAGTTTGGATATTGAGTTTGAGTTGCCTTATTACTTCCAGGTGGCTGGATTTATGAGTCTGCAGTTAAACTTTGAATTTCCATTGGAGGCATAGTTTTTTGTTTTGTTTTGTTTTGTTTTGTTTTGTCTGAGACAGAGCCTTGCTCTGTCACCCAGGCTGGAGTGCAGTGGCGTGATCTTGGCTCACTGCAACCTCTGCCTCCAGGATTCAAGTGATTCTCCCATCTCAGCCTCCTGAGTAGCTGGGATTACAGGCATATGCCTCCGCACCCGGCTAATTTTTTTGTATTTTTAGTAGAGATGGGGTTTCACTATATTGGCCAGGCAGGTCTTAAACTCCTGACCTCGAGTGATCCACCTACCTTGGCCTCCCAAAGTGCTGGGATTGCAGGTATAAGCCACCTGCCTGGCACAGATTTTTAAGTTAGCATATGAATGAAAGAAAAGAAACCAATACTTAATGAATTTCCATGTGACAAAAATGACACTAGGCACTTTCCTCCTGCAGCATGGTTTTTATTTTGTTGCTCATAATACATTGCAAGGTAGGTATTAGCCCCCCTTTTATGGAAGGGTTTTAGCTTGCCCATGGCCTCACAACTATAAGTAGCAGAACTAGAATTTAATGGAAAATTATTTCACTTCATAGCCCATCCATACTGTGGTAATAGACTTGATTACTTAAGAGTAATTGAATCTCAAATAGAGTGAGAAAAGAAAGAGGGTCGTGTTAGAATACTTAGAATACCAGCAGTTAGAGAAGACATTGACTCCAACAGAAGAGACTTGAAAGGTCAGAGGAGACCTGGGAGGGATTTGTGAAGCTGTTTGGTGGAGGAGAGCTTCCAGGAGGATACTTTCCCAGGCTGCAGAGAGAATAATCAGGATGAGGCTTTTGTTTGTTTGTTTGTTTTAGGGCTGTTTGGTAGCTGGGAAATTATTTGTGACATAGGCAGTAGTTTTTCTAGCTAATCATAGGAGTTGAAGTCAGATTGCGCAGAAGGTTGTGGAATGAATGAGAAGAAAAGGGGATATCTTGAAATAGCATTTTTTCAAGAATTGAGTGAAGGCAAGGGATTGTAAAAAGCAGACAATCTGCAAGGTGGTAAGAATGGGTTATGAATTGGGTATGAAGGGTGTAGGGGAGAGTACGGGATTTGAGAAAAGTAGGAAGGGTTGATTACATCAGCAACTATACTAGGGTACTGACAGGTTGGACAAATTGTAACTGGAGTAAAGACTTTTGTTACCATGTCTATTCCCAGACACTAACTCAGAACAGTTGAAAACCAGTTGCTTCAGCTTCTTTGCATTTATTTATTAAGTTTTGGACTAAGACTTCAACTGCTAAAAATCCAAGGACTTTTGGGAGAGATTTATAAGTATTTTGAAGTTAAACTGTTACGTAATTTTTTTTGATGTTGCACAGTTATTTTCTGTAGTTTTTCTGGAATCACAGTGATTAAGTCATTTGAATTACTATCCCAGTTTCAAAATTTATAATCTCACAATCCAGAGATGACTTTTCATAACATTTTAGGTATTATTTTCTTCTGGGCTTTTTCTCTAATTTTTTTTTTCTCATTTAAATGATAAAATACATCTCTTAATATCATTAAATATTATTTGTATTTTTTTGGTTTGTCTGTTTTTTTTGAAACAGAGTCTCGCTCTGTCACCCAGGCTGGAGTGCAGTGGTGCAATCTCGGCTCACCGCAACCTCTGCCTTCCAGGTTCAAGTGATTCTCCTGCCTCAGCCTCCTGAGTAGCTGGGTCTACCGGTGCATGTCACCACACCTGGCTAATTTTTGTGTTTTTAGTAGAGACGAGGTGTCTCCGGGTTGGCCAGGCTGGTCTCGTACTCCTGACCTCAAGTGATCTGCCCACCTCGGCCTCCCAAAGTGCTGAGCTTACTACAGGTGTGAGCCACTGTACCTGGCCCTAAGTATTATTTAAAACATTAGTATTCTGTATGGTTTCCACTATCTGTATGTATTTTCCCATTTATATTATTAATAATGATTCATAAATATTAGGAACATCTTTGTAATGGGATTTTTCTGCAAGATATTTTTGAAGCAAATATGCTACTTATTGCTACATAAGACCTCTGTAGTAATTAAGAATTGTTTTATATTTTTAGATTGTAAGTATGTGTGCAGGTAGGTAGGTAGGTAGAGGGAGAATGCTCTTAACATTCATACTTTTCTTTCTTAGGAATTCTTTGTTGCTTTGCGTCTTGTAGCATGTGCCCAGAATGGATTGGAAGTTTCACTAAGTAGTTTGAACCTGGCTGTTCCTCCACCAAGATTTGTAAGAAATGCTTTTAGATTTAAATTGTATTTAATTTTTATGACACCACGTTATTTGAGAATTAAAAGTAATATATTAAAAGGAATTTTACCTTAGGCCATTTTACTCAGCTACTTGACTTTTTTTCCCCTATTGGCTACTGCTATTTTTAGTTAATTTCTTGTGTATCCTTCCAGAGTTATTATATGTATATATAAAAAAATATAGGCTGGGCGAGGTGGCTCACGCCTGTAATCCCAACACTTTGGGAGGTAGAAGTGGGAGGATCACTTGAGCCCAGGAGTTCAAGACTAGCTGGGAAACAAAGTGAGACCCCATCTCTGCAAAAAAATCTAAAATTTATCCAAGTGTGTTGGTGTGCACGTCTGGTCCCAGCTACTTGGGAGGCTGAGATGGGAGGGTCATTTGAGCATGGGAGTTCAAGGCTGCAGTGAGCTATGATCACACTGTCGCTCTCCAGCCTGGTTGATGGCTCAAGACACTGTCTTAAAAAAAAAAAGAAAAGAAACATAAATACTTATTTTCTTATTTTACGTTAATTGTAGCATGCTATATATTAATGGTCCCCAACCTTTTTTGCACCAGGGACCTGTTTTATGGAAGACAATTTTTCCATGGACCTGGGAGGGATGGACGGTTTCAGAATGAAACTGTTCCACATCATCAGGCATTAGATTCTTATAAGTAGCGTGCGACCTAGATCCCTCACATGCGCAGTTCACAATAGGGTTCGTGCTCCTATGAGAATCTAATGCTGCTGCTGATCTGACAGGAGTTGGAGCTCAGGCCATAATGCTTGCCCGCCAGCTGCTCACCTGCTGCTGTACAGCTCAGTTCCTAACAGGCCATGGACGGGTACCAGTTTGTGGCCCGGGGATTTGGGGACTCCTGCTATACACATAATTCTATACCTTTTATAAGTAGCTTATTAAGTTTTAGAGGTATTTATATATAATTACATAGAAGCTTCCACTTTT
>NW_012101365.1:818793-830884 GCF_000951045.1 Mandrillus leucophaeus | reverse complement strand
TTTTTTCAGGATGGCTACCCTACAGAAAGTATAGTCAATACAGTTTATTAAATAATCCATCCTTCACTTCCTGTCTCTTCATTCCCTTTGAAATGCCACCTCAATTATGTGCTAAATTCTCATACGTATTTTGACTGCTTACTGGATATTTTTTGTTCTTACCTGTTATCTATTTATCCGTACCATATGCTGATGTTACATTGTTTTAATTATCACATTTGGTGACATGTTTTTTAAATCTAGTATGCCTAGTTCTCCCCACCTCACTCCTTTTTTTCCCCAGGTATTTTATGGCTCCTCTTGCTTGTTTTTTGTTTTTTTGAATTTTAAGAGATGGCCTCATTCTGTTGCCTAGGCTGGAATATGGTGCTGTGATCATAGCTCACTGTTACCTTGAACTCCTGGGCTCAAGTGATCCTCTCAGTAACTAGTTGCTTGTTTTTAAACTCAACATTTTGGAAGTTTTTGGTCTGCATACTAAGAATTTAATTCTACTAAGGTTAGAGAATTTCTCCACTTTTATGTTTAGGCATGTAGTCAGAAGGTTAATTTAGGGATTTGTTGCCTACCTGCATTATAGTCATATATGGCTTAACAACAGGGATACATTCTGAGAAATGCATCATTAGGCAATTTCATCATTGTGCAAACATCAGAGTGTACAAACCTAGATAGTATAGCCTACAGCATACCTGGGCTACATGATATATAGCCTGCTGCTCCTAGCCTAGGAACTAACACAGCACTGAATACCACACTGTACTGAATACTGTAGGCAATTGTAACATGATGGTATTTATGTATTTAAACAGAAAAGGGGCTGGGCACGGTGGCTCACACCTGTAATCTCAGCACTTTGGGAGGCTGAGGCAGGTGGATCACCTGAGGTCAGGAGTTCAAGACCAGCCTGGCCAACATGGTGAAACCCCATCTCAACTAAAAATACAAAAATTAGCCGGTTGTGGTGGTGCATTCCTGTAATCCCAGCTACTCGGAGGCTGAGGCAGGAGAATTGCTTGAACGCGGGAGACGGAGGTTGCAGTGAGCCGAAATCGCGCCACTGCACTCCAGCCTGGGTGACAGCAAGACTCCATCTCAAAAACAAAACAAAAGGAACACCAGAAAAGGTACAGTAAAAATACGGTATTATAATCACTTTGTTTCATTGTTACTTAGATGGTCTGGTAAATGTAAAATAGTGTCCTATGTGCATTGAGATCTAGCATTTTGTATGAGTATATTTAAATCCAAAAACCATTTTTTATTCATTGCTTCTTGATGTGAGAATTTCAGTTCTTCTTGTGCTTTGCTTTCCTCTGTAGCATGATACCAGTAGTCCTTTGCTAATCAGTGGAACCTCTGCAGCTGAGCTCCCATGGGCTGTAAAAGTAAGTAAACTTTGTAACTGTTCTCTCACCCCTTCACTGCTTCCTATCCACTCTCTCTCTACCTCTGAAATATATTGCTATCTGCATTAGACTTTCATATATATGTTTAAGGAAAGGTAGGGGAGATGATGTTACTGGTGTTTCTGAGGAATCTTTTGGCTCTGTCAGTTGTTTTGTGACAGTATTGATCTAATCGTGTATCTGTTATAATGTAAAGAAAAATGGTGATGTCATAATCCTATATTAACTAAAATATTTGATTAAAAGATAGTTTACCCCACTGGTATTATTTCTTACTTGAAAATTCTGGTTAACTATGTATTTTCTATATGACTCTAAAACAAATAATTCTTTTTTTTTTTTAGGCATTTTTTTCTTTTTTATTTCTGTACGATTAAAATAAAATAAGCATTAGTACGATTTTTACAAATATTATTTTAATGAAGCTGGTACAGACAATGTCCATTTAAAACCCATATCCCAGGCCAAAAAGTACAAATAAAATCAAAAAGAGCAGTGTTCTGTTGTATTCATTTCTGCATGTATAGGTTTATTAATTGCTAATGAAAATTAGAACTTTTCTGGGATCTTCTGACAAGATTTAAAAAAAAATCTTAAAATGCCTTTTCTTCAGTGAAGCCATCTTTGGAGTTAGTCATTACTCTCACCTTGTCTGTCATCTTGACTTCAACCTGATATTCCTCTTCTTTGGTCCAGACCCTCAAATTTTAAAAGTAGCTTCAAGTTAAGGAAAGATCATTTTTCCACAGTTCAGTTCTCTGAAAAACTTCCATCTCCCACTGAAAGTCACAGTCCAGGAGTGAAGCAATCACATGCTAGAACATCAGGGCCAATTGGAAAGTCGTTATGAACACTTGCGTTGGTCGATCTTATTTATCACCACAAGCCTGAAAATGCAATGTCCTGAAAAAGGTGGCCTCTCTGTGCACACGTAATTTTTAAAAAGGAGAGGGTAATATGAAGGGGACTGAGGCTTGACCACCCAAAATCAGCACAATGGAAACAAACAATAATGAATAATGAGCACTATAATTCAAATTACCAGATGTTTCAAAGAGATGGGGTGCCAGTTTTCAATTCCGTTTTGAACACCATGTTACAAAAGAACTATTTTTAAAAATAAAAAAGGATTGAGGGAAAAGAAAAAAAATAAAAAGAATATCTAAACTGTTGAATGACCCCCCGTTTGTTCCTGATAAACTTCAATCACATCTTCTTCCTCCATTCCCAGTTCTTTTGGAGTATGATTATCAGCAATTCTCTGACCCTCAAAGGAGATACCTGATTGAATTCATTGGAACGCCCTGTCTTTGACAATATGATTCTAAGAGTTTCTTGAGATGTGTTGTCATTTTCACTTTGAAGTGAATCTCACTGCTATCCTGTCCAATGACTTTGAGTTTAATATATTCACCTTCCTTCTTATCTCCCAAATCCTCAGTTGAAGGTTTTGCCTCCTGGTCAGACATGATGATGGTAGCTTCACCCGGGGGTCTCCGCACAGCAGCGGCCTTGGGTAGGCAGAACCTCGCTCTGGGGTTTACAAATCCGTCTCCCTTCCCCACAGCACAACACCGTGAACAAACAATTCTTTATGAAATCTTTTTAGAAATAGGTATTTTGCATTATAATTTTTCAGAGCCAAATCATATCGTACTAGATTTTAAAAACTTGTAATCTGAAAATGCTTATACTATAGCAGATCAAATGAGCTTTGATAAATGTGTACAGTTTTTTTGAAAACCATTTTTATTTGTATGTCTTTGTATGCTGTGGACTGTGCACTAAGTTTTAAAAGTGTGGGAATATGGCCTTGACTGGGCAAATAATGAAGAATAGTTTTTCATGTTATTCAAATAACTTAAAATTTTAGGAGATACCTTGTTATTGACAAGAAAAAGAAATATTGCTTTGGGAAAAATGGAGAAATCTTGATGTTTATTCCTGTAGTAATTATTTTATTTTTAAAAATTTATTTGTGGCTCACGCCTGTAATCCCAGCACTTTGGGAGACTGAGGTGGGCAGATCATGAGGTCAGGAGTTCAAGACTAGCCTGGCCAATGTAGTGAAACCCCGTCTCTGCTAAAAGTACAAGAAAATTAGCTGGGCATGGTGGCAGGCGCCTGTAATCCCAGCTTCTCAGTAGCCTGAGGCAGGAGAATCGCTTGAACCCGGGAGGTGGAGGCTACAGTGAGCCGAGATAGCGCCACTGCGCTCCAGCCTGGGTAACAGTACGAGACTCCTTTTAAAAAAAAAAATTTTTTTTAATTTATTTGAACTGTACCTCATATCATCTTTAGAGAGTCATGGAATGTCACTAATTAGCTATGTGTTCTTATAAAAGTTACTTTTTTGCTATTGATCTATTTAAGTGAGAGGGTTGGACTAGATGTTTTTCAAAGCCCTTCTACCTCTGAAATATTTTGATTCTAACCCAATAGTTGGAAAATAAAGATGGAGTTCCAGCTACAAAAACAATGGGCAACACTAGACTCTTGGGTAAAGTCACTTTGAAATTACTGTTTCCTGTGTATTTTTTTCTTGCATATCTTTACAATGAATATTGTATTTTGATGAAAGTGAAAAATGTTTTCTGAAAGATAGTTTAAAAACATATGTAGTCTATTCTTTAAGGACTTGGTTTTTATAACTGTAGTTAAATCCTTTTCTCTATTAGTTAACTTGTGATTTTGTTTTTTATTGTAGCATGAAGATAAGGCCAAATATGATGCAATTTTTGATAGTTTAAGCCCAGTGAATGGATTTTTATCTGGTGATAAAGTGAAACCAGTGTTGCTCAACTCTAAGTTACCTGTGGATATCCTTGGAAGAGTAAGATATTATTTACTCCTAAATTTAATTTTTATGTGTTTTAATTTTATATCTATAATACTAGGATCATGTATAGCTCTTTGTTAAAAATGTACAAATCTTATTTTAAAGTTGTATCATTACAGGATTTTTTGTTTTCTGACTTAATGTATAAAATTATTGCCAGCTTATTTCTGTATTTGGTTATTCCCTGTAAAAATGAGTGGTTGAAATTAATTACATATGTAAGCCCCTTAAGTAGGTCCTTTTTTAGTTTGTGCTGTATACTCTTGCCCTTCTATTTGCTTGAGTTAATTTCTAGAGACCATCAGTATTTTATGTCTGCCATTTACTCTGTGGCTGTATCATGGTGTCTTGTTGTAAGGAATAGTTTTATCTCTGAAACCATAAATTCCACTCTGTAACTTGTACTTCCGTCTTTATAGAGCTCTTTTCCAGAAACTTGCAAGACTAATTCTTTGACCGGTTTTACTAAGACCTTTAAATCTGACTTCTTGGCTGGGCACGGTGGCTCACGTCTGTAATCCCAGCACTTTGGGAGGCTGAGGCGAGCAGATCATGAGGTCAGGAGTTCGAGACCAACCTGGCCAATATGGAGAAACCCCGTCTCTACTAAAAATACAAAAATTAGCCGAGCATGGTGGCGCGCAGTCTATAGTCCCAGCTACTCAGGAGGCTGAGGCAGAAGAATCACGTGAACCCAGGAGGCGGCGGTTGCAGTGAACTGAGATCACACCACTGTACTCCAGCCTGGCGACAAGCAAGACTCTGTCTCAAAAAAATAAAAGAAAAAAATCTGACTTTTTTACTTTTCCCGTTTTTTCAATTTTTTCACTGTGATAAATATACATATCATGAAATTTAATATCTTAACCAATTTTAAGTGTACAATTCAGTGGTATTAACTACATTTCCATTATTATGCAACTATCCCCAATATCCCTCGCCATGAATTATTTTCCTCCTGTAAAAGTAAAAGTTTATTCCCCTGTCTTTTGGTCTACAGCTTCATGTCTATCCTTAGCCCCCTTTGCCATGTTATTTTTCTGTCTCTCCTGCCTGATGAAAAAGCGTGAAGTAAGTTATCTGCCTTCTCTGGTGCATGTGGACTACTGAGCAGGTGTAGTAAGATTGGTGTTGCTGTAAATTTATCTTTACCAGCTTCAGCTGGGCTTCTCTGTACTGCCAGTCACTCTTGTACTGTTTCCACAGTGATTTCTCCATAATCCTCTGCATATTTCAAACCTTATCTACTCTCTTTATATCTCTTGCCCTTTCTTTATTTTTTATTTTTTTAAATTTTTTTTGAGACAGAGTTTAGCGTTTGTTGCCCAGGTTAGAGTGCAATGGAGTGATCTTGGCTCACCACAACCTCCGCCTCCCGGGTTCAAGCAATTCTCCTGCCTCAGCCTCCTGAGTAGCTGGGATTACAGGCATGTGCCACCACACCCAGCTAATTTTTATGTTTGTAGTAGAGGTGGAGTTTCTCCATGTTATTCAGGCTGGTCTTGAACTCCCGACCTCAGGTGATCCACCCGCCTCAGCCTCCCAAAACGTTGAGATTACAGGTGTGAGCCACCGCACCCGGCTGCCCTTTCTTTAATTCCCTGCTTCAGCAGGTTACATAGGGTCAAATCCTGGCTGCACCACTTCTTAGCTGTGTGACCTTGGGCAAGTCATTAGAAAGCCATGTCTAAGTTTTCTAATCTTTAAAAGGGACATAATTCTCAGCTTATAGAATTGTAGGGATTGAATGTGATAATGTATGTTAAGTCCTACTTTTTACCATGATTGCTACGTACTCTTTGAATGCTAGCTGCTATGATGATGACAACCACCATATCACCATATTAGTACTACTACTGGATCGATGTTATATAGATTTTAGGTGCTCAATAAATACTGATTTAAACGCCATTTTTTAGTATTGTTTCCCACTATTTCTCCCCTGTGTGATTAGTGTGGAATTTCTAAACTATAAATACACTGTTGTTATTACTTAAACGTAACTTTTTAGTAGCTTTCCATTGCACTTAGAATAAAGCCCAAACTCCTTTCAAGGCAATTATAACCAGACACTTGCTTATCTCTAGCTCTACTTTTAACTCTCAACAGTATCCTTTTTTTTTTTTGAAGAAACAGGGTCTAGCTCTGTTGCCCAGGCTGGAGTGCAGTGGCATATCATAGTTCACTGCAGTCTTGATCTCCTGGGCTTAAGGGATCCTCCTACTTCAGCCTCCTGAGTAGCTTGGACTACAGGTGCACGCCACCATGTCCAGCTAATTTTTTATTTTTATGTTTTGTAAAGACAGGATCTCTTTATGTTTCCTAGGCTGTTTCACACTCCTGGGCTCAAGTGATCCTCCTGCCTTGGCCTCCCAAAGTGCTGGGAGGCCATATGGGCATAAGCCACCATGCCTAACTAGTATACTTTCTTTCCCTGCCCTCAAGTAGCACATGAACTGAAAGAATATTAATCTTTTTCAATTCTCCTCTTTTTAAGGTTTGGGAGTTGAGTGATATTGACCATGATGGAATGCTTGACAGAGATGAGTTTGCAGTTGTAAGTAATCTAATGCTCTCAACATCTTCACTATCTTAATGATTTTCTTACATGCAAATTTCCTCTTTTAGTTCATCCTTAGAGGAAAACTATATTCCCATCAGGGTCTCGAACTCCTGACCTCAAGTGATCTGCCCACCTCAGCCTCCCAGAGTGCTGGGATTACAGGCATGAAACCACTGTGCCCGACTGGTTGAACATTCTTACATAGAATTTATTTTCTAAACAAATGGGTAACAGAAAATGTGTGGTTTGCCATCTTCATTTTATTTGGCTTTAAGGTACACAGGAACATGTACTTTGTATAATTACTGTAAAGTAATCTTTTGTATCACAACCTGAACAGGTATCTTAGCACCTGCTTCTATTATGGAATAATTTTGCTTCAAATGTATCCCCCATATTTCACATTTCCTTTTATTTCATTAAAAAGAAACATGAGTAACACTTGAGTTTCACTTCATTTGTGAAAGCAGAAAAGTTTTGACATTTTATCTGAAGACGTGTCATCTTAGTAATTGAATAGTTAATTCCAAATAGGATTGTATTCACCTCTTCCTTAAAGGTTTGATAAAACTTTGCTGTGAATTCATCAGTGGTAAATTTCTAATTTCCCTTTTACTCTCAATTTTTCTTTTTATTTTGGTAAGGAATTGTTAATTTCTTTTACTTTCAAACTTGTTGCTACAAATTTGCGATATTCTCTTTTGTGGTTGTTCTCTTTATTCATGCCAAGTCTTGAGAATACTCTCACTTGTTTTTTTTTTACTTAATCTGATTTTGTCTAGTTTCTTGATCTGTTAGAAAAAACATCTTTTGAATTTACTTATCCTTTCTATTATGTTTTAACTTTTAAGTTAATGATGTTTAACTTTTAATTCCCTGTTATATTTTCTTATTCTTTTTATTTTAAATTTCTTGGAGATGAGTATTATGTTTCTTCAGTTCTCATTATCTATAATACTGAAATCATTTAAAGGATATATTTACCCTTGAATACAGGTTTAGCGAGATTCCATAGATATTGGTATAAAGTTTTCTCCTTTATACAGCTTTTTAGATAGTTTTTAGTTTTCTTTTGTTATCTGGTTAGGAATATGTTTCCTAATTTCAAAGTGGTTAAGTTTGGTTGGTTTTTGTTACTTTGATGTGTACTTTCAACTTGATTGGATTATAACTAGAAAAATGTAGTCTATAAAATGTCTAATTAAAAAAAATTAGTTAAGGCTTTCTTTGTTGCCAAGTTTATGACCTATTTTTACATATAGTCCATGGATATGGCAGTATTTCTGTTTGGAGGATATTAGAGTTTTATAAATTCATTATATCAAATTAATTTAATTTAATTTAATTTTTATTTTTTGAGATGGAGTCTTGCTCTGTCGCCCAGGATGCAGTATAGTGGCATAATCTTGTTTCACTGCAACCTCCACCTCCCAGGTTCAAGCGATTCTCCTGCCTTAACCTCCCAAGTAGCTGGGATTACAGAAGTGCACCACCACATCTGGCTAATTTTTGTATTTTTAGTAGTGACAGTGTTTCACCACATTGGCCAGGCTGGTCTTGAACTCCTGACCTCAGGTGATCCGCCCGCCTCAGCCTCCCAAAGTGCTGGGATTACAGACGTGAGCCACCACACTCAGCTTCAAATGTATTGATTATTTAGTTTCTCTTTGTCCTTCCTTTTCTTTTGTTTTTGGCCCTTCCTTAAATTTTCCTCATTTTCCACAAGAGCCAAATGAAATAGGCAGGATACATATTACATTTAAAAAATGCAGAAACAGAAACTTAAAGTGACTTGAATTCGTGGTCACAGGTCCCTAGTCTTTTTAATTTTAATTTGTGTAGTAGTTGGGAAATGGTAAAGGATACTCCCTCGCAGTGGTGACAGAAGTTATCTCAGCCGCATTTCAGGGTTTGAGCCATTGTTTGTGGGATGCTTTTGGGAATGGGGCCATATTGAAGAGATTTCTGTGATGATATACTTTGAAACATTGTCAAACCGTACACATAAACTTCTCATAAATTGTTTTTGTGGTAAGAATATTGGTGTAAAATCTTTGCAGTGGTATGATGTAATGAGGGATTTTTTTTCTCATAAAGACAAATTTTTTTTTTTTTTTTTTAAGACAGAGTCTCACTCTGTCACTCAGGCTGGAATGCAGTGGTGGCATTTCGGCTCACTGCAGCCTCTGCCTCCTGGGTTCAAGCGATTCTTCCACCTTAGCCTCCTGAGGAGCTGGGATTACAGCCATGCACCACCACCCCCAGCTAATTTTTTGTATTTTTAGTGGAGACAGGGTTTCGCCATGTTTGCCTGACTGGTCTCAAACTCCTGATATTAGGTGATCCACTTGCCTCGGCCTCACAAAGTGCTGGGATTACAGGCATGAGCCACCTCTTCTGGCCCAAGACGAAAATAGAATAGATGGAGAATAGTACTGTCATCATTTGATAAATAGTAGTGTATGCTAAGGTAAATGAATAAACACAATTTATCTTATATGCCTGGAGCCTTTTCCCAGGCAACTGGCCTTTTTGGAAAAAAAAAAAAGAAAAAAAAAAACTTTATTAAAAGAATAATTTTTGAATAATAAATACATTTGAATAATAAATTACTACCTTGAATTTTGTTTTAAATAGTAGACACCCCTTTATCTTCTCCTAGATTTGCTTGTTAATCATTTTGCACATTTGCTTTCTCCCTGTATCCATATTCTTCAGAATTTTTTCCTAGTTTTAAACTCTAGCTTGTGTGATCTTAATACTGCTTCTCCTGTTCCCTCTTTGTTTGAATTACCTGATATTTCTTATGTTTGTTGTGTATGTCTCTTGAAAATGGCAGATTTCTATATTTTAATGCTTTGCCTAATTAGTTTTTACAGTAACAGCACTTATATTGATTTGATTTTCCCTTCCTTGCGTATTTATTTTATATATTTATTTTCTCTGTTTCTTACTGTTGCTTATTATCAAGTTGTGATTCATTCCCTTACCCCGCCTCCCAGTTAATATGGAAATTTTGTTATAATGTCTTGTTTCATTAATAGTTAATACAGATTGAGCATCCCTAATCTGAAAACCCAAAATTCGAAATACTACAAAATCTGAAACTTTTGAGTACTGACATGACCCACAAAGTGGAAAATTCCACTCCTGGTCTCATGTGATAAGTTGCAGTCAAAACTTTTGTTTCATGCACAAAATTGTTAAAAAGATTATATAAAATTATCTTAGGTTATATATATAAAGTTTATATGAAACAAATGAATTTCATGTTTAGACTTGGGTCCCATCCCCAAGATAGGATAATATTCCAAAATCTGAAGAAAAAAAAAAAAAGATAATATTCCAAAATCCGAAAAAATCCAAAACACTTTTGGTCCCAAGCATTTTGGATAGGGGATTCTCACCCTGTGCCCCTTTTCCTGTACTTGAACTTATTTCTCCTATATTGAAAACAAGATTTTTAATCCTTACTCTAGCAAAATGAGTCCTTTAGATTATCTTTACTAATTTTCTTTCCCCCTCATGTTCTTTTCTTTTCTTCTTCTTTTTTCTTTTTTTGGGATGGAGTCTCACTCTGTTGCCCAGGCTGGAGTGTAGTGCGCGATTGATCTCGGCTCAGTGCAAGCTCCACCTCCCAGGTTCACGCCATTCTCCTGCCTCAACCTCCCCAGTAGCAGGCACTGCCACCACGCCCTGCTATTTTTTTGTGTGTGTGTGTGTGTGTGTGTTTTTAGTAGAGACCGGGTTTCACCATGTTTGCCCGGGTGGTCTCGATCTCCTGACCTCGTGATCTGCCCGCCTCGGCTTCCCAAAGTGCTGCAATTACAGGCGTGAGCCACTGCGCCTGGCCCCGCCTCATGTTCTAATTCCAGAAGACCTTAGAACATTTTTTTGTGACTCAAATCTAGATTCTGCTCAGTTAATTTCGTTCTTTTGGTTTTGGTATTTTTCTTCCAGTTTTGTTCAATATTAGTAACTAGTATTCTTTTGGTTAGAATTCTTCTGATAAATCTTTTTTTATCCCTGTACTTTAATAAATAGAGCAACACAATTTGTACTCTTATTTAAAATTATAATTATTGCAAGATAGCCAGTGTAACTACAACTGCAAGTCATTGATTTGTTTTTATTTATTTATAAGCATCAATATTTTACAAAACTGAATTTTGAGAGCTGGTATCATTCTTCCTTGAAAATTGAAGTAACTAAAAAAATACTTTTGCAGTAGTGACATAGCTAAGATCTGAACATTTTAAAGTATCCTCTTAAATAATAAAATATAAAGATAATGTACTTATTTATATGATCAGTCCTTTTGGCCTATGGCACTTTATAGTCTGCCAGGATTTTGGTTTGTTGCAGTATAATACAAGTTTAGGTCTTATTTTACTAAATAATCAAAACTGAGTTGAACATAGGAATCTTTTTGTTCAAGACTTACCTGTAAAATTCTTGCCCATTCCCCCTTGGGTTAAATGCTTTTTGTTTGTTTGTTTTAAAGACCCCGTGTCTGCTTTGTGTTTAATTTTTTGAATGGGAAGAAATAAAAATGAAGTTAAAGAGAGACTCTAACTTGGTGGGTTGAATTTCAGTATAGATTTTTTTAAGAGTAACTTATTTCAGTAACCAAAACTTGATTGAACTTGAGCCTATGTTTAGACTTACTTTTAAAATTCTTAACCCGTTTCTTTTATTTTATAGTGTAAATGGGATTTTTGGTTTATCTTTTTATTTTATTTATTTATTTATTATTATACTTTAAGTTCTAGGGTACATGTGCACAGCATGCAGGTTTGTTACATATGTATACATGTGCCATGTTGGTGTGCTTGCACCCATTAACTCGTCGTTTACATTAGGTATATCTCCTAATGCTATCCCTCCCCCTAGCCTACCCCACAACAGGCCCTGGTGTGTGATGTTCCCCACCCTGTGTCCAAGTGTTCTCATTATTCAATTCCCACGTATGAGTGAGAACATGCGGTGTTTGGTTTTCTGTTTTGTGATAGTTTGCCGAGAATGATGGTTTCCAGCTGCACCGATGTCCCTACAAAGGACACGAACTCATCCTTTTTTATGGCTGCATAGTATTCCATGGTGTATACGTACCACATTTTCTTAATCCAGTCTGTCATTGATGGACACTGGGGTTGGTTCCAACTCTTTGCTATTGTGAATAGTGCTGCAGTAAACATATGTGTGCATGTGTCTTTATAGCAGCATGATATATAATCCTTTGGGTATATACCAAGTAATAGGATGGCTGGGTCAAATGGT
>NW_012101365.1:813270-813935 GCF_000951045.1 Mandrillus leucophaeus | reverse complement strand
AGAAATTATAACAAACTGTCTCTCAGACCACAGTGCAATCAAATTAGAACTCAGGATTGAGAAACTCACTCAAAACCACTCAACTACATGGAAACTGAACAACCTGCTCCTGAATGACTACTGGATACATAACGAAATGAAAGCAGAAATAAAGATGCTCTTTGAAACCAATGAGAAATAGATACAACATACCAGAATCTGTGGGACACATTTAAAGCAGTGTGTGAAGGGAAATGTATAGCTCTAAATGCCCACAAGAGAAAGCAGGAAAGATCTAAAATTGACAGCCTAATATCACAATTAAAAGAACTAGAGAAGCAAGAGCAAACACATTCAAAAGCTAGCAGAAGGCAAGAAATAACTAAGATTAGAGCATAACTGAAGGAGTTACAGACACAATAAACCCTTCAAAAAAAAATCAATGAATCCAGGAGCTGGTTTTTTGAAAAGATCAACAAAATTGATAGACCGCTAGGAAGACTAATAAAGAAGAAAAGAGAGAAGAATCAAATAGATGCAGTAAAAAATGATAAAGGGGATATCACCACTGACGCCACAGAAATACAAACGACCATCAGAGAATACTATAAACACCTCTACGCAAATAAACTAGAAAACCTGGAAGAAATGGATAAATTCCTGGACACACACATTCTCCCAAAGTT
>NW_012101365.1:808534-812058 GCF_000951045.1 Mandrillus leucophaeus | reverse complement strand
TGCCTCAGCCTCCTGAGTAGCTGGGATTACAGGTGCCCACCACCATGCCTGGCTAATTTTTGTATTTTTTGTAGAGATGGGGTTTCACCATGTTGGCCAGGCTAGTCTCAAACTCCTGACCTTAGGTAATCCACCTGCCTTGGCCTCCCAAAATGCTGAGATTATAGGCGTGAGCCACCATGTCCAGCCAAAGGGCCAAATTTTTCTGTTATGGTTTGAAAACTAGAAATGTATCTAAAATTATGCTACTTCCCGTGAACCAAGGGAAGTGACTGATAATTATGTTAAAGTTTATTCTCTTTGTGGGGTTAGTTCTACAAGTGTATAGTCCTATTCTGTAAAATAGTTCTTTGTTTCATTAGGGCTGAAACTACTGCTTTTAATTTTAAAGAGAAGGCCCGTAAATCTAGGAATCTAGTATTTGGTGAATGAGCCTATGCTCATGCTTTTTTGTAGATATTTAGAGTTTGACAAGATCCTATAATTTAGCTTCTCTAAGCACAGCAGTTACTGGCTTACAACCCAGGCTAACCTGAGCCTTCTAGAGTCATGTTCTTTTTTTTTTTTTTTTCCCCTAATGAACTTTAAATTTTGGAGTGATTTTAGATTTATAGAAAAGTTGCAGAGAACAGTTTTCCATTCCCCTTCACTGTTTCCCTTATTAACATATTACATTACCATGGTATATCTGTCAAAACTAAAAAACAACATTGGTGCATTATTAATTCCAGACTTTATTTGGGTTTCACCAGTTTTTCCTTTCTGTCACAGGATCCAGTCTAGGGTATCACGTTGCCTTTAGTTGTCATGTTTTCAGTCTCTCTGGTATATGAGTTTGTCAGTCTTGCCTTGCTTTTTATGACCTTGACATTTTTGAGGAATACTGGCTAGATATCCCGCAGAATGTCTCCCAACTTAGGTTTGTCTGATGCTATTCTCATGACTAGGCTGGGCAAATGAGTTTTTGCAAAGAATAACGTGGAGGCGTAATGCTTTCATCATCACATTATATTAGGGGTATATGATATCCATGTGACATCACTGTTGATGTTAACCTTCACTTATTTAAGATAGTGTTTGCCAGATTTCACCACCATGAAGTTACTTTTTCCCTTTTCCTGCTGTATTCTCTGGAAGCGTGGACTCATGCCCTTTTTATTTTGCCATTTGTCTGCATATCTATCTATTGGTTTTTACATTCTTACTAAGCCTTAAATTTTTCTGTGAGGTAAGTTCTTAGACTGAAAGTGGCTTAAGCTTTTGTCAGTACCATTTGTTTGGGTCTTCATTATGTGAGGAGTTTTTGGCACTTAGAGATGTATAGAGGAGCTGTTTCTGTGTGTATTAGCATGTATCACATTGTATTAAAATTAACTTTTGCATATCTCTTCCTCCTGTTGGGTTGTAAAAGTGAGAGATCTTTTCACTTTTTTTTTTTTTTTGAAACAAAGTATCACTCTGTCGCCCTGACTGGAGTGCGGTGGCAAGACCTTGACTCACTGCAACCTCCACCTACTAGGTTCAAGCAATTCTCCTGCCTCAGCCTCCAGAGTAGCTGGGATTATGGGTGCCTGCCACCATGCCCAGCTAATTTTTGTATTTTTAGTAGAGATGGGGTTTCACCAAAGCCTTGGGCTTTGCCCAAGAATTAAAAGCCCTCCAGGTGATTCTGATGGTGACTAAAATTTCAGAAATACTGCCTAAAAGCATGGAAAATGAAAAAATATCAGAGTAAGTGGGCAGCTGTTAGTAACTGATTACAACAGTAAAATTAAATCTCCTCTTTCCCTGCTGTCTCAGGAATTTGATACTTTTATTATTATTATTAATAAAATTTTTTATACTTTTACTCTGAAATGAAAAGACATTCTAAATGCTTCTTCCTTAAGTGTCTCTTTCTGTATAAATGCACCTGCTAGTATGTTTCAGTTTGACAACTAGTTACTAGCCAGATTTTTTTGGTGTGTGTGTGAATATGGTGCATTTGATTTAGTTGCTTTTGTTTCAGTGGCATACTTTTGATAGGAATAAGTACAATATAATAAGAAAAACAAGTAACCCAGCAGTATTAAAAGCATTCTGTTCACTTTTGCTCTTTTATTTGGCGGTATAATTTTTGGCTTTAGTTTTGCCAGGGAATCTATTTTTAAGTCAACGTGAAATTAATAATATATATTTTTAACTTTCATAAAAATGTGTTGTCTGTTGGCAACAGATGGCTAACGTTGCTTTTTTGCTTCTAGTGTCCACTTTTCCAGGAAATGACTCCCATCTGCAGCAAGAGAAGTGCTGACTGTTAGAGTGTACACTAGGCACTTGTCTTAGTGCCATTCTGACAATTTCACAGTACATATATTGTGAATTTGGTTGGAAGTGTGTGTTAGCCAGATTGTTTTCTTTCTGGAGTTTCAGTCTTTTGGAAATAGAAAGTTTGTGTGTTTCTAAAACTGAAATTGAATTCTTCCAGGCTGGTTAGTGAAAAGGGAGAGGAGAAGTCATGGTTAAGTGTGGTTCCTGGACAAACAGCATCAGCTTCACTTGAGAACTTGTTAAAAATGCAAATTCTGAGGCCCAACCTTACTGGTTAGAAAATTCTGAGTGCGGGGGCCAGAAATCTGTGCTTTATCATGCTGTCCAAGTAATTCTGATGCCTTCTAAAATTTGGGTACCAGTGGGTTAAGGTTTAGTTTTATTAGTTGTAAAGGACAGCATGGTATTGGAATATTAACATACATGCTGCTAATAAAGCTGATCAAATTTGGAAAAAAAACAAGAACTTTGTAGCCAGAAGATCTTGGTTTGAACCCCACTGTATCACTTATTAAAAATATTATATTGGGCAAGTTACTTAGCATCTTAGCTTCAGTGTCTTGATTTGTAAAATGACATTAGTAATCCTGGAAGTAAGTGATCAGTGTTGTTGCATTGAGTGCTCAATAAATACTGATTTAAGAGGCTGATGTGGTGGCTTACTTGATCCCAGAGTTGCTTGATACCAACCTGAGCAACATAGTGAGACCCTCATCTCTGCAAAACATAAAAAAATTAGCCAGGCATGGTGACATACGCATGTAGTCACAGCTACTTGGGAAACTGAGGTGAGAGACTCACTTGAGCCTGGGAGGTTGAGGCCACAGCAAGCTGTGTTCTTGCCACTGCATTCCAGCTTGGGCAACAGAGTGAGCCTTTGTCAATAAATTAATAAACAAATTAAACAAATTAAATAAATATATAAATAGATGTGAAAGCCCCACAAAACTTAATATATGATTATATGCAAATTTTCTCTTGGGAAAAATTGTAATTTTCACTGGAAGAAAAAAAATTAAGAGGCTAGGTGCAGTGGCTCACACCTGTAATCCCAGCATTTTGGGAGGCTGGGGTGGGTAGATCGCTTGAGCTCAGAAGTTGGAGACCAGCCTGGGCAACATGGCTAATTCTCTTCTCTTTAAAAAAAAAAAAAAAAAAAAAATTAGCTGGATTTGGTAGCATGTGCCTGTAGACCCAGCTACTTGGGAGGCTGA
>NW_012101365.1:802684-805434 GCF_000951045.1 Mandrillus leucophaeus | reverse complement strand
GTGTGACCAGTTTTGCATCAATTAAACTCTTTACTGCAAAAGAAAAGAACTTAGCCTAATACAGCATCTTTAACAAAGAACAATGAATTTTTTTTAACTCTTAGGTTCAGGGGTACATGTACAGGTTTGTTATATAGGTAAATTGCATGTCACAGGGGTTTGGTGTATAGATTATTTTGTCATTCAGTTAATAAATGATAGGTAGTTTTTTGAACCTCTTCCTCCCTCCACCCTCACATTGGCCCCAGTGTCTGTCGTTCCCTTCTTTGTGACTACATTTACTCCATGTTTAGCTCCCACTTAGAGGCAAGAACATGTATTTGTTTTTCTGTTCCTGTGTTAGTTTGCTTAGGATAATGGCCTCCAGCTGTGTCTGTTTTGCTACAAAGGACATGATCTTGTTGTTTTTATGGCTGTGTAGTATTCCGTGGTGTGTATGTACCACATTTTTTAAATCCAGTCTACCATTGATGGGCATTTAGGTTGACTCCATGTCTTTGCTATTGTGAATAGTGCTGTGATGAACATATGTGTGCATATGGCTTTATGATAAACAATTTATATTCCTTTCGGTATATACCCAATAATAGGATTGCTGAGTCATTGGTGATTCTGCCTTGAGTTTTTTGAGAAATTGCCACACTGTTTTCTACAATGGCTGAACTACTTTACATTCCCACCAGCAGCGTAAAGTTTGTTATATAATTCTTCTGGCGACACCTCTAGGCTGATAAGGGTCTGAAGTCATTTTGGGCAGGAACTGTTATCCTTCCTTGTAGAGAGGGCAAGAGGGACACCTTTGTAAATTTATATCCTGCTTTTAGGCATAGAGAGGGAGGGCAGAGAACTTTTTTTTTTTTTTTGATACTACTACTTCTCAGTTGCTTTCAGTTCAAAATAATCCTTATGCCAAAGTGGAATGTTTTGGGGTAACATAGTCTGCTACCCCTCAGCTCCCATCAGCAGTGTAAGAAAATTTCCCCACAGTTTAGCTACTAAAAAAGTATGTTATGAAACTTGGAGTTTTTGCCAGTTAGGTGGAAAATGGTATTTCAATATAGTTTTAACTTACAGTTTTCATCTGAGATTGGGCATATTTTTGTATGTTAAAGAATGGACCATTTAAGGGATTTGCTTGTCTGTAAAATATCTCTTCAAACTCTTTTTCCATTTTTCTGTTGGACTTTTTTTTTTCTGTTAATTTTTAGGAGCTCTTTATATATTAGGGAGAGTACTTCTTTCTTTGCAGATGTTGTCTTCTCAAATTATTGTTTGACATTGCAAAAACTTTAGTTGAAGGGTGCATCTCTAAATTTTTACTAAGGATATCTTCCTAAATATTTCTTACTTTTTATTTTTTTTCTTTTTCTCCCTCCTTTCTTTCGTCCCTCCCTCATTTTTCTCTTCTTTCCCTCCCAGCCCAATTTCTTAAAAAAGGATTTGAGAGCCTAAAGATGATTTATCATTGAACAATAATCAATTCAGTGGGTGAATATTAAGTGCTTTTAATATATATGACCCTGGTTCATTTATTTTGAAGGCCATGTTTTTGGTATACTGTGCACTGGAGAAAGAACCTGTGCCAATGTCCTTGCCTCCAGCCTTGGTGCCACCATCTAAGAGAAAAACGGTCAGTATATCAGGCTCTGTGCGGTTGATCCCCTCTTCAGCATCAACCAAGGAATCTTACCACTCCTTACCATCTGTAGGCATTTTACCTACCAAAACACCATTAAGACAGGTATAGATTTATCAGTGTTAAAGGATTTTTTTTTAACAAAGTGCATGGCGTTTAATAGTTTACTACTTGACAAAGATAGAGCAATTAAAGGGATAAAAATTTTAGAGCACCATCTGGTTGAACCTACATAATGTGATACTCCAGAGAAGACATATTCTTTCTACATTTGGCCTTGGGTCATATGAATGTTTTATTGGCTTTATCTTGATCTCCCTGGAATTAAAGTTAGAGATGGAAGATGCTCCATGCTAACATGGCATGTTTGCCCTGGCATAATTAATAGTTGTTTTTATTTTTGTTTGATCTCAGTTAACTCTTGATTCTTTGGGATCAAATTATCGAATTCTGGGTTGTCCAAGGCTTTTTTTTTCTGCCCTCAGCCTGCCTCTTGTCAGATTGAGTAAAGGAAGATTAATGACAGGGTAGGCAAATCAGCCAGTTTGGCTGTGGTTAACACTGCTGGGTCAAACTGTAAAAAATAAAGATTGAGAATTATCTGAGTATTTTGTTTATACAGACTTTGAGTTACCTATATTAATGTGGGCATAAGTCAAGAGTTAACTATGTTTGAGTTTACTCATTTCTTAATAGAAAGTGGAAATGTGCACCTATAGATAAGTCCTAATTGGCCTGTATTTTCTTCTGTTATTTTGTCTTCACCACAGGGTTTTGATTGAGATGTCATATGAAAGTGATACATTGTTGCTCTGAGTTAGTAGGGTAGAATTGTTCAGAATTTGTGATGGATACTGTAATGGATTGAAAGAGTGACACTTCAAAGTTTGTTTCATTTTGGCAGAAATACTGTTTTTCTCCCCCCCCCCACCCCCCGTAGTGGGTTGTATCCCCTGCAGAAAAAGCTAAATATGATGAAATCTTCCTGAAAACTGATAAAGATATGGACGGATTTGTGTCTGGACTGGAGGTCCGTGAAATCTTCTTGAAAACAGGTTTACCTTCTACCTTACTAGCCCATATATGGTAAGACTTTATTTGATTTGATTTTTTT
>NW_012101365.1:797541-800549 GCF_000951045.1 Mandrillus leucophaeus | reverse complement strand
CTGACCTCAGGTGATCCACCCACCTCAGCCTCCTAAAGTGCCAGGATTACAGGCATGAGCCACTGCGCCCAGCCTGTCTTAGAATTTCTTAATGCAAATATAAACAAATATAACTAATTATTTCCTCCTTACCACAAAAGATAACCCACTAAACACACTGTTCAACACTATACTTTTTCATAGTTAACAGTTTACCTTGGATACCTTTTCACTACGAGAGCCCCATGATTCTTTTTTTCCTGGTTAACATTATTCAAGGCTACCGACAACAAACTGCATCCAATTTAAGTATATAATTTGATGAGTTTTGGCAATTATATGCCTGAAGGCACCACCACAGTTAAGACACACAATGTTCTTTATGATTTTTTTAATGCTTTATAGTATTTCATTATATGGATATACCATTTTTTAAAATAATTTTTTTACCTTAACTTCCCAGTGTAAAGTATACCATAATTCTTTAAACCAGGTTTTGTAGATGGGCATTTGGGTGCTAATACAAACAGTGCTGCAATTAATAATCTTTTTCATACAGCATTTCATATGGATAGATTCCCAGATGTGGGATTGCAGAGCCAAAGGGGAAATACATTTGCAATATGGTAGATGTTGCCAGTTTGCCCTTCAAAGGGGTGGTACCAATTTGAGCATGTTAGGGGAAGAAAAATAATTTTTCCTATACGCTTTTAAGTTATTGACTGAGAACCCTGTAACAAAAGATAAGAGAAAAACAGAAGTTTATTAACATATATATTTCATATATACATGGAAGAAACTCAGGAAAAGAGTTAACTGTCTAATAGGTGTCTTACAACTCAGGCTTGCTCTTGCTCCTGCTCTTGCCATGTGACACGTCTGCACCGCCTTTGCCTTCTGCCATGATTGGATGCTCCCTGAGGCCTCACCAGAGGTAGATACTGGAGCCATGCTTAGTACACCCTGCAGAACTGTGAGCCAGTTAAGCTTGTTTTCCTTATAAATGACCCAGCCTTGGGTATTTATTTATAGCAATACGAAAACGGACTAAAGTACAGCACCCCAACGTGGCCTTTCCATTCTAGGAGCTGCCCAGGAGTGCCCTGGCTCCTGCAGGGCAGCAGTTGGGAGCCTTATGTCCCACGTTGTGCCCAATCCTCCCACCACCACAGCTAGCTGAAGCCCAAAACTACCAGGACACATTCTCTCCAAACTCTGAGCTATTAGGAATACCTCCTTGACCATCTCTCGAGTGATCCAGTGAGAAAGAGAAAAAGAGCAGCTTCTGACATCCAGCCACAGCCAGGCACTCACAGCGAGGCCATGTAATTTTCCTACTGAATCTTCAGTGGAGCCTCCCTTACGCCTTTTCTACACCCTGGAATCAAGACAAGCTGCCCTGCACTTGGAGTTTTTTGCATGTCTAACCATGGCTCTCTCCTGGGCTTGTTCCTGTGGTCCCACCCAGAAGACATTCTATGCACAGGAGGACCATTTCCCATACCCCCATGATTGCACCCTCAACCAGTCAGCAGCAAGCACCCATTGCCCAGCCATCCCCACCCCTTCCCCAAACTGTCTGAAAAACCCTAGCTCCCAAATTCTTGGGGAGATTGATTTGAGTAATAACTCTATCTTCTGTGTGGTGTGACCAGTTTTGCATCAATTAAACTCTTTACTGCAAAAGAAAAGAACTTAGCCTAATACAGCATCTTTAACAAAGAACAATGAATTTTTTTTAACTCTTAGGTTCAGGGGTACATGTACAGGTTTGTTATATAGGTAAATTGCATGTCACAGGGGTTTGGTGTATAGATTATTTTGTCATTCAGTTAATAAATGATAGGTAGTTTTTTGAACCTCTTCCTCCCTCCACCCTCACATTGGCCCCAGTGTCTGTCGTTCCCTTCTTTGTGACTACATTTACTCCATGTTTAGCTCCCACTTAGAGGCAAGAACATGTATTTGTTTTTCTGTTCCTGTGTTAGTTTGCTTAGGATAATGGCCTCCAGCTGTGTCTGTTTTGCTACAAAGGACATGATCTTGTTGTTTTTATGGCTGTGTAGTATTCCGTGGTGTGTATGTACCACATTTTTTAAATCCAGTCTACCATTGATGGGCATTTAGGTTGACTCCATGTCTTTGCTATTGTGAATAGTGCTGTGATGAACATATGTGTGCATATGGCTTTATGATAAACAATTTATATTCCTTTCGGTATATACCCAATAATAGGATTGCTGAGTCATTGGTGATTCTGCCTTGAGTTTTTTGAGAAATTGCCACACTGTTTTCTACAATGGCTGAACTACTTTACATTCCCACCAGCAGCGTAAAGTTTGTTATATAATTCTTCTGGCGACACCTCTAGGCTGATAAGGGTCTGAAGTCATTTTGGGCAGGAACTGTTATCCTTCCTTGTAGAGAGGGCAAGAGGGACACCTTTGTAAATTTATATCCTGCTTTTAGGCATAGAGAGGGAGGGCAGAGAACTTTTTTTTTTTTTTTGATACTACTACTTCTCAGTTGCTTTCAGTTCAAAATAATCCTTATGCCAAAGTGGAATGTTTTGGGGTAACATAGTCTGCTACCCCTCAGCTCCCATCAGCAGTGTAAGAAAATTTCCCCACAGTTTAGCTACTAAAAAAGTATGTTATGAAACTTGGAGTTTTTGCCAGTTAGGTGGAAAATGGTATTTCAATATAGTTTTAACTTACAGTTTTCATCTGAGATTGGGCATATTTTTGTATGTTAAAGAATGGACCATTTAAGGGATTTGCTTGTCTGTAAAATATCTCTTCAAACTCTTTTTCCATTTTTCTGTTGGACTTTTTTTTTTCTGTTAATTTTTAGGAGCTCTTTATATATTAGGGAGAGTACTTCTTTCTTTGCAGATGTTGTCTTCTCAAATTATTGTTTGACATTGCAAAAACTTTAGTTGAAGGGTGCATCTCTAAATTTTTACTAAGGATATCTTCCTAAATATTTCTTACTTTTTATTTTTTTTCTTTTTCTCCCTCCTTTCTTTC
>NW_012101365.1:787963-793918 GCF_000951045.1 Mandrillus leucophaeus | reverse complement strand
AAACAAGAACCCAAGACTGGGAAAGATTAAATATGCATAATTAGTAGTAGCTGCCACTATTGAGTGCCTAGGGTAGGCACTATACTCAATAAATGGCAGCTGTCACTGGCCTGATGTTGTGCCCAAACTTTTTATATATCCTGTCTTTAATTCTGATAGTAATTTTATAAGATGAGTGTTATCATCTCCACTTTATAGATGAGGAAACTAAGGTTTGGAGAGGTTAAAAAAATTTAGCCAAGGTTACAAGAAGAAATAAGTAGAAAAGCTGGAATTTAAGATCTATGTGACACATAGTCTTTTTAAGTATGTAGTCTTTTCATCAGACCCTACTGGCCTTCAATGAGTTAAACAGATCAGGATTTCAGAAAGCTGAACTTCTTTTTTTTACTTACAGAAAAAGAAAATAGAGTAAAACGTTTGCTGTTTCTCTTCAAGTGATTGTGTAAAGCTTTCCAGATTGCTGCCTTTTCCTCACATGTGATTTCCATTTGCAGCTGTTCATTCTGCTTTGGCTTGGTGATCCTTGTATCCTCCTACTCCAAGAGTTGCAGGAGGCATAGCAACATGAAAATTGTGCTTGTTTTAGAATCCTTCTAATGCTACCAGTGAATCAAATTTGTTGAGACTTAGGTTTTATCTTTAATATCTTTTAATGTTAAAAATGTGTTGGGAGTAAGGAATGTTAGAATTCTTTGGCCCACCACAATTTTTACTGTATAGTGGTTCTGAAAATTGGTAAGAAAACACAAAGTGTAAACCCAGATTAGAGGCTCTTGCTCAGCACCAGGGTGAACATTCTCTTTTTACCATCTTAGCTGATCTACCTCTTCGAACAGTTGAGTGAGTTTTTAATAACTTGCAAGTTGGTGTGACTTTTTTTTTAAATTCACCACATTGTTTTTAAAAAGCTGCATAGCAGTACTTTCTCTCTGGACTTTTTGCAGTTGTGGCACTTATATACCGTTTATTTTGTTTATTTGTGCAGGTCATTATGCGACACAAAGGACTGTGGGAAACTTTCAAAGGATCAATTTGCCTTGGCTTTTCACTTAATCAGTCAGAAGTTAATCAAGGGCATTGATCCTCCTCACGTTCTTACTCCTGAAATGATTCCACCATCAGACAGGGCCAGTTTACAAAAGGTAAGAAAGCTTAAAAGAAAACCTGAATGCATTAATTTCAAAGGAACAAATACTATGTCAAATTACAGATTCAGTTTGGATGGAATAGAAGAGAAAATGTATCTGGCTAAGAGCAGAACAGTATACTGTTTGTGGTTTAGTTTGTGCCTATAAATATGTTGGAGTGCCTTGTATAACATCCTTGGCCAGTAGCTTGTTTACGCCATTCATTAAACATGACAACTATATTTCCAATCTTAAAATTGGAAAAATGTGGACTTATTTTTCCTTTGCTGGATTTGTGAATTAAGTTTTATGAATAGATTATAAAAGGAAAGCTATAAAAATTAAATTATTGTGTTTTACTTGATGATTCACTCTTACATAAAATGATACAGATTTGAAAACAGAATCTTGCATATGATGGTTGCTTGGTGTCAATTTTACATCAAAAAAGCCTCCAAGGAGAACATTATGTTGAGGATATATATGTGTGGTTTTTGCCATAGATGACCTTTTATTCCTGAGTGTACTGCTGAATTTCATATTTGAACAGCTAGAAGTGGGTTTTACCTAGTTTTGGTTTCTAGACAGCAGTGAGAATTTTCAAAACTTCATTGTTTTAGTCATGCCTTGATTTTTCTCTCATGTAGAAACCCTTCCTAGTATGATGCATTTACAATATCTTGGCCTTTAGTAGACCTTTGAAAGGACTTGCATACCATAGTGGCTATTTGCCTTTAAAAATAAATACTTTGTATTTTTAAATTTCTTACGGCCTATAAAGTAACTATGGCTGTGGCGATTTTTCAGGGTTGTTACACAGTAATAAGAGTTGTCAAATGTGTGGTATGAGGAGGGCTCTTTAAAATATCATAGAATATTTTGGGTTTTGGATTAATTTTGTCACATGGTTCTTAAAAATCCCATTTTAAAAAGCTTAACAAAAATCAAATTGGGACTGAGCACAGTGGCTGACACCTGTAATTCCAGTATTTTGTGAGTCCAAGGTGGGAGGATCACTTGAGGCCAGGAGTTCCAGAACAGCATGGGCAACATAGCAAGACCCTGTTTCTACAAAAACAAAAAAATTAACCAAGTGCATTGGCACGTACCTGTAGTTCTAGCTACTTGGGAGGCTGAGGCAGGAGGATCACTTGAACCCAGGGTCTTGCAACAGAGCAAGACCCTATCTCTTAAAGAAAGAAAGAAAGAAAATTGGATTTTTTAAGTAAACTAAATGGAATTTATAACTCAGGTATGGAGAGTTACTTACAGTAGTTTTTGTCCTTATTTGTAATAAAATAAATATTGTCTGCTTTGTGAGTTATTGGGGGGGGCATTTTGTGAATTTTTTGATTCCTTATGGACATGGGTCCCTTAAGTTGTGGAAAAGTGATGCCACCCAGAAAGATAAAGGTTACTGAATTTGCATTTTTGCTCTTTGCTGTATAACTGTACCTCAGTTATGGAATACTGTGTTGTTTCATGCTTTCTTTCACCTATGCAGACTGTTTTTTTATTTCGCCTTCTTCATTTTATAACCTATTCAGTTGCCTACCAACACAAATTACAGATACGACAGAAATTTCTGGAGCAAATTAAGTTTGTTCATTGAAGTCTCTATGTTAGTAGATGCTTGAAGTTGCATGAGGTATACAGTTGTCTGAAGTTCATTCACTAGATCATAGATACATTTGTCTATTTATGTC
This sequence comes from Mandrillus leucophaeus, assembly GCF_000951045.1. Taxonomy (NCBI): domain Eukaryota; kingdom Metazoa; phylum Chordata; class Mammalia; order Primates; family Cercopithecidae; genus Mandrillus; species Mandrillus leucophaeus. The sequence continues at coordinate 791,082 of NW_012101365.1, read as the reverse complement.
AGACACCAGCATTATTCATGGAAATGGGAATTTATCACTGCTGTCTTATCTATTAACCCAAAATTTTAACTTTAAAAATGAAAACTTGCATTGTTTTATCTTTCAAATAACCTCTTTTCTCTTTAATCTGTTTTTTTAGTACTGCATTTTTTGCAGCTTTGACTAATCCTTTTTTGAATGTTGCTTTCCTTTCTGTGTTTTTTCTAGTTTGGACTATTTTTTCCATTCTGCAGCACTCTGCTTTTCGCCTTTCTTGTACTGTCAGTTTCTTAACTCTACTCTCTCTCAAGGTTAGAGCTTTATTTTATGCCTTTTTTAGCTTTGTAGTTTTTGGTTTACAAGATACATTTTGAAATGAGAGGTTTTTTATTCAGCAAAAAGGAGAAAATTCCTAAACAGCATGCTTTTGTCACATGTCACTTGGTCCTTGTGTGCATTTTAGCCTACCTTCCCTAGACTCTCTGATCCACTTAACATCACCAAAGTGGAATTTTTGTGTAATATACAAGATAGGGTGAGAGGAAACATTTTGAAAGAAGGGAACATGCTATATATTTTTCCTCATATACCCTTCAAATGCTACATAAAATATTAGCTAAACTTTTTTCAGTATCTGGGATGTCACTTTCTAGCTTGTTTGAGGTTAAACTAATTTGTCTCACTCTGTCTTCTTATTTGATGATAATTTTACAGGGAAGACTATAAAATGTGAGTCACCTTTTTTTGAGTTAAAGTGACAGAGGAGGTGTGGTAGTCACAAGTTCTTTGGTACATTTGCACCTCTGATAGCAAATTTTTCATAGCATTTAAGTGAAGTAAGTTACTCTTGCTGATAAAAGTGAGACCAAATGCTAATGTTTCATTTTGTTTAGCTGTCTGGCCAGGCCTAGCTCATAGGTCAGGTTTAGACAGAGTTAAAATACTAGTGAATAGTTGTCGCATTCAGAAATCCACTTTAAAATACCTAATTTAATTTAACATTGATACGTTTTTGTATATCAGTGGAACACAGAAAATAAGAGATGTATTTCATACAAAGCTATAATTAATATAAAATTGAGATTAGTATTAAACCTTCTCAGATGAATTTTAGTACTGATAGTCAAAACAGCTTAGTACTAAAAGTGCAGTGTGGCATAAAGAAATATAAAAGGAATTACTTGCTAAATTTTATTGATGTACCTGTTTTATCAAATTTACTTTTAGAGTAATAATTTTATTTACCTAAATGATCTTGATATGCAAGTGCCACTGGGGGCATTGCATGAAATAGCACTTTAATCAGAAGACTCTTGATTAAACTGCATACTGGCTGGGTTCAACTTTGAGCAAGTCATTTAATCTGTTTCCTCAGTTCTAAAATAGGGTTAATAATAATATCTGCCCTACCTACTGCCCACTTTACAGATTAGTGTTGAGAATTAACTAGTGGAATTTAAAGTGCTTAGTGAATTGTAAATGAGTATATAAATGTGAGGAGATGAGATATCGTGTGCTTTTAGGTTTCTTCTGTTGTGCAAGTTGTTGACGTAAATTAACTATACAACAACATAAGTATTAACACTAAGTCTTATGTTCTGTTATATTATATAAAGTCAGCAGTATATCTTAGTTTTTACATGTTCAGGCCTCAGTTTTAACGTTTCCAGATGGTAATTATCCTGTTATTTGTTAATCTGGTTGTAGCATTGGGTGTAGATGAAATGTCTGAGGAAGCATTTATCTTTTCGCTCTGACTTCAGCCAGCTCTCTGGGGCATCAACGATAGTTTACAAAGGACATAGAGCCAAGGTAGAAACAACTCAATGGGAGGCCACATATTTTAAGAACATATTCTATTGAAGAGTTAATTATAACAATAGCTTACATTTATAAAAGGTCACAGTTTGTAGAATGATGATTTACTTTAAATAAAATAGACACAGTATGTAAAAAAAGTGTAAATTCCTTGAATTAAATAAAATCAACCACTACTGTAGTTCTGATTCAACAAATTTGTTGAATAGATTCAACAAATACGAATACAAATAAATCACCATCAATTTTTCTAAGAATTTATACTTCGGTGGAGGAATTAGTTTATGAATCTGGCATCTCTTTTACTGCAAGGTTCTGAACAGGCTAGGATCAAGTGACAAAGACATTCAGATCGGAGGTGGGGATGGGGTACATAGTATAGAATAACAGTTTTCAGAGAATTTAAGGGAAATGTAAATGTCTTACTATATAATTAAGTATAAAATTATATATAATTGCACTGGATATGATTTTTTTTAGTGGAAAGTGTCAGTAATAGAGTAAAATATGCAATACCTTGTATCTGGGTAGAGCTTTAATATTTTTAGTGTCTTGTTATATATTGCATAATTTTATAGTAATGTATAATTGTGAACTTTTTGTTTTTAGAACATCATAGGATCAAGTCCTGTTGCAGATTTCTCTGCTATTAAGGAACTAGATACTCTTAACAATGAAATAGTTGACCTACAGAGGTATGTAAAGCAAAATTACAGCCTACTCATACACACACACACACAGACACACACAGACACACACACACAAAGTACATACATGTATATATGTATACAACCTCTTCCCCACACACACCTTTCTGTTTCTAATGTATATTTTGATAAATGCTACCTTATTTGGTTAAGTACCACAGTTCTGTTTGAACGGAGTCAGGGTACTTCATCATATATGAGGCAGCCTTTAATTGCAGGATACACTATATACTTACGTACCACTGAAAAGTCACTGCCAAATAAACAATGACATGCCATTAACTATAAGGTACTGTTTGATTTCATTTAGAGAAAAATGTGAAAAAATGTATATCCTAGAATGACTGAAAAATAGTTTTTCTCCAACCTTAGATATTTGAATAATATATTAGAAAAACATTATCATTTAATACATTTAATAGATGGAATGTTAAATTCAGACACCATGCCAAGAGCTTTCATAATTGTTACTTGACCCTCACACAAACCTTGTAATTTGAAATAGGTGGTGGTGTTTCTATTTTACAGGTAAGAAACTTAAGATGCTTAGATTATTTTGCCCAAAATGATACAAGCTTGTCAGCTGTAGAGCTAATACCTGATCCCAGGACTACT
>NW_012101365.1:784962-787913 GCF_000951045.1 Mandrillus leucophaeus | reverse complement strand
ACTACTGTAGTTCTGATTCAACAAATTTGTTGAATAGATTCAACAAATACGAATACAAATAAATCACCATCAATTTTTCTAAGAATTTATACTTCGGTGGAGGAATTAGTTTATGAATCTGGCATCTCTTTTACTGCAAGGTTCTGAACAGGCTAGGATCAAGTGACAAAGACATTCAGATCGGAGGTGGGGATGGGGTACATAGTATAGAATAACAGTTTTCAGAGAATTTAAGGGAAATGTAAATGTCTTACTATATAATTAAGTATAAAATTATATATAATTGCACTGGATATGATTTTTTTTTAGTGGAAAGTGTCAGTAATAGAGTAAAATATGCAATACCTTGTATCTGGGTAGAGCTTTAATATTTTTAGTGTCTTGTTATATATTGCATAATTTTATAGTAATGTATAATTGTGAACTTTTTGTTTTTAGAACATCATAGGATCAAGTCCTGTTGCAGATTTCTCTGCTATTAAGGAACTAGATACTCTTAACAATGAAATAGTTGACCTACAGAGGTATGTAAAGCAAAATTACAGCCTACTCATACACACACACACACAGACACACACAGACACACACACACAAAGTACATACATGTATATATGTATACAACCTCTTCCCCACACACACCTTTCTGTTTCTAATGTATATTTTGATAAATGCTACCTTATTTGGTTAAGTACCACAGTTCTGTTTGAACGGAGTCAGGGTACTTCATCATATATGAGGCAGCCTTTAATTGCAGGATACACTATATACTTACGTACCACTGAAAAGTCACTGCCAAATAAACAATGACATGCCATTAACTATAAGGTACTGTTTGATTTCATTTAGAGAAAAATGTGAAAAAATGTATATCCTAGAATGACTGAAAAATAGTTTTTCTCCAACCTTAGATATTTGAATAATATATTAGAAAAACATTATCATTTAATACATTTAATAGCTGGAATGTTAAATTCAGACACCATGCCAAGAGCTTTCATAATTGTTACTTGACCCTCACACAAACCTTGTAATTTGAAATAGGTGGTGGTGTTTCTGTTTTACAGGTAAGAAACTTAAGATGCTTAGATTATTTTGCCCAAAATGATACAAGCTTGTCAGCTGTAGAGCTAATACCTGATCCCAGGACTACTTTATTCTAAGTTGAATCTTCTTTCTTATACATAGGTACTATGTAGGACAGACTCAAATACAATTAGATTTGAATCTGAGTATAGCAGATAGTATTGGTACTTCCTTAATTTCTGTGTTCCCTGGAAACTTTGTAGTAATACTGATTGTAAAAATGACTATAAAATTACTTTTTAAAAATAAGACAGTTTTTCTGTCTACAGGGCACTGTATCTAAATATTCACACCAATCTTTTTCTTTTTTTAACCCTCACAACACTTTGAAGCAGATAATGGCTGATATACTTCATTTTACTGACAATATTGAGACATAAGGAGATTAAATGAGTTAACTGCCTTATATGGCAAGAATTTGGCAATGATCTTAACCTTATCTGTGAGACTATATTGAGATTTCTGTAGAAAAACTGGTTGTTAGAATTTTTCAGTTGTAAGAAAGAACTAAACCCAAACTAACTTAAGAGTGAAATTTATTGACATGTGAAACTGAAACCTTTCAAAGGTAGGGTTGGCTTAAAGCATTCCTTGATATTGAGGCTCAGATGATATAATCAGTTCTCTTACTCTCCATTTCTTGTTTCCATTTCCGCTGGGTTAATTCCATTCTCAGATAGACTTTCTCCCTATTTTGGCAAGAGGGCTATAGTACATCTAGCTACATGTACTTATAATTTCAAGTTTGGTGAAGAGCGCCTCTCTTCTGGCATTTCCTGGAAAAGACCTGAAATTCAGTCTAATTGGATTGGCTTATTGGCCTTTTCCTATGACATAAAACTTCTAATATGGAAATCCGACCAGGACAAAAAACCCTTCATGGTGATTGTATAGTTTAATTTTGTCCTTACTAATGGGAAAAAAAAAAATCAAATCCAGAGTTACACATCACGTTAAGAGACAGTACTGGTATCAAAACCAGGTTGTATAAGTTCAGCATTCTTTCTGTTGTACAATTCTGCCACTCATTAGGATTTTTAAGTTTTTGACTTTGGTTCAAAATAGAAGTAGTAAACACTTAATTACTGAATCTATAATGGTGTTTAGACTTCTCATTTTCATGTGGTCCATAAACATTTTTGCTTCCCTATATATGTTATATACATGTTATAGTAGGTACATTTGAAAATACTTATCTTCTGAGCCTCTTAAGCCTATGAAAATGGATACATACACCAATGTTCTAGGACTTGCTTGATTTGACTTCGAGTGTACTTGTTTAATGTATAAAATATTTCTATAATGAATTTTAATGGGAATTAGAGCATCATAGATAAAATGCTCTTACTGTTGAAAACATTATTTGTTACACTTTGGTCAACTAATCTTTCAATAACTTTTAGTAACTATAATGTTAAGTTGTACCAGTGGCAGTCTTATATAGTAAATGACAGCTGGCAACATGAAAATAACGTACCTAATATTTTGTGACTGTCTTATTATGAAAATCAGAGGATTTCAAAACCTTGCTAGTTTTTAGGGTATAGTCACATTTTATAAATGTGTGATGTATTTATACATGATTTGATGTTTGTGAAAATATTTTTGCTAGACTTATTTTAGGTGAGCTCTACAGTGTAGGCAACTTACATAATCTGTCAACTCCATTAGTGTCATAGTCAGACTCATCCCCATGCTAAAATTATAGTTGTTAAAATATGCTTTTGTAAGTAGTTGTATTAGGTCATTATCACCAAATCTTCAAGGTATTACATTATAAAAACCTTGGTTTTTATTCTTGTGAATGACTGTTTTTTCCGTGCCAAGTTAAAATTCTTCAGCCTTTAATTTTTTTTTTTTTTTTTTTT
>NW_012101365.1:777892-784007 GCF_000951045.1 Mandrillus leucophaeus | reverse complement strand
ATATAAACTTGAGTTAGTTGGGTAAAGAATGTTCTTTGTTATTGGTCAGAAAATGAGATTTCATTGTCTTTGTTTTCATCTTTAATTCACCAAATTGTTTCTAGTAGAAAATATAAGACATTGGGAGCTTGAGGCGAGATACCTTTTGGTATATTTTACAAATTTTTCTGTGATTTCTTCAACATTTGCTATTAATTAAATGATTTAATTATGCCAATTAGATTAAATTAGTATGATATTTTTACCTTAAGGAAAAGCAATACAGGTAGTTGTCATATAACACTCATCAAATACCCGAATCTCTTACTTAAGCTCAAGACCTGTATTTTTCATTGCCTACTAGCGTTTTCATCTGAATATCTAGTAGGATATGACTTCCCTAATTGTCCCCTCACCTCTGTTTTGTATCTCCCTTTTCAGTGACATCACCATTCACCTAGTCACTCAAGCTAGAAACCTGAGATTTTTCTTCTTCTCATCTTTAGTCTTCTACCTTTGCAGTGTCTCTTGAATTCGTTCCTATCTTCCCTGTTGTCTGATCAATTTCTCACTCTTCAAATCTCACCTTAGACATCATTCCCTCTGGGAGATGAAGCCTTCCTTGACTTTACCTCCCAACCTCTCTTCTCTCTTCAAGTCTTATTTAAGAGCCTATTTTATGTAGTCTTTATATTTACAACTGTTATAACATTTATCATACTTTGTTATAATTCTGTTTTTTAAATCTCCAACTAGATTATGTGCTTCTTAAGCACAGGGGCTGCTTGTATCCCTAGTGTTTAGCTTATAATAGATGAGAAAATAATCTTTTCAATATTGTTGAAATCTGTCTTAAAGTTGTCATAAAATACAACTCAGATCCCTCAGTGACTTCCCATCTCCAACTGAATCCAATTCACTTCTTTGAACATGGCGTAAAGGCTTTCCTTCATGGTGTTCACTTGGCATCCTGACCATTCTTCTGTCTTAGCCACCTCTCACAGTGTGCTCCCTTATGGTACTGTAAAGCTATTTGAGAACAGATACAGTGTGTTTGCTCTTTGTACTCTGAGGGCTCAGTACAGTACTCGAATCTGCTATTTCAGCTTTATCCCCTTTCTCCAGTTGTATGATAGATGGGTTTATTACCTCTTACTTCAACATACCACCACTTTTATTCCTCTGTGCCTCTGATCCTACTGTTCCCCTTTGCCTGAAGCACACCTTTTACCTTATAAAGTTTTTTTCATGTTCAAGACCCATCTTAAATATTGTCTGTTCTGTCAAGCCTTCCATGAAATCTTCAGATTAATAGTTATTCTTTTCTCTTCTTCCAGAGGCTTTATTCCTTTATTGTAGTATTTTCTACTGTTTATAGTAATTTATATCGCTTTTTTGGTAAATTTTTAATTCCTAAGGGCAAGAGCTATGTCTTGTTCATTTTGGTAGGCCTAGAAATTAACACACACATTACTTGACCCCGTGGAATTAGTATAACCTAGTTGGTTGAATGAATGACTCAAAGTATGTTATAAATATTGGAATATTTCCAAGACTTACTTTCTGCAAAATTTATGGCAGAATAGAAGCCATGTGTTAAATGTTGAACTAAGGCAAAGACTTTCTGAATAATTGCTTATTTTGAAGACTATAGGAAAGGATTTTAGGCCAGACACAGTGGCTCACACCTGTAATCCCAGCACTTTGGGAGGCTGCAGCATGTGGATCACCTGAGGCCAGGAGTTTGAGACCAGCCTGGCCAACATGGCAAAACCCCATCTGTACTAAAAATACAACAATTAGCCGGGCATGGTGGCGCATGCCTATAATCCCAGCTACTCAGGAGGCTGAGACATGAGAATCGCTTGAACCTGGGAGGCAGAGGTTGCAGTGAGCCGAGGTCATGCCACTGTGCTTCAGCTTAGGCAACAGAGTGAGACTCAGTCTCAAAAAAAAAAAAAAAGAGAAAAAGAAAAGGATTTTATATATAAAAGGTTTTTAAATCCTCACAGAAGCATTAAGGTTAGTGGGCTGATTTTTTTTTTTAAATATTCTGCAGACTTAGTGTTTTTTTTTCCCACTTTAAAAAATTGTGGTAAAATACACATAACATAGTAATTTATCATCTTAACCATTTTTAGATAAACAATTCAGTGGTATGAAATATATTCATATGGCCAGGCGAAGTGGCTTATGCCTGTAATCCCAGCACTTAGGGAGGCCGAGACGGGCGAATCATCTGAGATCAGGAGTTCAAGACCAGCCTGGCCAACATGACGAAACCTGTCTCTACTAAAAATACAAAAACTAGCTGGGCGTGGTGGCAGGCGCCTGGAATCCCAGTTACTCATGAGGCTGAGACAGGAGAATCGCTTGAACCCTGGAGGTGGAGGTTATGGTGAGCCAAGATTACACCACTGCACTCCAGCCTGGGCGACAAGAGCGAGACTCCGTCTCAAAAAAAAAAAAAAGAAATATATTCACAGTGTTGTGCAACCATCATCACCATTCATTTCCAAGACTCTTTCATCCTATAAAACTGAAACCCCATACCAATTAAACAGTAACTCCCCATACTCTACTCCCTCCCATTTTCCTTGCCGTTCCCTAGAGCAGCCACCATTCTATTTTCTGTCTCTCTGATTTTGAATACTGTAACTATCTCATATAAGCAGAATGACGAGATATTTGTCTTTTTATGACTATCTTACTTCGTATAACGTCCTCAGGGTTCATCTGTGTTGTGGCATATGTCAGAATTTCCTTCCTTTTTCAGGCTGAATAATAATTCCATTGTACTTACATACCACGTTTTGTTTACCTGTTCATCTGTTGATGGACATTTGGGTTGCTTCCACATTTTAGCTATTATGAATAATGCTGCTATGAACATGAACGTACAAATACCTTTTCAAGACCCTGCTGTCAGTTCTTTGTAGTATATTTGCAAAAGTGGAATTGCTTAATCATATGGTAGTTGCAGACCTGTTTTTGTGTCAAGGATTTCCTTTGAAAATCTGATGAAGACTGTTACACCCTGCCCACAGAAAAAAATAACATGTATATCTGTGATACTATTTTGTATTTATTTCAGGAGTTCCCAGACACTTAAAAACTATCTGTGGACCCATTCTTGAGAGCTGTTGCTATGAAAGTAAAATGCCTCAGTTAGAGAAGTTCTTGGCAGTGGAAAAGATGAAACATACTAAGAGATTGCTTCAGTCACTTGGATAATGTGGTGGTAAATTATGCTGAGGCAGGAGTTAATATTTTGTCATCTACTAGCTTCCATTTCCTTCCTGTCTCTGTCCTTTTAGCAAGAACATCAGGAAGTTAAAGCCACATCCTGTCAGGCCTGTTGGTTATCCTGGTCTTGGGCCAGTAAACAGGATAGATAATTAGAATAATAGTTACCAGGCATTGTATTATGCCTTCTTTATATAAGTTCACTTGTTGAGCTCTTGTAACATCCCTGAAGGGTAAATAACTTTATTTCAGTTTTTCAGATGAAGAAATGAACAAGTCTTCATTTCCAAGAAGCTTTCTCTGATTATCTGCCTCAGCTCAGAGAGCACACAGTTTCCTTCTCTCCCAGTAGACTCTCGACTGTGTGATGACACAGGCCAATTCTTACTTCTAATGAGGCAATATAGTATAGTATTTCAGAGCATGGGCTTTTTAACCAGATTTCCAGATTGCCTGACATGACCTGGATATACTTAACTATCTGTACCTCAGTTTTTTTATCTATAAAATGGAAATATGAATAACCATGCACAATGCTTAACGCAATGCTTGGAACATAGTAAGTTCTCAATACATATTAGTGTCTATCATCATCATCCCAACACCGAGTACAGGATTTACTCAATAGCTGTTCACTAAATATTGGTTGGAGTAGCTGAATGAACTTTCTTTCTCTAGTTGAAGAGTAAATGGAACTATGTAGCCAGGTAGCCAGATTCTGTGTTACTAAATATATAGACCTCTACTTCCATCATATTCAATAACTGATTTTTTAAAATTTCTAAATCCTAGCATATGGTTTGAATTTTTAAAAATTCTGCATTTTTGTTTTAGTTCAGTTCAAATATCATTAGAAACCATTATGTCTGGAGCATTCATTGCTTATATCATCAAATCTGGAGCTCTTTTACTTATATGGTCCAACTTGATGTGTTTTTGACCCTCTAAAGATCTGTGATACTGACGCCAAAAGGTCTCTTTTGTGACTCTGCCTTAAGAATGGTATTACTGGTTAAATAACTGAAGCTCTAGGTTGTGGTGTGCATTTCTTTGATAGTAAGGAGGCAGCCTAATTCATTTTCACATAAAGTGTATAGATCATCATTAAAACCTTGGTTTTGGGAGAGTCTCCTTATTTGAAAACCTCCTTGCTGAAGTCTGAACCTGTGCTGTCCAGTATAGTAGCCACTACCTGTGTGGTGATTGAGCACTTGAAATATGGCTAGTCCAATTTAAGATGTGTTGTTAGTATAAAATATACTGGATTTCAAAGATTTAGAATGAAAAAGAAGAATGTAAAATATCTTAATATTTTTCACCTTTATTACATTTTGAAATATTACATTAAAATAAACTTCACTCATTTCTTTTTACTTTTTCATGTGTGCCTGTTAGATCATTCAAAAATCACATAGGCCAGGCATGGTGGCTCACGCCTGTAATCCCAGCACTTTGGGAGGCCAAGGCAAGAGAATTGCTGAGGCCAGGAGTTGAGATCACCCTGGGCAACAAAGCAAGACCCAGTCTCTATTAAATAAATAAATACACACATGCATGCATGCATGCATACATACATACATAATCTATGTATCTTCTGTTGGACCTGTTCTGAGTTAGAATTATTATACATTTCATTTTCTTATATTGTTTTGTGGCTCTGGTAGCTTACTAAGGGGCACTTATCTCTTTTAATACAGCAATAATTATTGAGATATATTATAGTCTGTCTTTGGAAAGCAAAAACATCTACCAAGAAATTTCAGCTCCTGGAGGATTTAAGAGTCACAGTCTCCACCAACATACTGGAGGCCTGATTGCCATCACTCCAGGTGCTTTATTACAGCTTTCAAAAAGCCAGTAAATGTATTTTTATACTAGTAAACAATGTAATGGTAGTAATAATATTAGCTGAAATTTATTTAGCACTTACTACATGCCAGGCATTGCCCTGGAGTGTTTCTAGATGTAACATAAATTAATCCTGCCCATTAACTTTATTATCCCTATTTTGTAATTCAGAAAATTAAGGTTTTGTTTTACATATCTTTTCTGTTGGTTTCTTTTAATCTCATTTTGTCCTGCTAGATAAGTAGAATAAATTATTATGGATTTGCAAAATAAATTTGTATTTCTGGCCAGGCACAGTAGCTCATGCCTGTAATCCCAGCACTTTGGGAGGCCGAGGCGGGAGGATCACCTGAGGGTCAGGAGTTTGAGACCAGCCTGGCCAATAAGGTGAAACCCTGTCTCTACTAAAAATACAAAAATTAGCTGGGCGTGCTGGTACACACCTGTAATCCCAGCTTCTCTGGAGGCTGAGACAGGAGAATTGCTTGAACCCTGGAGGCAGAGGTTATAGTGAGTCGAGATTGCCCCACTGCATTCTCGCCTGTGCGACAGAGTGAGACTCTGTCTCCAGAGATATGTGTGTGTGTATGTGTGTGTATATATATATTATTTCCCCTTTGAAAAATGAACCATCTAATTTTGGGACCTGCCACTAAGGGGGTGTGCTTTGTCATATAAGCCACACCCCAAAGTTTGTGTTTTTTCTGATTCTGGTTAGGCTCTCTTTTCAATGACTTACACCCATATATATATTCTCTTATTTTTAAAAATAAAACCCATTAAAAACAGCCAGTCTCTCAGAACTAAGTAAGAACATTAGTTATTCCCATAGTACCATCATACTTTCACAGTATTTATCTTAAATTTTTATAATTAATGGCTATTAGTTTTCCCCAGCAAACTATAAATAGAGGCCCAACTACAATCTTGTTTGGAATGTAGTAGACATTTAATAAATATTTGTTGAAAAAATGAAATAATATCTCATGAAGATTATATAATTAAGGCAAGTTTTATTTATGCATGTGTTTGTGTGTGTGTG
>NW_012101365.1:776219-777842 GCF_000951045.1 Mandrillus leucophaeus | reverse complement strand
GTGCGACAGAGTGAGACTCTGTCTCCAGAGATATGTGTGTGTGTATGTGTGTGTATATATATATTATTTCCCCTTTGAAAAATGAACCATCTAATTTTGGGACCTGCCACTAAGGGGGTGTGCTTTGTCATATAAGCCACACCCCAAAGTTTGTGTTTTTTCTGATTCTGGTTAGGCTCTCTTTTCAATGACTTACACCCATATATATATTCTCTTATTTTTAAAAATAAAACCCATTAAAAACAGCCAGTCTCTCAGAACTAAGTAAGAACATTAGTTATTCCCATAGTACCATCATACTTTCACAGTATTTATCTTAAATTTTTATAATTAATGGCTATTAGTTTTCCCCAGCAAACTATAAATAGAGGCCCAACTACAATCTTGTTTGGAATGTAGTAGACATTTAATAAATATTTGTTGAAAAAATGAAATAATATCTCATGAAGATTATATAATTAAGGCAAGTTTTATTTATGCATGTGTTTGTGTGTGTGTGTGTGTATGTATGTATGTATGTATATATTTTTGAGATGGGGTCAGGCTCTGTTGCCCAGGCTGGAGAGCAGTGGTGTGATCATGGGTCACTTTAGCCTTGACTTCCCAGGCTTAAGCAATCCTCCCACATTAGACTCCTAAGTAGCTGGGACTACAGGCATGTGCCACCATGCCCAGCTAATTTTTTAAAAAATTTTTTATGGAGACGTGGGTGTCACTGTGTTGCCCAGCATGGTCTCAAACTCTTGGCTCAAGTGGTCCTCCCACTTCAGCCTCCCAAAGTGTTGGGATTACAGTTGTGAACCACTGTGCCTGACAAAGGCAACTTTTAGAGTAATTTAAAACTTATGGTAAGAATAAATGTCTTTGTCCTCGAACTTTAATCTAAGCTTTTATGAACTACGAATTCTTGTTGTTTTGTTTTTTTGGTTTTTTTTTGAAATGAAGTCTTGCTCTGTCACCCAGGCAGGAGTACAGTGACATGATCTTGGCTCACTACAACCTCCACCTCTCAGGTTCAAGTGATTCTCCTGCCTCAGGCTCTCGAGTAGCTGGGATTAGAGGCATGCACCACCACGCACGGCTAATTTTTGTATTTTTAGTAGAGACAGGATTTCACCGTGTTGGCCAGGCTTATCTCAAACTTCTGACCTCAAGTGATCTGCCCACCTTGGCCTCCCAAAGTGCTGGGATTAAAAACATGAGCCACCACACTCGGCCATGAACTGTGAATTCTTAGAATGAAAGGTCGTGTAACTTTCAAATGGTTTAAATTTAAAACGAAGACTTTCTCATCAGCTTTCTATAGTTATTACTGTAATCTAGCTCAAGGCTTCTGACAGTTCCTAAGATAAGCAGAGTCAGGGTGTTTTATTGCCTTTCTAGCAATTGTCATCAGCTTTCTGAGCAGTAAGTGCCTCTGCTTCCTCTCTTCCTCCACAAGCCAGACAGGAAAGAAGAGCTGTGTTGCTAAATAATGCCGTTCGGCATTCAAAGAAGCATGTCTCAGAAACCTCTAAGGGACTCACCATTTCCTATATATTAAAAGTCTGTCTTGGCTGGGCACGATGGCTCATGCCTGTAATTCCAGCACTTTGGGAGGCTGAGGTGGGTGGATCACCTGAG
>NW_012101365.1:771915-775009 GCF_000951045.1 Mandrillus leucophaeus | reverse complement strand
AAAAAAAAAAAAAACTCCCCCATTACGTTATTGATGTCACAAACTGTATCTTTATACATTGTGTATCTACTAACAGATTCACAGATTCTTTTTTATGCATTTGTCTCTTAAATTCTATAGAAAGTATAAAGTGGAGTTGTAAACAAAAATTACAGTTATACTGATTTTTATATTTACCCATGTATTTACCTTTACTGGAGATCTTTTTATCTTCATATGACTTTCAATTACTATCTAGCATCCTTTCATTTTAACCTCAAGGTCTCCCTTTAGCATTTCTCGTAGGGCAGATCTAGAAGTAATGAACTCCCTCAGCCTTTGTTTGTCTAGGAGTATTTTGATTTCTCCCTCATTCTTTTGAAGCACAGTTTTGTCAGGTATAGAATTCTCAGTTGACAGGTTTTTTTCTTCCAACACTTTAAATATATCATTTCGTTGCCTTCTGACCTTCAAGTTTCTGCTGAGAAATCCATTGATAATCTTATTAAGGATTGATTATATGTCACACATTGACAAGTTGCTTTTCTTCTTGCTTGCTATTTTCAAGATTCTTTCAACAGTTTGTTTATAATGAGTCTCTTTGTGTTTATGCTACTTGGAGTTCATTGAGGTTTTTAGATTTGTAGATGCAGATCTTTTATCAAATTTGAGGAGTTTTCTTCTTAGTCTGCTTCTTACTGCTGTTTTGCCAACATCGTCTGTGCTTTCTTGTATAAGTTTTATCTCTGGCTGAAATACCATTTTCTTACCTGACATTTCCTCTTTTCTTCAAGGCTTAGCTGAAGTCTCTCACCTCCTTCACGCAGTATTCTCAGACCGGAGTAATTTATATTGATAAACATGACATTATTGTCTGCACAGCTCACTTGGGAATTAATCATCCTACCTTCAGTGATACCAAGGAGACCTTTTCTGACCTTCTTCAGGGAGAGTCAAGTTCCCATTCTTTGTGTTCTCGTAGAACCTTTCCTATCCCACAGTGCTTACGTGTTGTAGCACCTAGTACAGTGCATTGTAATTATCTCTTTATATTCTTATCCCCAACCCCTCACACCAGGTGTGTGTTCACATGCTCTGAATTAAGGGCTTCTTAATGGCAGGTGCCTTCTGGTTTTATGTATCCCTTAAGTATAGCATAGTGACATGTATGTAATAGGATTCAATATGTGTTACTGAGTCAGTAGATAAGTTGCATAGTGGTATATTAGGTTTTATTGTGTATTTTCTCTATCGCTCTTCATAGCAATCCCATATATGGTTTGTAAAGTAGAGACTCATTTTATAGCTGCAGAAACTAGAGCTTATAAAGAGTTTGTTGGTGTTTAACTTTCTATTTAGCATCTGCTATGTAAACCGGGTATGCTGGCATAAATTTTGTAATCCTATATGCAGTTGTGAGATAAAGATTTTATTATCCCTCTTTGAAGAGAAGAAAAAGGAGGCTTAAAAAAGATGAAATGACCTACCTAACTGGAGCTGGTTTAGGCAAAAAGAAGAATTTGATGACCCCATATAATTGGAAGAGTAAAGGTATAGGTGGGTGGGAAGGAGGGTTAGAGAACAAATAGGATGTGTGCATATATGTATATGTGTGTGTGTATATATATGTGTATATATGTGTGTGTGTGTATATATGTAGAGAGAGAGGGAGACAGAGATTTATTTTAAGAAATTTTTAAGGTTGTGGGAGCTGGCAAGTCTGACATCTATAGGACAGGCTGGCAGGCTGGAGGCCCAGTGAAGAGTTGATGTTGCATCTCAAGTTTAAAGGTAATCTGAGATAGAATTCCTTATTCCTTGGGGGACCTCATCTTTCTCTTAATGCCTTCAAGTGATTGGATGTGGTCTACTTACATTATTAAGGGTAATCTGCTTTACTCAAGTCTACTGATTTAAATGTTCATCTCACCTAAAAAATACCTTCACAGTAACATCTAGGGTTGTGTTTGTCCAAATATCTGGGCACTGTGGCCTAGCCAAATTAGCCCATAAAATTAAGTATGACAGGAGGTGACAGGAGCCAGGGCTTGCTACCTAGAATGCTAGCTTTTTATCAGTTCCAAATAAAGGCATCCTAGATAAAGATTCTGACTGCTTTGGCATCGGTTACAGGCTCATTCTTGAATTAATCTCTGTGATTGTGTGGTGGGGTACTTTGACTGGCTAAGCTTCGACCAGGAGCCAATTTCTGGCCAGTCACTGCCCAGAGAGATGGCATCTTCTGTTTCAACTATGTGAGTAGAAAGACATTAGAAGAGGCAGAAAGAGGAGCAATCTCCTAAAAGGATTGCTGAACCCTAGAAGGAGAGAGGGTCGGCCAGAACAAATAGCTGTTACTACAGTGATGTAAGGTGACTTGTGATAGAGGTTTTATTTTGGAGCCTGTTTTTCTCCAAATCTTATGGTTTCAAAACCATATAATGAGTTTCTAAAAGTAGAGAGCAGGTAGGTTATTTTGAATGATATTCAGATAAGATTTTGGGGGTAGAAATTTTAGTGTTTACATTATTTATTCTATGACTATATTAGATCAGTGTTTTCTAACCTTTTTTATAACTCATAATTCCTTTTGACAAATTAAAAAACTACTTCATTATTGTTTAAAATTCTAAGTAATGTTAATATTTAGGCTCAATATTAATTACTTGACATCTTACATATTTTGCCTTGCAAATCCTAAGATGATAGAGATATTAGCATCCACATACGAAAAATGAGACTAGTGCTCTGACAGGTTAAGTGACCTGATCAGAGTGAGGAAAACAATTTCTCAGAAGAGCTAGATTTTTCTCTGTTTGCTTGTGAGAGAGATTGGCAGTTAAGCTACTTAGTGATACCATTTTTATGGCTAAATGTACTCCAAGAGAATTTTTATAAATAAGTTTCAGGATTGAAAAATACAGCTTTGTGAGTTTTCACAACTTTCTAGTTTCTAATAGTTTCTAGTTTTTAATGTTTTCTGGTTACAAAACAGTGGATGCTGATGTTTAGAAAAAAAGACATAAAACTGTGTATCTGGGAAGGACTTTGAAGATGATTTTATCTTGTCTTTGATAATATTGGAATTGCATCAAAAACTAAGACAGATGGCTCA
>NW_012101365.1:767219-771065 GCF_000951045.1 Mandrillus leucophaeus | reverse complement strand
TGAGAAGAATAGTTATAAAGGTTAAGAGTCATTGCAAGACAACAGAATAACATTTGAGCATCTCTGAAATTGTAAACTAGGTTGAGAAAATTACTTGATTTTCAGTCTGATTTACAGGACAGGTTTTCAGTTATAATTTTTTAAATAGAAAGTGATATAATGGAACATTTAATTCTTTTTAAGTTTTCTGTTTAGCAATATATGTTATACTACTTGGTTGTGCTAATAAAAGGAATATTGTAAGACCAGAATTTTATTAGATAAACATGAATCAAAAGTTAAATTTAATTGATCTTCATACTAAGAGGAATTAATGCCTAAAGATCTCCATATTTTTTTTGTTGTTGGGAATGGTCTTCAGAGTATGTTTAGAAATAACACCATCCTTTCCTCCTCTTCCCCTTCCTCCCCAATAGACCCCAAATTACGAAGTTTGTACTCCTCAGACTTCCTCCATTTTACCTAAACATAGACTGTGTTTGCTTTTCAGAGCTGAGTCCTTTGTAATCTGTTTTGGATTTTCACCAAGTGAGCTTCCTTCCTTTGCTCTCCCATCCTTCTGCCTTGGCTACTTTGAGTCAGCTCACTGCCTTCTTGTAGCCCTGTTTTCCTCCGTGCACACTTGATCTGAGCAGACACTGTCAGTGACAGCAGTTAGCAGCAGAGCAGAAAGAATTCAGTACAAGCGTGTGCACTGCTGATCTCTGACACTGTAATGTTTTCTATTTTTGTTATTATCTACTTTCAGAAACTGGGAGCTGAGTTGATACTGACCTTGTGTGGAATGCCTCTGAGGATTTGGGATGGGGGGAGGGTGCTAGATTTTCATATGACTTATCTCTAACATGCTGCAGCAAGACTGAAAACATACATCTGCTCACATAAGGAGGAAAGAAAATTTCCAAGATTGAGCTTGCAGAATTTGTTGGGTATTTTCAGAAAATTTTCCCCCTGTGTTTTTCTATTTCTTGAATTTGCCTTATTTATATAAGGGTTGGAGGTGGGGGATGGCCTTTGCATAATAAATAGGTTGAGGTATGGAAGGATCGGACTGCAACAATGATTCGCATAGTAAGGGATTGTTTAAAATCTCCACGACATCGCGACCCACATTGCGACCCATCTGACAAACGGTTAGTGAGCTCCTTGGCCATCTCAAACGTTTAAAAGTACAATGTACAAATAGCTTTATTTGTATAGTTTCTTCCATACACATCTTAAGAACATTGTGCCTACATATCCAAAACAGTTTATTTTTTTCTACATTTAAAATCTCACCTCAAGAAGGTGAGAAATATAAATGAAGGATGCAGTTGTCCCTTAGGTATCTGTTTTGGTATAATTTTCTCACTTTCCTTTATGCTGGAACTAAATGGAGCCTGAGCTTACATTTTGGGTTATGTCTGAGATGGAAACTGAAATGTAGTCTTGAAGCTCGAAGGAGAAACTTGGCTATACTGACATGAAGGACTTGTTAAATGCTGTCTTCCCTTCTCCATGTTTTCGCCTTTTACCTTTCCCCACAACCCCAGAAATGTACTGCTGCAGAATTCTTTGGGCTTTTTCTCTCATTTTGCAGAAAAGAAAGTGAAGGGAGGTGCGTGTGTTTGTGTGTGCGTGTGCACGCATGATTTCAGTACAACTACAAATGGGCAGTTAATGTTAAATCAAAAGAAACAGCTTTATTTTGCAATTCTGAATCTAAGGTTGCTTGGGATTCATTCATAGCAACCCAGGCCTGATTAAAGCGTGTAAGAATTTAGGTAACCATGTTTCAAAGTAAAAGTGGAGCCCAGCATGTTTGATTTGAAGAGTAGAAGAGGTAAATGCTGCTGTGGTTCTTTTTTTACTTTATATATACTATGTGTATATTTGATCAATTTGATTTGATATATGGTCCTAAAATAGCTTTTTTTGAGATGTAATTTTTGATAGAGCAAATTGCCTGTGTATTAACAATCTTTCCCATTTTCTCTGTTGTTTCATTCTAAAATTGATGCACACCAGTGATTTAAGGGGAAATTAACACTTCAGTAAATGTGTTTTTCCTTAATATTGTTGACTGTTTCTATTAGCCATTTTCATTTAATTTGACAGTGATACCTAAGGGTTAACCTTACAGAGCTGATGCAACCCCTCCTTTTCTTTACCAGCAATTTTCATTGGACACTATTTCCATAGCAACAGTGACGTCAGTGAAACCTGAGTGTTTCATTGATTATTTTTCTCCTCTTCCTTTTTTAATCTATCCTTTTTTCACCACATTTTAGTGAGAAAGCAATTTTTTTTACAAACGGAGCTTATATTGATTTTTATTCCATGAATAATTAAAAGAGGGTGGAAAAATCTGCCCTTCATTTAAAAATTGAATGTTTCACTATGTATTTAAAAAACGATTCAGGATTAGGAGGATGGATAACCATACCAGCTGTAGCTGATGTTCTAAAATATTCTTGCATTGTTTGCTGGTCTTCTAGGGAAAAGAATAATGTGGAACAGGACCTTAAGGAGAAAGAAGATACTATTAAACAAAGGACAAGCGAGGTTCAAGTAAGTGACCATAAAATTTAGTGTTCCACTTCTGATTTAGGACTATTCATTTTAAATGTATATGGTTATTTACTATTTGCTGGATGTTATATTAGGTCAAAGGAATGCTTAACGTGTTTATATTATATAAATGTTTATCTTTTCCAAGATGATTGTTCTGGCTTGGAATTCTGGCCTGCAAAGATTATACTGCAATGAGAAAGCAGTATTTTTCAGCATAGATTTCTGGTTTTGAAAGTATTTTTAAAATGGTACTTACCTGCATATTATATCATTAAAGGTGTAAGTTTGCATGACTTACAATGTTAATATTTTTGCACCAGTAAAATTAGAGTGAGACCATCATCTCCTCCTCCTCCTCCTCTTCCTCATCATCATCAAAAACCAAAATGCTTTTTCATGCATGTGAAATTTTTGTTAGCTAGGAGATCTAGTGTGTTAAAGAACTGTTTCTCATAATACTGGTAGGGTGGGAGATGATATAGAACAATTTAAAGTAGTATTTTATGAGTAGCTTAGTAACCAGCATATCTTAAACTTTGGCATAAAGAGCTTTAATTCATTTTCATTAGGTGTTGTGTTAAATAGTTTCATTTTACAAAGAGAAAGGATGATAAAACCTCTGTTTTTGTTTGGGAAATGATAAAAATAAGGAGGTAGCAGTGTTTCTAACCTTAGAAATAGAGAAAACTGGGCAGTGCCTCACTTAGAGCAGTAAGCAATGCATGTGGCCATGTTATTGGGGTACTGTTTCCTGAATGCTGAACTGGCACATAGAGGAGATTGGATATAGAAGCACTGGTAGCAGTTGCTAGTAAGAACTCTTGGATGGGCATTTCTTAATGTGTTGCTTGTATGTTGGATTTTCCTGCTTTTCCTAATAGTTTTAAGTAGGGAAAAACTCTAAATTGTTAGGTCCATTGTTTTGTTTTGATGCAGGACATTCATTAGAGATTGTCTGTCTGGTGGACTGTGCTAGGGCGGGGAGAATGATTTACTGAAGAGTTGAGGAAGAAACCAGAGGGACTTGTCGGAAGTTGATTCTCTGATTAGGTGACTACATTTATTATATTTACTTGAATTTTCCTAAAGGCAGTGCAAGTTAAGAGTTCATCTTCAATGTAATTCTCTTTCTGGTAGTGAGGTTAGGTGGGCATAAGAGGGTAAGTTATCTGAATTACATTACTTTGTGCAGTTTTTGAGCTTCTTAGGAAATGCAAAAGAGCCACACATTTTAAGCAGTTATTACTAAAAATAGTGTAAAATGGAAGATAAAATAATCTATTCAAGTTTTCA
>NW_012101365.1:764150-766564 GCF_000951045.1 Mandrillus leucophaeus | reverse complement strand
CCAAATATCTGGGCACTGTGGCCTAGCCAAATTAGCCCATAAAATTAAGTATGACAGGAGGTGACAGGAGCCAGGGCTTGCTACCTAGAATGCTAGCTTTTTATCAGTTCCAAATAAAGGCATCCTAGATAAAGATTCTGACTGCTTTGGCATCGGTTACAGGCTCATTCTTGAATTAATCTCTGTGATTGTGTGGTGGGGTACTTTGACTGGCTAAGCTTCGACCAGGAGCCAATTTCTGGCCAGTCACTGCCCAGAGAGATGGCATCTTCTGTTTCAACTATGTGAGTAGAAAGACATTAGAAGAGGCAGAAAGAGGAGCAATCTCCTAAAAGGATTGCTGAACCCTAGAAGGAGAGAGGGTCGGCCAGAACAAATAGCTGTTACTACAGTGATGTAAGGTGACTTGTGATAGAGGTTTTATTTTGGAGCCTGTTTTTCTCCAAATCTTATGGTTTCAAAACCATATAATGAGTTTCTAAAAGTAGAGAGCAGGTAGGTTATTTTGAATGATATTCAGATAAGATTTTGGGGGTAGAAATTTTAGTGTTTACATTATTTATTCTATGACTATATTAGATCAGTGTTTTCTAACCTTTTTTATAACTCATAATTCCTTTTGACAAATTAAAAAACTACTTCATTATTGTTTAAAATTCTAAGTAATGTTAATATTTAGGCTCAATATTAATTACTTGACATCTTACATATTTTGCCTTGCAAATCCTAAGATGATAGAGATATTAGCATCCACATACGAAAAATGAGACTAGTGCTCTGACAGGTTAAGTGACCTGATCAGAGTGAGAAAAACAATTTCTCAGAAGAGCTAGATTTTTCTCTGTTTGCTTGTGAGAGAGATTGGCAGTTAAGCTACTTAGTGATACCATTTTTATGGCTAAATGTACTCCAAGAGAATTTTTATAAATAAGTTTCAGGATTGAAAAATACAGCTTTGTGAGTTTTCACAACTTTCTAGTTTCTAATAGTTTCTAGTTTGTAATGTTTTCTGGTTACAAAACAGTGGATGCTGATGTTTAGAAAAAAAGACATAAAACTGTGTATCTGGGAAGGACTTTGAAGATGATTTTATCTTGTCTTTGATAATATTGGAATTGCATCAAAAACTAAGACAGATGGCTCATGCCCTCCTTGCACATAGAGTCTAGGAAAATGGAAGTGGATTGCATAGACTCAAGGTCCCTCAGCCTAACTGTCCTTGTGAATAACTTGACCATTTCTTATTAGATTTATGTGTTTGTCAACCTTAGGCTTCTGAAAGCCTAGCTTGAGATTTGCTTTCCTTGATGGTTCAAATTCACCGCTCCATGGAATCAGTACTGTGAGCCTTTGGAATACGAGGGAGCTTTATTCCTGATTTGTTCTTTATAGCTTTGGTACTTGTGGATTCCTCAGGATGTGCAAGCATCTTGAGAATGAAAAGAACCAGAAAGATAGTCTAAAATAGAGGATGAGTAGGATCATTTCATTTTCCTTTTCTGGAAATTACTAAGGTGAAGGTAATAGCTTTTCCTGTCATGACATCCAAGATGAGTGGTGGTTCGGGCAAAATGCTCACACACCGGTTTTTTTTTTTTTTTTTTTTTTTTGTGACAGGGTCTAACTCTGTTGCCCAGGCTGGAATGCAGTGGCCCAATATCTGCTCACTGCAGCCTCTGCGTTCTGAGTTCAAGTGATCCTCCTGCCTCAGCCTCCTTAGCAGCAGGGACTGCAGGTGTGCGAGACCATACCCAGCTAATTATTGTATTTTTAGTAGAGACAGGGTTTTACCACATTGGCCAGGCTGGTCTCGAACTCCTGACCTCAAGTGATCCACCCACCTCGGCCTCCCAAACTGCTGGAATTACAGGTGTGAGCCACCACACCCAGCCTCACACACCTCTTTTTGAAATAATGTCTTATATCTGCCTTATCTACCTATATTGGTGGGCTCCTTGAGAAGTTGCATGTTAATATTACTTTCTACTGTGGCACAGATCCTTAAAGAGAATTGTTTTAAAATTACTAGTGTTAAAAATAAAGCTTGTATTGATTATGTGTCCATCAACTGTAGAAAAGTATACATGTTGTTCAAAGTAGGGAGAAGGTAAGAAATATGGTCAAGTATCTTAAGTGCACCTAAATATATGTTTAAATATTTTTATTTGCCTGAAATGAGAAGAATAGTTATAAAGGTTAAGAGTCATTGCAAGACAACAGAATAACATTTGAGCATCTCTGAAATTGTAAACTAGGTTGAGAAAATTACTTGATTTTCAGTCTGATTTACAGGACAGGTTTTCAGTTATAATTTTTTAAATAGAAAGTGATATAATGGAACATTTAATTCTTTTTAAGTTTTCTGTTTAGCAATATATGTTATACTACTTGGTTGTGCTAATAAAAGGAATATT
>NW_012101365.1:756045-761205 GCF_000951045.1 Mandrillus leucophaeus | reverse complement strand
TGTGTATATTTGATCAATTTGATTTGATATATGGTCCTAAAATAGCTTTTTTTGAGATGTAATTTTTGATAGAGCAAATTGCCTGTGTATTAACAATCTTTCCCATTTTCTCTGTTGTTTCATTCTAAAATTGATGCACACCAGTGATTTAAGGGGAAATTAACACTTCAGTAAATGTGTTTTTCCTTAATATTGTTGACTGTTTCTATTAGCCATTTTCATTTAATTTGACAGTGATACCTAAGGGTTAACCTTACAGAGCTGATGCAACCCCTCCTTTTCTTTACCAGCAATTTTCATTGGACACTATTTCCATAGCAACAGTGACGTCAGTGAAACCTGAGTGTTTCATTGATTATTTTTCTCCTCTTCCTTTTTTAATCTATCCTTTTTTCACCACATTTTAGTGAGAAAGCAATTTTTTTTACAAACGGAGCTTATATTGATTTTTATTCCATGAATAATTAAAAGAGGGTGGAAAAATCTGCCCTTCATTTAAAAATTGAATGTTTCACTATGTATTTAAAAAACGATTCAGGATTAGGAGGATGGATAACCATACCAGCTGTAGCTGATGTTCTAAAATATTCTTGCATTGTTTGCTGGTCTTCTAGGGAAAAGAATAATGTGGAACAGGACCTTAAGGAGAAAGAAGATACTATTAAACAAAGGACAAGCGAGGTTCAAGTAAGTGACCATAAAATTTAGTGTTCCACTTCTGATTTAGGACTATTCATTTTAAATGTATATGGTTATTTACTATTTGCTGGATGTTATATTAGGTCAAAGGAATGCTTAACGTGTTTATATTATATAAATGTTTATCTTTTCCAAGATGATTGTTCTGGCTTGGAATTCTGGCCTGCAAAGATTATACTGCAATGAGAAAGCAGTATTTTTCAGCATAGATTTCTGGTTTTGAAAGTATTTTTAAAATGGTACTTACCTGCATATTATATCATTAAAGGTGTAAGTTTGCATGACTTACAATGTTAATATTTTTGCACCAGTAAAATTAGAGTGAGACCATCATCTCCTCCTCCTCCTCCTCTTCCTCATCATCATCAAAAACCAAAATGCTTTTTCATGCATGTGAAATTTTTGTTAGCTAGGAGATCTAGTGTGTTAAAGAACTGTTTCTCATAATACTGGTAGGGTGGGAGATGATATAGAACAATTTAAAGTAGTATTTTATGAGTAGCTTAGTAACCAGCATATCTTAAACTTTGGCATAAAGAGCTTTAATTCATTTTCATTAGGTGTTGTGTTAAATAGTTTCATTTTACAAAGAGAAAGGATGATAAAACCTCTGTTTTTGTTTGGGAAATGATAAAAATAAGGAGGTAGCAGTGTTTCTAACCTTAGAAATAGAGAAAACTGGGCAGTGCCTCACTTAGAGCAGTAAGCAATGCATGTGGCCATGTTATTGGGGTACTGTTTCCTGAATGCTGAACTGGCACATAGAGGAGATTGGATATAGAAGCACTGGTAGCAGTTGCTAGTAAGAACTCTTGGATGGGCATTTCTTAATGTGTTGCTTGTATGTTGGATTTTCCTGCTTTTCCTAATAGTTTTAAGTAGGGAAAAACTCTAAATTGTTAGGTCCATTGTTTTGTTTTGATGCAGGACATTCATTAGAGATTGTCTGTCTGGTGGACTGTGCTAGGGCGGGGAGAATGATTTACTGAAGAGTTGAGGAAGAAACCAGAGGGACTTGTCGGAAGTTGATTCTCTGATTAGGTGACTACATTTATTATATTTACTTGAATTTTCCTAAAGGCAGTGCAAGTTAAGAGTTCATCTTCAATGTAATTCTCTTTCTGGTAGTGAGGTTAGGTGGGCATAAGAGGGTAAGTTATCTGAATTACATTACTTTGTGCAGTTTTTGAGCTTCTTAGGAAATGCAAAAGAGCCACACATTTTAAGCAGTTATTACTAAAAATAGTGTAAAATGGAAGATAAAATAATCTATTCAAGTTTTCATAATTCGAAGAAATAGATGTAGCTATTGATACAATCTTGGACAGCTTCTAAATTTAGCCAGTTACTGCTGTAAAGTACACAGGTTCTTGTAATAGACAGCATTTTGTTGAGTATGTCTACCTGTTGGTTTTTCCCTACTGCGTTTTTTGAGGATGTGAATTTAAATATCCAGTTTAGAAGACTGCTGAAATTTACATTGTTGCCTTCAGTTTAAATAGGCTATCCTTGAATATTTGGTTTTTTATAATTATAGAAGTTTTGTTGTCCATCAGAATTTCTCCATGATTTGCTTGCCCTTCTTACTTAGTGGCAGTGGTAAGGTGTATGTCTAACCTTAAGCTTCGCAAAATCCGGAATGTGTGATTGGCACAAGAAGATGAAATGGTTGAATTTTTCCACATAGAGTGCTCTAAGTATAAGTAAGGCATCTTGGGCCATGGGAAGTAAAGACCAACTAGTAATCATTGAAAACAAATTCATTGAAAAATATAGTGGATTAATTAAAGATTGGGGTTAGTAGATTCATTATTTATTCCATCCCACTACAGGTATCTATGTTATGCATGGTAATGAGGCACTAGACTAAGAATGATGTGGATAATTGACATCTACAAGTAATTAAAACTCTTCATAGTAGTGATCATTTTCAATTTTCTGAAGCAAAACTTATCGTAGGTGGTAACAAGTAGATTCATTACCTTTTTTGAGGTAACTGATTTACCCATTGGTACTGAGGTGTAGACTGGAAACTATATGGATAATTAAAGTCTGTAAATAACTCCAGCTCTCAAAACTTACTTTCTAATTTCCCTGGCAAAAGGCAACTCACTGGAGCTATTAATAAATGGCAGAATCAAAGAGAGTGTATTTCACTGCTTCTTTCTGACCCTACTTTCTAATGGCGGTGCTAATGAGAAATGTCAAAATGAAGACATCAGGAAGGAGAAGTAAGGGAATTTTGGCTTATCAGTACCTGCCACACTTGGGTTTTTGAGTGTTCTTGCTTTTCTCCATATTAATAAAGTCACAGTGATAATATGAGCTCATATCTCAAACACAGAAATCAAACTTTTGAAGCCAAAAGTTTTAATTTTCTTTTTTTTGTGTGTTTATGTAGTCTCTCTAATTCAGTTAGAGTAGAAAGTCTGCTGTGTAATTAATTTCTGAATTTTTGTTTCCTGTCTGTATTTCTGTTAATTACTGCCTTGAAAACTTTCAGTTCAGGATTTTTTTCTTGAAGATGACTTCACATTTTATTTCATGAGATGATCACTGTTAGCTTTTATGAGATATACTACCAGTTTACCGAGTTCTGTGGACAAATTAGGCCCAAAGTGATCCAATTCCAAGGGGGAAACATTGTGAAAAGCCATTTTATCCCAAATGTCTAAGGTTTGGGTGTGTATTTTTTGTTTTGTTTTTCGTAAGGGGAGAAGGTAGACTCACATTCTTCCTACCTTAAAGAATTGCCTACATATGATCTTATTAAAAATATTTTTCTTCTGGCTAGTCAACAAATATTTTAGAGATTCACTCTCATATGCCTGGTTTCTTCAGTTTTGAATAGAACTTTATAGCAACAATTTGATGTCAAACAAACTTGAATTCAGTTCCTAGCTCTGCCACTTCCTAGGTTTGTGATCTTAAGTAATTTAACCATTCTACACTTTGGTTTCCTCATCTGTAACATGGGATAATAAAAATAACAAACACTAAGAGCTGATGTAAGAATAAAATGAGATAGTGCAGTAAAGTGCCTCACAGAGTGATTGGCACCTGGAAAGTGTTCAGTAAATGTTCTTAGTAGCTGTATTATTCCGCACCCTACAATCATCTCTTTATTACC
This sequence comes from Mandrillus leucophaeus, assembly GCF_000951045.1. Taxonomy (NCBI): domain Eukaryota; kingdom Metazoa; phylum Chordata; class Mammalia; order Primates; family Cercopithecidae; genus Mandrillus; species Mandrillus leucophaeus. Next base: position 757,376 of record NW_012101365.1, on the reverse strand, counting down.
TTCTCTTCATCTTTAAGCTCTTTCTTCTCTGATATCCATCTTCACATAGGCCTCTTGGACATAGGATTCTTCAATTTGAAAATACCCCTTTCATGGCTATTGCTGCCACCTTAACTACCAACTTATTTTTCTCTACTTTTATTGCTTTGTGTGGCCATTTTCCCCACCTTCCTATCTTTGTAGCGACCCTGTACAGTCTGCTGCTTGCCCATACCACACTGCATTTTCTCCCCAGGGCCTAGAGTAATGTTAAGGCCAAATCTGTTGGTCCTTGTATTAGTTACTGCTTTCTTGGGTTGTATTCTTCTAGATATCTTCCTACCTCTGAACCTTTGCTTCCATTGACTTTGCCAGAGACAGATGGACAGACAGACTCTGTGTGTGTTTATGTGTGTCCTTGCTTTCCTTCTCCATAACCCCTGTCATCTGTATACTGATAACACCCAAATGTTTATCAAGCTGTCAACTCTCCTGAGTGCCAGTCCCACATCTCCAGTTAACCATTTTGATATTTATCATTTGAAAATTAGTATGTCTAAAATGAATCTTATTGAAAAAACTTGGCTTCTGGTTTGAACTTACTTATTTTTCTTTCTCACTACTGCCACCTGTATCACCTAATATCTAAAATCTTAAAGTCATATCAGAAGTGCTCACTCCATTCGCTCTTGCTTTTCCTCCTAAAACAATTTAGTATGATGACTTTCAGATGTGGGAATCTTTACTGTTGCCCACTGCCACTGTTAATGATGGGAGGATGTCATGTCTCAGGAGTTATTGGAGACAGAGAAAAAAATGAAATACAAACCCTCCTCTTTTTTTGACTGACTGACTCTGTACTCTGCCCCTTATATATTCTCCTTCTTATTCCCACTTTTATGCCTTTTGTTGTTATAGTCCGGAATGTTCTCTACTTCCCTGCTTATATGAATTCCACCCATGCCTTAAAGCCCAGCTCATATCCCACCACTTGTTTTAAACTTTCCCTTCTCTGTCTCTTGGTCCACACCAGTCTTTCCTGTGTTAGAACTCCCAGAGGAATATGTATCCACTTATATATGACATGAACCATATGTTACCTGGTAGTGTTAGCTTGATGTGATGTGTATAGATTCTAATATCTTCCTTCCTATATACTGTGAGCTCCTTGAGCTTAGAAATTGTACCTTGGATCATGTTTTTCATTATATTTGGCAATATATTGTTAGATGGAGGTAAATTTGAGGAAGCTGTTCACGATAGAAGTGAATAAATTTTGATTTTATGCATACAATTTAAAACAAGACAATACAACTAGAACCCATAGGTAGAAAAGATTGAGAGCACAGTAG
>NW_012101365.1:752701-754470 GCF_000951045.1 Mandrillus leucophaeus | reverse complement strand
GAGGCAGAGTTTCACTCTCGTTGCCCAGGCTGGAGTGCAATGGCACAATCTCGACTCACCGCAACCTCTGCCTCCCAAGTTCAAGCGATTCTCCTGCCTCAGCCTTCCAAGTAGCTGGGATTACAGGCATCTGCGACCATGCCTAGCTAATTTTGTATTTATAGTAGAGATGGGGTTTTTCCATTTGGCCAGGCTGGTCTCAAACTTCTGACCTCAGATGATCTTCCTGCCTCAGCCTCCCAAAGTGCTGGGTTTGCAGGAGTGAGCCACCGTGCCTGGCCTGGAATTTTTATAGACCTTTTTTCATATTTAGAAATAGACATAGAGAGACATTAATTATAATGAATTTTAATATGGACATCTATCCAGCTTGAAGTTTCTCACTAATGTTAGGTATTTCCTCAGGAGCCTTTCCTTTAAGTCCTATAGTTTTGTATTACTATGTAGATTTTTACTGCAGCTAAGAAATAAGGGAGTGGGACTGGGAAATTTGAATGAATGTGTTTGCTCTTTGGGAGAGAAAGGGCAGAAAGAAGTAAATATTATATTGGTTTGTTTATTTGCCTTCCTCTTACATAAGCCTGTCTTTTGAGGTTGTGTTTAAATGGCTCACTAAAAATATTAAAGGAAACCAGCATTGATTCTATTATTGGTAGTTCTTACATAAAAATTTAGTCACATCAGAATATTTTTATATTGGTATTTTTATATTTTATATTGGTAGCAATGTGATACTTAAAAAACAGCAAACTTGACATTTTCTGATTATAAAAGTAACATGGATTCATGGTAAATTTGTAAAATAAAGAAAAGTATGAAAAAGATGTAAAAGGCCTTTCTAGAGAGAGCTATTGGTAACATTTTGCTGTATTTTCTACAAATATGTATAAATTTCTTTGTATTAATTTGTGATCATATTGTATATGCCTTTGTATTCAGCTTTTAAAGCTTAGTATCATGTCCTAGACATTTTCTTATATTATGTGACCCTTTTAAGATAAATTGCATTTTTTGTCCCTGGATTTACAATAAAAGACATCAAAATTACATCTGGCTTTAAAGATATTATTAGAGACATGAAGTAGATAAAGAAGATTTTTCTTTGGTGTATGAGGGAGGGTGGGGAATATGACTACAGTATTTACTGATGGGGATAGATAACATATTTTTCCTAATCCCACTCTCGAACATACTTAGTTAAAGGGAAAGAAAAAAACTTTTTTCCCTCTAGGATTTAAAACATGCTTTTGGGACCAGCATATTGTTATATAAACCTGTATAATAACTTTATGAACAAAGTAAGGAATTTATAATAGATTGTTTTTTCTTTCTTTCTTTCTTTTTTTTTTTTTTGAGATGGAGTTTTAATCTTGCTTCCCAGGCTGGTGTGCAATGGCGCCATCTCAGCTCACTGCTGCAACTTCTGCCTCCCGGGTTCAAGTGATTCTCCTGCCTCAGTCTCCCTAGTAGCGGGAGTTACAGGCGGCCATCACCACGCCCAGCTGATTTTTTGTGTTTTTAGTAGAGATGGGGTTTCACTGTGTTGGCCAGGCTGGTCTCGAACTCCTGACCTCAGGTCATCTACCCACTTCAGCCTCCCAAAGTGCTGGGATTACAGGCATGAGCCACTTTGCCCGGTTCAATAGATTATATTTTCAAACTAACAAAATTACTTTAGATCTGCAGGTAACATTCTTTTAAAATATTTTATAGCTGAACTAGACCAAGCACAGTGGCTTATGCTTGTAATCCCAGCATCTTGGGAGGCC
>NW_012101365.1:748279-749886 GCF_000951045.1 Mandrillus leucophaeus | reverse complement strand
GATAGAAGTGAATAAATTTTGATTTTATGCATACAATTTAAAACAAGACAATACAACTAGAACCCATAGGTAGAAAAGATTGAGAGCACAGTAGTTATCATGAAAAGTCAGACTTCTTCATATTGTTCATACTACCCTCATGTAAAAGAAGCTCCTTATTATTTATATTTCATCATAAGTAAAGATTCAGTAAGTCAGAGTACTTGTCCATGTTTTTTTATTTTAATTCACTTAGTTTTTTTCTTAGATGAAGAGGGATAACTTATCTTAGATAGAAATAAAATTAGATACATGATCTCAGCATTCTTTTTCTGGCCATAATGCTCTTTAGAACATACTGGGAAGCATATGATTGAGAAATAAAGGCGTCTGTTAATGGGGTTTTGTAACACCCACCCTACTTTATTAGGCTTCCTTTCTGTTCGTTGACTTAAACATCTTGTTCTACAGTTGATACATTTTTAATATTAAGAATAGTCCTAAAACTTCCATCAGATAAAATAGTATGTCTGATTATTTCTAGTTGTAGGTTAGTTTATAGAAGTTTTCTTTTAAAAAAATAAATAATTATATAATTATGTATAATATATAAAATATATTACTGATATTGATATGAACTATTAATATATGTTTGTGTCTGTTTCATATAAAATAGAGTTAAAAGGTTTAACTTTTCAAATAACTTTTAAAGTAACTTCATCAGTTGTACATCTGACTTGAGTTGCTAAAATGAAAGTTTTATTTTTTCATATGTCTAAAATTCTTAGGTACTTGCTTAAATTTTATTTCCACTACCCCATAGCACTTCATGGGGGATAGAGGGATAGCAGATAATTTGCCATTTTCAGTAACTTCAGTGATTTCTAGAAAACAGGACATTTTCCTTGAAATTTCTTTTTAAGTAAAGCCAAGATTGCCAGCTCAAATATCCTTTAATTTCTGGATGAGTAACCTCAGATATGGCTTGCTTTGGTATTTTTCTAAAATAAACCTTGGCACTATATTGCTCTAGTCTTGTTCACTTCATCCTTGCCATGCTCCAACTGCTGCTATCTTCCTTTCTTTTGCCATTGATGGCACTAGTAGGCAAGTAGACCATGATCAGAGGAATAGAGCAGAACTAGGAAAGCTGCTGCAAATGTCTTCTGTCATTCACTAGAGGGAATGGCATTCGATAGTGCTGAGCCTGTGCACAGACCCAGGAAAGGATGTTCCTAAGGGCCACATTTGGGAAAGAGAAAATTACCCAAGTTCAGCAGAAGACACTGTTTGTTAGGAGCACCTTCCACTGCTCTAGTTAAGGGCATGGCGGGGGAGGAGGGAGCAGGAAGAGAGAGAGAGAGAGAGGTACATCTGTTGCCTTAATTTAGTCTCAGGATAAGCTATCTGTACCAAAATAAAGTAGCTAAGTTTATCTAGATGCTGATATTGATATTGAAATTGCATTGCAATGGTGGTAGCCTTACAAATAATTTTCCAGTGAAACTTGTTTGTTATTAGCATGTATATTTGCATGAGTTCATTTTGATTTTGTGCAGTTTAATAATTTTAATTCTGTATACTGGAAAGGAAGACCTTTTTGTATGTAGTTTAGTGTTGGAATTTTT
>NW_012101365.1:744988-746084 GCF_000951045.1 Mandrillus leucophaeus | reverse complement strand
AGGTGAACAGATCATTTGAGCCTAGGAGTTTGAGACCACCCTGGGCAACATGGTAAAACCCCATCTCTACAAAAAAATTTAAAAATCAGCCAGGTGTGGTGGTGCATGTCTGTAGCCCCAGCTGCTTGGGAGGCTGAGGTGGGAAGATTACTTGAGCCCAGGAGGTTGAAGCTACAGTGAGCCATGATTATACCACTGCATTCTAGCCTGGGTGACAGAGCAAGACCCTGTCTTAAAAAAATAAAGGTATGTGCCATAGTGACATGTTAAAGCAGTAATGATTATTTCCAAATAACGAAAGTCTTAAATATCAGATCAGCCTTGGTCTATAGCTTATAAAAATAATGAATCAGTTTAGAAGTGTAGATATTATTTTAAAAATTTTTAAAAAGCATTTGTCATAGGTCAGTTTGGGGTATTAATGAACAGCTATAGTTTAAATACATAGTGAAGTGTTTCATATTATGTAAAAAGAATGTAAGTCTTTTCTTTCTGTCAGTCTCATGTATGTTTCCCATTAGTTTCTCTCACATACTAAAATCCTATGATAGTTACAGTCATTGCTTAATCCCCTGGAATGTGCCAGGCATTGTACAAGATTTTGGATAATCAAAGAAAGATGAAGCATGGACACTGTCCTTTAGAAGTTTGTAATTTAGAGGTAGCCATGATTACAGTATATTAAGTGTGACAGCAGAGGTTAGGAACAAACAGTAGAGTTTGAGCACAGGTGAAGGAAGCCCAAGATGAGTCGGAGGAGAGTAAATTTGGCTGGATTCTGAAGAATCAGTAGTGGGTTTCCAGGTACCTATGGTGTGGAAGGACATTGAAGACAGAGGTTATGGCTTGTGGAAAGGCATAAGGTCATTGAAATATGTTGTCTGTTGGAGAAAGAATAGGGTCTTCTGAGGCTGGGTCACAGGTGAATATGAGAGGAAAAGAAGGTAGAACCCAGAACTGAAACTTTTAATATGTCTTGCAGCAAGTTTTACTTAATCCTGTAGATAAGAGGGAACATCACATGTTTTTAAAGTAACAGTGACTAGAGAAAACTCCTTTACAGTGAGGTGTTTTTTGTTGTTGTTGTTGTTGTTTG
>NW_012101365.1:738194-743568 GCF_000951045.1 Mandrillus leucophaeus | reverse complement strand
ATGATTTATAATCCTTTGGGTATATACCCAGTAATGGGATAGCTGGGTCAAATGATATTTCTAGTTCTAGATCCTTGAGGAATCGCCACACTGTCTTTCACAATGGTTGAACTAATTTACACTCCCACTAATAGTGTAAAAGCGTCCCTATTTGTCCACATCCTCTCCAGAATCTGTTGTTTCCTGACGGGTTAATGAGAGAACATTTGATTCTTAAGAAACCTAGGCAAATCAAAAATCTATATAATACAGTAAAGAAAAATTCAATTTAGAAGGGGCATAAGCAGATTTAACTAAGATTTCAAATGTACTTATTTCCTCATTTAAAATTTCTTCTCCTTCAATATTATAATTTCAGGTCTCTTAAAATAAGGACTGAATTAAAATACAGAAATAGTGTTTTCTTTCAGAAATCAAGTGTCCCTGCATCTTAAATTTTCTGTACAGTTCCATTTATCAGTCCTTTGTGCAAGAGTTAGCAATTCATGACACAAGGGTCACTTTCTGCCTTTCTTTGCAGAGTTGATGACACTTACCAAACATCATCCGAATTCCTCAAGTATCATCCATTCAGCTGCTGCCTTTGAGTTTCCCTTCTTGTCTGCCTGCTCTGCCTGGGCTCTAAAGGAATTTTTTAAAGAAAGCAACATATTTTTAGACTAACCAGTTGGTTAAGAAAATATAAGATAAAAAGCAATTATTGAAAGCATTGTTCAGTGTTCTATTTAATCACAGAAACATCTGCATATATTTGAAAAATAGTGACACACATGTGAGACATTTAGTCTGCAGATAGTATATCACATGATGGTTAAGAGCTCAGGCTGTAGAGTCAGAACCCAGTTTGAATCCATAGCTTACTATTTTTAACTTTGGACAAGTTACTTACATATCAGTGCTTCAGTTTTCTCATCTGTAAAATATGAATGATATTAGTACCTAATTGATAGATCTGTCATATAGACTATAAATAAGTTAGTATATTTGAAGAGCCTAGAACAGAACCTAGCACATTGTAAGTAACATTTAAAGTGTTGGCTATTATCATGATGGTGCTATCTTGTGTAACCTATGCAGTAAATCAGAGACCTTTTACTTTTAAGTTTCTCTTCTGTTCTTAGTTTCTTATTCTGGTGAATGACTGTTGGGACTTTTGAATAGATACTACTTTTAGAAATTTGTGTTCAGTTTTACCTCACCCTCCTTGAGATTTTTGCCCACCTCCTGCTGACACATACTTTGGAGATACTAATCCCTGAGCCACCGCGCCTGGCTTTTTAAAAATTTCTGTAGTTCTTGTTATTAAACATGAGGTCTGGTATGTACATGGATGAATAAATAATATAACATTTTCAAAATGGTTCATCCTTTTTTGTTTTGTTTTAAGAAATCTTTTCCTACACTGAGATCTGCATTTCTTCTACACATTTTAAAGTTAGCCTTTTATATTCAGGTCCATAATTTACCTGGAATTAATTTTTCCTTTTTTTTTTTTTTTTTTTTTGAGACAGTGTCTCACTCTGTTGCCCAGTCTGGGCATGCTATGGCATGATCACAGCTTACTGCAACCTTGACCTCCTGGGCTCAAGAGATCCTCCCACCTCAGCCTCCCGAGTAGCTGGGACCACCGGCACGTGCTACCACATCCAGCTAATTTTTTTTTTTTTTTTTGAGATGGAGTTTTGCTCTTGTTGCCCAGCCTGGAGTGCAATGCATGATCTCGGCTCACTGCAACGTCTGCCTCCTGGGTTCAAGCGATTCTCCTGCCTCAAGCCTCCCAAGTAGCTGGGATTACAGGCATGTGCCACCACGCCTGGACGCCAGGCTAATTTTTTTTTTTTTTTTTTTTTTTTGCATTTTTAGTAGATACGAGGTTTCTCCATGTTGGTCAGGCTGGTCTTGAACTCCTGACCTCACGTGATCCGCCTGCCTCGGCCTCCCAAAGTGCTGGGATTACAGATGTGAGCCACTGCATCCAGCCCATGTCTGGCTAATTTTTAAATATTTGTAGAGACAGATCTCATTATGTTGCCCAGGCTGATCTCAAACTCCTGGGCTCAAGCAATCCTCCTGCCTCAGCCTCCTGAAGTGCTGAGATTACAAGCGTGAATCATCCCACTTGACCTATAATTAATTTTTCTGTTTGCTGTCATTTAGAGATTCACTTGAAATTTTTTTTGCCATATGGGTATGCCTGGCATCATTTGCTGAATATTATTTTTTTTAGAGATGGGATCTTGCTCTGTTGCCTAAGCTAGAGTGCAGTGGCGTGATCAGAATTCACTGCAGCCTCGAACTCCTGAACTCAGGCAATCCTCACACCTCTGCCTTCCAAGTAGCTGGGACTACAGGCATATGCCACTGCACCCAGCTACAATTCAGGGTTTTGAGTAGAGGAGTGACATGATCTGATACAGGTTTTTAACAGTAGCTGATGTGCTGAAATTCACTGAAAGGTAGCATGAGTGAAAGTAGGAATACCAATTAGAAGGCAAGAGAGAGATAAGAATGACTTAGACCAAGTTTGGAAAAGGTGGTCAGTTTCTGGATATATTTTAAAGAAGGTTGCAACAGGATTTGCTGACAGATTAGAGATGAGAGGTGAAAGAAAGAGTCCAAGAAGATGCCTTGTGGGGTTTTTTTGACCAGAGAATCTGAGAGGGGAAAGATTGAGCTTAAAACAGATTTGTGGGGAAATTCCGGGAGTTCTATTTTCAACATGTTAGCAAAGCCCATCACACGTCCAAGGACAGATTTGAGTTAGCAAATTGAATATCTAAATTTGGATTCTAAGAAAGATGTCCTCAAGTAAAGATTGTATTTAAAGCTGTTAAGTACCCTAGTCTCATCAACACAATATACTCAATAAGACTTTATTCTTTCTTAAGGCAGATTTAAAATTACTAACTTAACCCTCCCCTACCCACAAAGAAAATAAATATATTAATTTTCTTGGATTTTAGGATCTTCAAGATGAAGTTCAAAGGGAGAATACTAATCTGCAAAAACTACAGGCCCAGAAACAGCAGGTACAGGAACTCCTTGATGAACTGGATGAGCAGAAAGCCCAGCTGGAGGAGCAACTCAAGGAAGTCAGAAAGAAATGTGCTGAGGAGGCCCAACTGGTAATGTCTGGCTATTTCCTGCTGCCTGCATCTATACGTTACTTGCTTTTCCTGGCTTAAGATGAAAACATTCTCTACTTTTTGTTATTGGTGGTGGTAGTTGGCAATCTAGTCAGCATTTGGGTTCATGGGGGCGATGGAGCAAGGTTCATACAAAAATTACAGGCCTTCTTTAGAGGAAGTAGGGCAGTTAATGAACTGGTTTTCCAAATTTTTGTTAGAAAATATGTACCTATACCTTCAACTCTCCTCTATCCCTCCACCAGTTAGCCTTCTCTATGAAAACCATACATCAAAAAACATCATAATTGGCTGGGCACAGTGGCTCACACCTGTAATCCCAGCAGTTTGGGAGTCTGGGGCGGGGGAAATTGCTGAAGCCCAGGAGTTGGAAACCGGCCTGGGAAACATGGAGAAATCCTACCTCTACAAAAAATATGAAAGGTGGCTGGGCGCAGTGGCTCATGCCTGTAATCCCAGCACCTTGGGAGGCCGAGACGGGCAGATCATGAGGTTAGGAGATCGAGACCATGGTGAAACCCGTCTCTACTAAAATTACAAAAAATTAGCCGGGCACGGTGGCGGGCGCCTGTAGTCCCAGCTACTCAGGAGGCTGAGCCAGGAGAATGGCTTGAACCCGGGAGGTGGAGCTTGCAGTGAGCCAAGATCACACCACTGCACTCCAGCCTGGGCAACAGAGCAAGACTCCGTCTCAAAAAAAAAAAAAAAAATTTTTTTTTGAAAGCCAGGTGTGGTGGCCCACATCTGTAATCCCACTTACTTGAGAGGCTAAGGTGAGAGGATCACCTGAGCCTGGGAAAGGTGAGCCTGAAGTGAGCTGTGATCGTGCCACTGCACTCCAGCCTGGGTGACAGAGTGAGACTGTCTCAAAGAAATAAAACAACAACAACAAGGCCTACGTATGGCTGGGCATACTCCTATAGTCCCACCTACTCAGGAGGATCACTTGAGCCCAGGAGTTTGAATCCAGCCTGGGCAACATAGCAAGACTCACTCTCTCTCTCAAAAATTAAATAAATTATTTGCTATTGCTGTCAAAAACAAACAAACAAACAAAAACCTCACCAAAATAGTAAAGTAAACTAAACAAATAAATGTATTGCATTTTGGAACATTTCAGTGACATCTCTTCTTTTAATCCCCATTTCTTCTCATTCACTTTCACATTATAGATCTCTTCTCTGAAAGCTGAATTAACTAGTCAGGAATCACAGATCTCCACTTATGAAGAAGAATTGGCAAAAGCTAGAGAAGAGCTGAGCCGTCTACAGCAGGAAACAGCAGAATTGGAGGAGAGTGTAGAGTCAGGGAAGGCTCAACTGGAACCTCTTCAGCAGCACCTACAAGATTCACAACAGGAAATTAGTTCAGTAAGTCTTTGTAAAGCAAGAAATATACTCAAATGGATCCTCTGTATCCTTTAGTCAGTTATACTTTCCAACTTCTGCTCCTTCAACCTCTTGCCTAGTTTACTGTTCATTTTTCAGTCATTTTATACAATAGGTTTTTTTTGTTGTTGTTACCTGTTGTATATTGAAACTATCATACATCTTGTATGTCTATCTGATGATTATCATTGGAGTAGTGATTAAGAGTGTGGACTTTGTGGCTGGATGGTCTAGGTTTAAGTACTGGTCTGCCACTTACTAGCTAAATCACCTTAGTATCAGATTCTTCATCTTCAAAATTGGAGGATTAATAAATACCCTACCCCTTAAGGCCACTATGAGGATTAATGAGGCAAAGCCTGTAAGACATTTTAGCATGGTGCTTGGTATATAAATGCTCAATAAGTGTTGCTTATTTTATAAACAATAACCTAGTTTCTTCTGTTTTGTGATTCTAATTTTGAATTCACATTTACTAATTTGGAAACTTGTTTCTTAAGGAAATTGTTCCTTCTGTAGATAAATGTGCAGTGTTATAGTTGGTCTTATGTATAGATCCTTTGCTTTTTTATTTCCAGGTTTCCCTACATGAAGACTAATGTTTTAATGAATGATGAGATAGTTAGGGCTGGGCATTGTGGCCCATGCCTGTAATCCCAGCACTTTGGGAGGGTGAGGCAGCGGATCACTTGAGGCCGGGATTTTGAGACCATCCCTGCCAACATGACCAAACTCTGTTTCTACTAAAAGATACAAAAATTAGCTGGACATGGTGGTACCTGCCTGTAATCCCAGCTGCTTGGGAGGCTGAGGCACGAGAATCGCTTGAGCCTGGGAGGC
>NW_012101365.1:732957-733324 GCF_000951045.1 Mandrillus leucophaeus | reverse complement strand
AGAGTTTGGAAATGCACGTATTGCAGGCAGGAAAGCAGTTGGAAGGAAGACTGCTATAGTAATTGGAACCAAAGATAATAATACTGTAAGTGACTGATAGTGACAGTGAGGATGGAGAAGAAGGCAAGGATTTGAAAAAGAGGTAAGAGGTAGACTGAGCAAGACTTGGAGTCTTATTCTAACTGAGGATTAAAGATGACCTGAAGGTTTCTGACATGAATGACTTTGATGCTTGATGACACCATTTCCCTAAAAAAGATTATAGAAGGAGGAATTATTTGATGAATATGTTCTACTTGTCTTTTTATTTTTAAATAATTTTTGGTTATCTTTAGTCAGTTGTCTCTGCGAAGTCAAAAAGTATATT
>NW_012101365.1:729413-730898 GCF_000951045.1 Mandrillus leucophaeus | reverse complement strand
TAAAAAAAAAAAAAAAAGGATGATTAGACAGAAACACAGAGATCATGGAGTCCATTTCTTTCATTATGAATTTGAAAAAATTAAAGCCAAGGAAGTTCAAGTAACTTTCTCATGGTTACATATCCTTGAAAAGGGCTACATCTGAAATCCAGTTCTTCTAAAATCCAGTCCAGTGTGCTCAGTTATTACAGAATGAAGTCCTTCACTTTTGTGCTTCCTTACCCCCTGTTATCTGGCAGCTGAGTACCTACCTACTCATTCATCATGCAAGATATACCTTAAATTCTTATTTCTTTATGGTATTTTCTGCATTCTGCTTTTGTTGGACTTTGTATTTCTATTATAGCAGTAGTAAGATTTTTCCCTGCATATTTGCTTATATGTCTGTCTCTCCTAGCAGACTGATGGTTTTGGTCCAGGAACTTACACATTTTAAAAAATCCCTATCATTTAGCACAGTTCTTGTCCTAATGTAGGTACTCAATAAACAGGTAACCTGAAAGAGTTGTAGTGAGAATGCTGCCAGATGAATGGGTATTCTTTAAACCGTTTCCTTTTTTTGAATTTCTTTAAAAAAAGGAATACTTATTGTCAGAAATTACTGAATCCTTCCTCTAAGTCATGTAGCATTCCCAGAGGATTCTTCTTAAAGGAAACAAATGTATCCTAGACCAAGTCTATGGGTATAACCATTTTTATTTTATTTATTTTTTTGAGGCAGGGTCTCATTCTGTCACTCTGGAGTGTAGTGGTGTGATCATGGCTCACTGCAGCCTTGACCTCTGGGCTCAAGTGATTCTCCCTTCTCAGCCTCCTGAGTAACTGGGACTACAGGTGCACTCCACCATGCCCAGCTAAGTTTTATATTTCTTGTAGAAATGAGGTTTCACCGTGTTGCTCAGGCTGGTCTTGAACTCCTGGACTGAAGCAGTCCTCCTGCCTCAGTTTCCCAAAGTGTTGAGATTATAGGCAAGAGCTGCCACACCTAGCCCGTCAGGAAGTGGAGGAGGGCATTTTTATGTTACATGTCTTTTGAGTAATAAATTCTGTTCTGTATTCCCGCTTTGTGTTGGCAGATGCAAATGAAACTGATGGAAATGAAAGATTTGGAAAATCATAATAATACGTTAAATTGGTGCAGTAGCCCACACAGCATTCTTGTAAATGGAGCTACAGATTATTGCAGCCTCAGCACCAGCAGCAGTGAAACAGCCAACCTTAATGAACATGCTGAAGGCCAGAGCAACCTAGAGTCTGAGCCCATACACCAGGAATCTCCAGTGAGTCTAATACTTTCGTAACTTTCATAATCAACTTCCTTGTGCAGATCCAAGTTTCATTGGCATTATATCTAATATAAATACATGGCCTTGCCTCATGTGAGAACAATTGAGATTTCCTTTTTAGAGGCAGAGAGTGAGTCCTAATCCAAACAATTGTACATTTTAACTAGTATAGTATAAAAAGATAACTTCAGCTGTTGTT
>NW_012101365.1:725787-727463 GCF_000951045.1 Mandrillus leucophaeus | reverse complement strand
TATTCTAACTGAGGATTAAAGATGACCTGAAGGTTTCTGACATGAATGACTTTGATGCTTGATGACACCATTTCCCTAAAAAAGATTATAGAAGGAGGAATTATTTGATGAATATGTTCTACTTGTCTTTTTATTTTTAAATAATTTTTGGTTATCTTTAGTCAGTTGTCTCTGCGAAGTCAAAAAGTATATTGTTAATCTACTTGCATTAATATTTTGTAGGCAAGAAGTAGTCCTGAACTACTGCCTTCTGGTGTGACTGATGAAAATGAGGTGACTACAGCTGTTACTGAAAAAGTTTGTTCTGAACTCGATAATAACAGACATTCAAAAGAGGTAAAAATAATTTTATATTAACATTGGAGACTCATAAGGGTGGAAGGACAGGAGGAGGTGAATTATCAGACATTACTTAATGGGTACAATATACATTATTCAGATGACAGATACATCAAAAGCCCCGACTTTACCATTAGGCAATATAGTGATGTAACAGAATTCCACTTGGACCCCTTGAATTTATACATATAAAATAAATAAATAATAAATAAATGTTCTTAATAGCTGGATGTGGTGGCAAGTGCCTGTAGTCCCAACTACTCAGGAGGCTGAAGTAGGTGGATTGCTTGAGCCTGAGCTGGTGGCACTAGGCAACATAGAGAGACCTTATCTCTAAAAATTAAATGATATATTTTAAAAATGTCCTTATCACTGTTTTCCTTAGATGAATTATACACTATTTTAGGTGAAGGAAAGAGAAATGTGTTAAATGTACTTTATGACTAGAGAAATATTTGTTACATTACCATCAGTTGATTTTTCTTTTGTTTTCGAGACTAAGTTTCACTTTGTCGCCCAGGCTTGAGTGCAGTGGCGCGATCTCGGCTCACTGCAACCTCCACCTGCCAGGTTCAAGCGATTCTGCTGCCTCAGCCTCCCAAGTAGCTGGGACTACAGGCATGTGCCACCACGCCCAGCTAATTTTTGTATTTTTGGTAGAGAACAGGGTTTCACCATGTTGGCCAGGATGGTCTCTCTCTCTTGACCTTGTGATCCGCCCACATCAGCCTCCCAAAGTGCTGGGATTACACGTGTGAGCCACTGTGCCCGGCCCATCAGTTGATTTTTCAAAGCATGTGTATGACCTGAATATATGTTATTTTATTTTAAAATGTTACCTTTTAAAACTTTGGTTTCTCAAAAAAAATTTTAATTAAAAATTATTTTTAGGAAGATCCATTTAATGTAGACTCAAGTTCGCTGACAGATCCAGTTGCAGATACAAACTTGGATTTTTTCCAGTCTGATCCTTTCGTTGGCAGTAAGTACTCTTTTTTTTTTCTATTATAGTTTTACCCAAAAAAAGGCTTTGTAATATATAAACTAAGGATTAAGGCTTTGGTTTCAATAGCCTACCAACTCAGTCTGTCACCCAGGCTGGAGTGCAGTGGCACAATCTTGGCTCACTGCAACCTCCACCTCCTGGGTTCAAGCAATTCTCCTGTCTCAGCCTCTTGAGTACCTGGGGCTACAGGCGCCCACCACCACACCCGGCTAACTTTATGTATGTATGTATGTATGTATGTATGTATGTATTTAGAGATGGAGTCTCGCTCTTTTGCCAGGCTGGAGTGCAGTGGCACAATCTTGACTCACTGCAACCTCTGCCTCCCGGA
>NW_012101365.1:721797-723057 GCF_000951045.1 Mandrillus leucophaeus | reverse complement strand
ATCTTGGCTTACTGCAACCTCCGCCTCTCGGATTCAAGTGATTCTCCTGCCTCAGCCTCCTGAGTAGCTGGGATTACAGTCTTATGCCACCACACCCAGCTAATGTTTTGTATTTTTAGTAGAGATGGGGTTTCATCATGTTGGCCAGCCTGGTTTTGAATTCCTGACCTCAAGTGACCCACCTGCCTTGGCCTCCCAAAGTGCAGGGATTACAGGCGTGAGCCACCATGCCCAGCCAGCTAATTTATTTTTTATAGAGCCTGTTTTTAAAACACTTGTTCTGTAGAGTAAAACTTTTTTTTAAGTACCTCACCCAAAACTATAATAATTTTTATTACATAGTGTTAAGGACATTCATTTACCAGTTATTTGGAGAGTACCAACTATGTGCGAGAGTGCTGTATTACATAAGAGTACAGAGACAAGAGACCTCAGTCTTTCCTCCAAGCAGTGTATAGTGTAGTAGTGTAACACTGTGTTAGAGGGCTGTGCTAAAGGAAGCACAGAATTTTTAGATCGGACAGTTTGGAGGGGGTTCATAAAGATTTTGTTGGAAAAAGCTTTGCAAGTGAGCTTTGACAAGTGAGAAAGGGTTAAGCAAAGAAGAGGAGGATACATTCCTGCCAGAGAAAACAGTATTAGTATAGGTACAAGGTGGAAGAATACATGCAGCACAGAATCTTGAGAAGTTCTGAAGGATATCTTGTGATGATGGAGAGGGTATTGGTAAGAGATGAGGTGCTCCTAGTAGGCATCTGCATTACCTCTGGTGCTTATCAAAGTATAGGTGATTCCCCAAACTTGCTGAACTAGTTTCTGGGATAGAGCCAGATACATGTATTTCAAAAACACGTTCTATGGGTGATTGTCATGTGTACCTGGATAAAAATGACCACTTTTAGGTCAGAAAGTGCCAGAAAGTGAGAAATTTAGATTCATCTTAAAGCTTTGGGGGATTTATCCTACTACAGTGAACAGCCATTGAAGAATTTTGAGCAAGAAGTGATGTGATTAACTTTTAGAAATGTGGAAAACGAATTAGAGAGTAAGACTGTAGAAGGGATAATAAGAAGAATAGAAATTTGAGAGGTATTAAAAGTGAAAAGTTAACAGACTCGATTTTATTTACACAGTACAGTCACGTATGGATTATACAATATTCTTTCAATTGCAAAAGGCAGATTACTAGGTTATCCTTCAAATAGATAAGGGTGGTATAAAATAGATATTGCCCCTGCTATTTTTTTTTTTTTTTTTTTT
>NW_012101365.1:706724-719052 GCF_000951045.1 Mandrillus leucophaeus | reverse complement strand
AAAGTGCTGGGATTACAGGCGTGAGCCACTGCGCCTGGCCTGCTTTGTATTTTCCTGCTGACTAATGTTGAACATCTTTCTAGATGCTTATTGGCCATTTGTATGTCTTCTTTGGAAAAGTGTTTATTCAATTTTGGTGAAGTCCAATTATCTATTTTTTCTTCTATCACTTGTGCTTTTGGTGTCATCTACGAAACTATTACCTTAGTCACAAAGATTTAATGCTCTCTTTGTCTAAGAGTTTTATAGTTTTGCTGCTACAGTTAGATCTTTGATCCATTTTGAGTTTATTTTTGTATGGGATGTGAGATAGGGGTCAAGCTTCATTCTTTTGCATGTGGATATCCAGTTGTCCTAACACCATTTGTTGAAAAGACTGTCCTTTGTCCATTTTGTGTTCTTGATACTCTTTTCAAAAATCAAATGACCATAAATGTAAGGATTTATTTCTGGACTCTTCAGTCCTGTAAGAATTTTTTTTTTTTTTTCCCCGCTTCAGTAAAGCTTAGTATCTTTATTTCTGAACTGGTGATAACAACACCCTCCCAGTACTCTTGTGAAGAGTAGAGGTTTTGTTAGTAAAATTTTTGCTGTAATGTCTTCCCCTCCATCTGTAACCTCAACTTGTGATCAAGGTAAGTATAGTTGGCTGTACATTTAATAAGGTCAATGACATTCCTTATTTTATCTACTTTCAAGTGAAGTTATTGAAATAAACTTTGCTTTGCTTTTGTTTTAAAGTTACCCTTTAAGTAACGGTGTCATCACAGTAAATACTGTTATTTGGATTTCTTTCTGTTTATTTTATCACAGGTGATCCTTTCAAGGATGATCCTTTTGGAAAAATCGGTCAGTATCTTACTGAGTTTCATCTTAGCTTTCATTCATTTCCGCTTAATAATAAACTTATGTTATTTGGGTCTGAAACTGAAGCCCCAGTAAGATACTCTATGTGCCTGGCATTTTCAGAAAGAAAGTAGTAAATTCTTGAGATTTTGCTTAATAAATTGTTGCTTTACTTTTACTTCTCCTTTTTTTTTTTCTGGTGTTTTTTGTTTCTGAGACAGGGTCTTATTCTGTCACCCAGGCTGCAATGCAGTGGTGTGATCATGGCTCACTGCAGCCTTGACTTCCTGGGCTCAACTAGTCCTCCTGCCTCAGCCTCCTGAGTACCTAGGTCTACAGGCTCATGCCAGCACACCTGACTGATTTTTTAAAAAATTTTTTGTGGAGACAGGGTCTCACTGTGTTGCCCAGGTTGATCTTAAACTCCTGGGCTCAAGCAGTCCTCCTACCTCAGCCTCCCAAAGTGCTGCGATTACAGACAGGCATGAGCCACTATGCCCAGTAGCTTTACTTTTTTAAAAATGACATTAGTGTTTAGACTTTGGTGCTTTTAATATTTATTCTGATTCCTCCTTACTAACTAAAGGTTTGGTGAACATAATGATCTATACTACTTCGGGATTTAGAATGTAATTTTGTTTTCCTATGATTATAGCCCACACTTGTGATTAGAGGAAGAGGATCTTGAAGAATTACTAAAACATCAGGCTTTTTAAGATACTCTTTTTCTGGGAATTTTCATTAGAATAATGCAAATCTTGTTTACCGTTTAGTTTTTGCATCCCAAACCTGTTCTAAACTATTGGCTGTTAGCTTTGAGCTCAGAGAGAAAAATACATTTAGAAGTTTTTATTGTGTTTTCTTTAGTTATGATAGCGTAGAATAAGGAAACTTAAAATTGGATCCCTTGAAATTATATGTTAATTTAAAAAAATAAGTTTATTAGGTGAAAGGTTCTATATCTTTTATCAAAATTGCAAAGGAGTCTGTGAAATAAAAAATAGTCAGCTTAGATTCTACAGCATTTCAAACTGTCTTTTTGGGGGTTTTTTTGAGACAATCTTGCTCTGTTGCCCAGGCTAGAGTACAAGTAGTGTGATCTTAACTCACTGCAACCTCCACCTCCCATGCTGAAGTAATTATTCTCATGCCTCAGCCTCCTGAATAGCCGGGATTACAGGCGCACACCACCACGCCTGGCTAATTTTTGTGTTTTTAGTAGAGGCAGGGTTTCACCATGTTAGCCAGGCTGGTGTTAAACTCCTGAGCTCAAGTGATCCGTCCACCTCAACCTACCAAAGTGCTGGAATTACAGGTGTAAGCCACTGCACCCAGCCCAAACTGTCTTTTTGTTTGTTGATTTTTGTTGGTTTGTTTTTGAGACAGGGTCTCACTGTCACCCAGGCTGGAGTAGAGTGGCAGGTCTTTGCTCACTGCAGCCTCTGCCTCCCATGTTCAAGTGATTCTCCCACCTCAGCCTCCTGAGTAGCTGGGACTGTAGGTGCGTACCACCACTCCTGGCTAATTTTTGTGTTTTTTAGTAGAGAGGAGGTTTTGCCATGTTGGCCAGGCTGGTCTTGAACTCCTGATCTCAAGTGATCTGCCTGCCTCAGCCTCCCAAAGTGGTGGGATTACAGGTGTGAGCCACTGCACCTGGCCCCAAACTGTCTTTTAATTAAGGCACTGATCATACCTTCAAGTGATGGGAAATTTAGTGCAATAATTTTTTTTTGTCTCTTATATTCATGCCTTATTTTTTTAGATCCATTTGGTGGTGATCCTTTCAAAGGTTCAGATCCATTTGCATCAGACTGTTTCTTCAGGCAATCTACTGATCCTTTTGCCACTTCAAGCACTGACCCTTTCAGTGCAGCCAACAATAGCAATATTACATCGGTAAGTGGGAGAATTAAAGACTGTTAAGTTAAATGGATACGTGTCCTAAGCAAGTTTCTTGAAATACATAGTGATGAAAGAACCCTCATTTAGATTACTTCTAATGGGCCATATAAGAATTTCAGTCGCATCCCAATTCAGTTAGTTTTTGGTTCAGACTGGTATTTCATAGTTTGGTTACCCACTGGAATTAACTGGAATGACTGAACAGGGTCCAAAAGTGATGTTCATCTTTCAAGAGACTAAATCTTATCCTATTGAGGATACTAACAATGATTGGAAATTTATAAGCCAGTCTTATATAAAACTTTTCTGAAATGTTTGGTATATTATTGAAATAATGAAAATTACTTTAAAAGAACTTTAGAAAAATAAAATCATTTATGTTATTACATAGACACATCTGGAATGTTAATTCTGCAAAGTACAAATTCTTATTAAATGTCAAGCTCTCTTGAGAACATACATACCTACACAATCACTATTTAATAACCGCATGCCTGATCCAGGTACTGGTGTGTGCTTTACATTCGTTGTTTCTAATATTTACATCAATTTTGCAAAGTAGGTGTTGATATCCCTATTTTAAAAATAAGGACACTGGGATTAGAAAAATTAACATGTTTAAGATCCTATAGCTAGTTGCTCTTTTATCTGGAGGCTTTAAAAAAATCTTCATATTGTGGATATTTAGGAATACTTAAACGAGAATAGTGTAATGAAATATTTTAACAAGCTTTCATGCATCCATTACCCAATGTCAATAATTAGGAATGGTTTTGCTGGTTTTTGGTTTTGCTTTTTAATTTGTGTTTTAAGACTTCGTTTTTGAGACGGGTGGTTTCACGTCTGTAGGTAAACTGAACCTATAAAGGACCAGTTAATTGAGAGGCATTTGAAGCAAAAATTTTATCTTCTAGTACTCTTAGATTAAGAATTTTTCCTTTAAAATGTAATTGATTATTTTAAAGATAATAGATTTTGTATTATTGAAAGTTGCTTCTTTTTTATATTCAGTAAAGAGCTGCCTGGCTAAGAACTGGTATTTTCCATTGAATGAAAACTGGACAGATACCTTCGTAACTGAATATTTTTGGTTTCCCCGGGCTACCGGATACTCTGTTTTCCTATAGCGCTTAGTTTGCAGTGTGGACCCATTTGCCAAATTCTTCTAAAGTTGCTGCTACCGGAATTCTTCTCTTCTTAACCTTCTTATTCTAGCCTCTCATTCTCCTATGATCTAAAGAGCAAGAAAGCTAAATCAGCTCTTCGAATTTAAAAATGAATACATTCCTCTTGTCCTGTCCCCCATGAGATTTTTCTACCGTTTGTTTTACTGACTTTTTGTTCCCAGTTTTCTACAGGTATATTGTCCTTGCTTACAGCCTGTAATTTCACCATTCAAAACAAAACAGAAAACCAAATTGGCAATATTATAATAGCTGCAGCTTATCTAATTTCCTCTATGTGCCAGGGATGGTGCCAAGCTCTTTATATGCATTGTCTCGTTTAATTTTCACAGTAATCGTATGAGGTTTACATATGTTAAGTTGAGGCCAGGTGTGGTGGCTCCCACCTCTAATTCCAGCACTTTAGGAGGCCAAGGCAGGAGGATCACTTGAGGCAAGTAGTTCACAATCAGCCTGGACAACAAAGCGAGACACTGTCTCTACAAAAAAATTAAAATATTAGTCAGGTGTGATAGCATGCACCTATAATCCCAGCTACTTGAGAGACTGAGGTGGGAGGATTGTGTGAGCGAAGGAAGTCAAGGCAACAGTGAGCCATGATTGCACTACAGCACTCCAGCTTGGGTGACAGAGTGAGATCTTGTCTCAATTTAAAAAAAAAAAAAAAAAAGATTAAGTTGGTAGTAAGTTAATTAGTGGTAGAACTAGACTCAAACTCTGTTCTGTGTAACCAAAATCTAAGATTTTCACCAATACAATCTAGAAATTTTTTAAAAATTGGCCCTGCTAAACTCCCCAGTTATCAAACTGACATAGAGTTTTGTGGCCCCTTGTTCCTTCATGGGCTGCACAATCTGTCCTGTTCCCCTTGCTATCCTGACGGCCTTTTAGGGTGGTTGCACAGTATATGATGAAGGACTAGAAACTAAATCTGACACACATGTAGACATGCCCTTTCCCTTTCTCCTTGTGATGGCAAATCAAATCTGTAAGCTGTTGTTTAAAACACAGCCTGTTAGTTTTTCTTTCTCTCAAAGAGAGGAAGTAATAATACAGGTTGAGCACCCCAAATCCAAAATGCGCCAGTAAACATTTCCTGAGTATCATGTCAGCACTCAAAAGGTTTCAGACTTTGGAGCCTTTCACATTTTCAAATTATGGATGTTGACTTGGTAAATAGAACACAAATATTCCAAAATCTGAAAAAACCCAACATCCAAAATACTTTTTGTCCCAAGCATTTCTGATAAGGGATGCTCAGCCTG
This sequence comes from Mandrillus leucophaeus, assembly GCF_000951045.1. Classification (NCBI taxonomy): domain Eukaryota; kingdom Metazoa; phylum Chordata; class Mammalia; order Primates; family Cercopithecidae; genus Mandrillus; species Mandrillus leucophaeus. Next base: position 713,855 of record NW_012101365.1, on the reverse strand, counting down.
TCCTTGGTGACTTGTTATGTCAGTGACCTTCTCTTACACTGGTGTTATGACTATCATATTAGGAAACATGGAAAGTTATCTCGCTATATAGACCAGTATAAGTTTTTCTTTAATTGCTGTTTATTCCGCAGATATCTAAGTTAGTGTGCTAGTTGTATAATATAATTGGCATCAGTTAATACTGTCATTACTTTTTATCATTCATAGTTTTCATTTCTAAAAACTTCATTAGTATTCTTTCTGCTAGTAGTTTTAATGGATTCTTTTATAAAGAGAGAAGGTTAGTCCCAGTTAACATTACCTTTCTCTACAATTAAATTTTTTTATTTATTTTATTTATTTATTTATTTTTGAGACGGAGTCTCGCTCTGTCGCCCAGGCTGGAGTGCAGTGGCTGGATCTCAGCTCACTGCAAGCTCTGCCTGCCGTGTTTACGCCATTCTCCTGCCTCAGCCTCCCGAGTAGCTGGGACTACATTAGGTGGGACTACAGGCGCCCGCCACCTCGCCCGGCTAGTTTTTTGTATTCTTTAGTAGAGACAGGGTTTCACCATGTTAGCCAGGATGGTCTTGATCTCCTGACCTTGTGATCCACCCGTCTCGGCCTCCCAAAGTGCTGGGATTACAGGCTTGAGCCACTGTGCCCGGCCTACATTTTTTTTTAACTTGGAAATTTATACATTAAGCTCTGGCAGTATTATTTGACATTTATTTGTAATATCCAACTTCTTGATAATTGGAAATAGAGTCTGTAATACAAATGACATTGATAATCATGCATCAGAGTTGCATATAAATGTTCAGAAACTCTTTTCACACTCTTTTCACCTGTTTGCCAAGTCTTTCAGCTAGCCGCTTAAAAAGAGCCTGGTGCCAGAAAGAGGAAATTCAGTTATCTTCCTAAATATACAATTTGTTTGACTATGATTAAAAACTAAAGTATAAAGTAGGAAGACAGTTAAAAGCCAGAATCTCTGGCATCTGGTAACATTCTCACCTTTAGCAAGATCAGTTGCTCTTGATCCCAGACTTTTACATAGCTTATTATTGAAAGCAGCAGGATCTTTTTAGCAAAAAGCTATCTTTGTGTATGTGTGCATATGTGTGTGTGTGTATGTGTGTACATGTGTTTTCTCTCTGAGGGTCAGAATGCAGAATTATTTTTAGATAACAATTAGAAAATAGAAATTAACATTTTATGATATTAAGTACTAGGATATGTGAGAATTAAAATAGTGTGTGCATTCTAAATATAAAATGATATTCTGGAATCTGGTGAAATCTAATAAAATCTATGGTTTATAGTTTTGTACCAGTGTTCTTCGTTTTAATAGATGTACTATAATTATGTGAGATATTAACATTAGGGGAAACTGGGTGAAGAGTGTATGGGAACTCTGTACTATCTTTACAGCTCTTACGTAAATCTAAATTATTCCAAGATAAAAGGTTAGTGGTGGCTCTCACCTGAAATCCCAGTGCTTTCGGAGGCCAAGGTGGGAGGATTTATTGAGGCCAGGAGTTTGAGAGAAACATAGCAAGACCCTGTCTCTACAAATAATAACAAAAATTACCCAGGTGTGGTGGCATATACCTGTAGTCCCAGCTATTCGGGAGGCTAAGGCAGGGGAGAGGCAGGAGGATCACTTGAGCCCAGGAGTTTGAGGTTACAGTGAGCTGTGATCACACCACTGTATTCCAGCTGGGGTGACAGAGCGAGACCTTGTCTCTAAAAAATGAAATAAGTAAAAAGTTAAAACAATGTACATCTATACAACTAGCAAGATTATGAAGAAAAAAATAAACGAGTATCACCAAAATCAGGATTGTGATTATAGAGGGGCACATGAAGACTTCCGAGGTATAGTCAGTTTCCTGGGAGATAACTACACAAGTGTTCACTTGATACATACTTGTTAAACCATAGATCTGTTTCATGTACTTTCTGAATGGATGTTATATTTCACAGTTAAGATTAGAAAATAATACGTATTATTTCCAGTTAGTAAGATTGCAGATCACTATGGGGAAACATTTGTTCCTAATGTCTATATTCCTTAATTAATTAAGAATTTGTAGATAGTATATTCTTTGGAGTGGTGATGAGGTTTCAGCTATGGTGTTGCCTCTCTCATTCATGGTTTTATATGCTTTGTTTAGGTGGAAACATTGAAGCACAATGATCCTTTTGCTCCTGGTGGAACAGTTGTTGCAGCAAGCGATTCAGGTAAATAAATAATTTATCAACTTCATTGAACGTTAAACATTACACTTTTTTTTTAGATTTTTTCTTTGCCTCTAAATATATTTGTCCTGTTATTTATAGCTTTAAAATTATTGCGTAATTATATCCAATTGTAATTTACCAATAATAACAAGCATTTGTGTGTCACTTTCTACTTATCTTTCATTATTTCATTTATTGTTCATGTTGAATATTATACTAGAATATGAACTCTACCCAGTATCAGTAAACCAATAAAAATGTTTTGCTTTATAAAATGCTGTGTTGCTTGGCAGCTTTAAAGTCAGCATTGACTGTTATGGATCTTGGTCTAAGTTAAAAGATTAGTGGCTTCCAATAGAACATGAAAATTGCTTTACAAATACAAATGGGTTCTGTTAACAATACAGAGAAAAGCTAAGTGTTATTTTAGCATCCAGTCTTCATACTTCATTTATGGTATCTAATTTTTTATTTATTCTTTTAATAACCTTTTAAAATAGTAATCTCATTTTAATCATAAACTAAGGACCAGAATATTAAGCAGTGTTCATCAAGATTGTACAGTTTAATAGATTTGAACCAGGTAAAGCCACGATTCAACGTTAGGTCTGACAAAATCAAAAAGCTTTTTCAACAAAGTAACTCTGCTTCTTTTCCACTGTTCATTTAAAACAAAAACAGACCAGCTATCATTTGGGAAAGCAGAAAATTTGAGGAAAGTAAAGTCAAATGTCTAAATACTCTTAATATGCTGAAAATAGATTACTTTATTTTTCCAGGTGAATATAGAGTGAGTTGTTCAGTATACAAATGTATTAATTGTGACTAATTAAGGATTATGAACATAGAAAAAGAATAGTAGAAATGTCTTTACAGAAGTCTGGGTGCAGTGGCTCATGGCTGTAATCCCAGCATTTTGGGAGGCCGAGGCAGGTACGTCACTTGAGGTCAGGAGTTCGAGACCAGCCTGGCCAACATGGTGAAAACCCGTCTCCACTAAAAATACAAAAATTAGCCGGGCATGGTGGTGGGTGCCTGTAATTCCAGCTACTTGGGAGGCAGAGGCAGAGAATTGCTTAAACCCAGAAGGTGGAGGTTGCAGTGAGCCGAGATTGTGCCATTGCACGCCAGCCTGGGCAACAGAGTGAGACTCTGTCTCCAAAAAAAAAAAGGCTGGCTCCAAAAAACAGGTTGGGTTCCTTATAATGAACAAATTGTAACAAGATGAGATTTAGCAGAGTGCATTGTTTTCAGGTTGGAAATTAACTCCCAACATGAGTAGCAAGAGTGAGGAATACAAAAAGTAGGTATGTAGAAAACAAGATTTAATGTAGGCTGAATATTGATTTAAACAGAAACTTAGAATAAGAGCAAATGAGACTTCTAAAAGGTTTATTGTATTAACAGTGGTTAAATTACATATTTTTAAGTACATGTGCTCTTTTTATACCCTCATTATTAAACTGATTATATTGCTAGGGGTATTATAGAATTAAAAAGGATAACCTAAGGAAATGGTAGGTGCCATAGAGTTAATTAAACCAACAAAGATTAAAGGAAGGGGAGACCACATTAAGGATAAATCAATAATGATATCAAAGTGGAATGTGGCTTTTGTGGTATGCCTTAAAAGCATGAGCTAGTATTTTAGCAGGTAAATATGGAAAGAGATTATGTGGAGCAAAAAGAACAATGTGAACAAGAAGTGGAGGCAGAACATATAGGGCATATTCAAGGAAAAACTAACACATTTTTGCAAGAGCTATTTCTCTATTTTTGCAAGATAGAGGAATAGTCAAGTTAAGGCTGAAGTGGTAGGTTACAGTGTTACATTAAAGGTTTCTAATACCTCTGTTGATCTTCTGCTTAAATTCCAGTTCCTAATTCATTTCCTGTAAAGTGGTAGAATAAATGACGATAATAGTCTAGGAGGAGGCTAAGATTTATCATTAATTATAGTAATAATGGCTACTATTCATTGAACACTTGCTGAGTTCCAACAGTCAACATGCTAATCATTTTTCTCTTCTTGGTCCCATTTAATTCTCACAACAGCTACGTTAGGTAATTTGTATTATGTTTATTGTACAGACAAGGAAAATCCAGGCGTGGAGAGACGAAACAGTTTTCAGAAGGTTAAAGTTGTAGTATTAGATGTACCCAATTCAAATGAGGTCTCTGGTTTTCCACCTGCCTCTTTGGTCATTCTTTCTTAATCTCCTTTGTTGATATTTCCTCTTTTTCTCAACCTCTTAATATTGTGTTGTCCCAAGTCTTAGTCCTTGGACCTCTTTTCTTTTTTATCTGTATTCCCTTGGGGGAAATCATCTGTGGCTTCAAATACTATTGATACACTGATCTATATCTCTAGTCACATCTCTTTCCTGAACTCCAGGCTCATTTTTCCAGCTAATTTATTTGGAATCTCCATGTGAATGTCTGATAGATACATCTAACGCATAAATCTAACACAAAGCAGCTATTTTTCCTTCCTAGACCTGCTTTTCTTGGCACCTTCCACATCTTAATTCATGGTTCGTCTTTAATGTAGTCTAAGATGATTCTAAAATCTTAGAATCATCCTTCGTTCTTCTTTTGCTCTTCCTCTATCTCTAATCTGTCAAGAAATCTTATTGACTCTACCTTCAAATTATATCCAGTAAAAGCCTTACAGTGGCCTGCACTTTTCTAACAATATCTCATCATTATTCCCATTACTCACTCTGCTCCAGCCACACTGGTCTTCTTGCTGCTGCACAAACAACAGAGCCATGTTCTTTGGCCCTTTGCACTAGCTGTTCCCTCTTCCTGGTATGATCCTTCTCCATATGTTCATATGATAATCTCTGTTACCTCTGACAAATCTTAATTCAGATGTCACCTTCTCAGTGAAGCTTATTCTGGCCACTCTATCTAACATTTACAAGTACCACTACTCAGCTCAGTGCTCCCACATTACTATTCTCTACTTTTCTTCTTTCATTATAACTTACTACTTTCCATCTTATTATATAAATTACTTCATTTTTCTCTTATCTGTTTCCTTTTCATCCTATTAGAAATTAAGCTCCAGAAGGAATTGAGATCCTTGTTTTCACTGATATAACCCAAGAACCTGAAAATGTGCCTGGGCGTATATTATTGAATGAACAAATGAGCCAGCTGCTCTTCTCAGAGAACATGTAATGGGAGTCCAGTGGGTAGATATTATTTATTTTGTTATGATAAGTAGTTTTTTTAAATTGTGGTAAAATATACGTAACATAAAGTTTGGCATTTTAACCTTTTTTAAATGTACAGTTCAAGGGCATTAAGTACATTCACATTGTTGTGCAATCATCACCACCATCCATCTCAAAAACTTTTTTCATATTCCAGAACTGAAATTCTATATCCATTAGATAATTCCCTATTCTCCCTCTCACCAAACCCTAACAACCATCATTACTACTCTGTATACTTATATAAGTGGAATCATAAAGTATTTGTCTTTTGATGATTGACTTATTTCATTTACCCTAGTGTTCTCAAGGTTCATCCACATAGTAGAATGTATCTGAATTTTTTACCTTTTTTAGGCTTAATAATAGTCTATTGTATGTATATACTGCATTTTGTTTATTTGTTCATTCATTAATGGACACTTAGTTGCCCACATTTTGTCTATGTGCATAATGTTGCTGTGAATGTGTGGGTACAGATATCTGTTTGAGTCCCTGCTTTCAATTCTTTTGGGTATAATTCTAAAAGTAGAATTGCTGGATCACAGGGTAATGCTGTTTTTAGTTTTTTGAGAAACGATCGTACTATTCTCCGCAACAACCATACTATTTTATACTCCAACCAACAGTTCACAGTGGTTCCAGTGTCTCCACATCTTTGCCAACCCTTACTATTTTCTGTTTTATTATAATAGGCATCCTAATGGGTGTGAAGTGGTATTTATTGCTTTGATTTGTATTTCCCTAATGATTAGTTTGTTGTGCATTTTTTAATATGCTTATTGGCTATTTGTATGTCTTCTGTGGAGAAATATCTATTCAAGTCCTCTGCCCATTTCTAAATCAGGTTGTTTTTTGTTGAATTTTTTATATATCCTAGATATTAACCCCTTATCAGATAAATGATTTGCAAATATTTTCTCCCATCCCATGGGTTACCTTTTCATTCTGTTAATACTGTCCACTGGTGAACAAAAGTTTTTAATTTTCATGTAGCTCTTTTTATCTATTATGTTGTTGTTGCCTTTGCTTTTAGTGTTATAACCAAGAAAGCATTGCTAAATCCAGTGTCAGGAAGCATTTCCCCTATAAGTTTTATAGTTTTAGCTCTTAAATTTAGGTATTTAATCCATTTTGAGTTAATTTTTGTATATGGTATGAGGTAAGAGTCCAACTTCATTAATTTGCATATGGATATTCAGTTTTCCCATCACCTTTTCTTGTAAAGACCGTCCTTTTTCCATTGTTTGTTCTTGGCACATTTGTTGAAAATCATTTGACCATATATGTGAGAGTTTATTTCTGGATTCTGGATTCTGTTCCATTGATCTATATGGTCTGTATTTATGCAGTTCCCCACTGTTTTAATTACTGTAGCTTTGAAATAAAATTTGAAATCAGAAAGTTTGACTACCAACTTCGTTGTTCCTTTTTAAGACTGCTTTGGGCCAGGCACAGTGGCTCATGCATGTAATTCCCAGTACTTTGGGAGGTCAAGGTGGGTGGATCACCTGAGCTCAGGAGTTCAAGACCAGCCTGGCCAATGTCTGAGTTCAGGAGTTAAAGACTAGCCTGGGCAACATAGTGAGACTCCGTTTCTACAAAAAATGCAAAAATCAGCTAGTCATAGTGGGATGCACCTGTACTCCCAGCTACTTGGGAAGCTGAGGTGGAAGAATCACTT
>NW_012101365.1:701354-705034 GCF_000951045.1 Mandrillus leucophaeus | reverse complement strand
CTACTCAGGAGACTGAGGTAGGAGAATCGCTTGAACCCAGAGTGTGGAGGTTTCAGTAAGCCGAGATTACACCACTGCACTCCAGCCTGGGCAACAAAGCAAGACTCCGTCTCAAAAAAAATTAATAATATGGAATGCCACACAAATTTGCATGTTATCCTAGCACAGGGGCCATGCTAAACCTCTCTGTATCCTTCCAGTTTTAGTATATGTGCTGCTGAAGTGAGCACTGTTGGAAGGTTTTTGATTACAGATTTGATCTCTTTATTAGTTATGAGTCAATTCAGATTTTCTGTGTTTTTGTGACTCGTTCTCCATAAGTTGTGCTTCTCGGAATTTGTTCTCGTTTATACTATTCAGTTTGTTGATGTATGATTGTTCATAGCACTGTCTTAACAATCCTTTTTATTTCTGTGAAATTATTGGTAATGTCCCCTCTTTCATTTCTGATTTTAGTTATTGAGTCTTGTTTTCTTAGTCCATCTAGCTATAGGAATGTCAATTTTGTTGATCTTTTCAAGGAACAAACGTGGTTCTGTTGATTTTCTCTATTTTTCTCTTGTCTGTGTTGTCTCTGCTTCAATTTTTATTGTTCATTTCTTTCTGCTTTGAGTTTAGCTTGCTTTTCTTTTTTTAGATCCTTTACAGTGTGAAGTTAGGTTGTTGATTTGAACTCTTCTTTTTTTAAGTATTTATAGTTAGAAGTTTATCTCAGCACAGCTTTTGCTGCTACATCCCATTAGTTTTGGTAATGCTGTGTTTTCATTTTCATTTGTTTCAAAGATATTTTCTAATTTTCCTTGTGATTTTTCTTTGACCAGTTGGTTGAATGTGATATTTAATTTCCACCTATTTGTAGGTCATCTAGTTTTGCTTCTGCTATTAATTTTTAGTTTTATTCTGTTTTAATTGGAAGAGATACATTTATTTATTATTTTTATTTTGAGATAGAGTCTCATTCTGTCACCCAGTCTGGAGTGCAGTGGTGTAATCTCAGCTCACTGCGACCTCCATCTCCTGGGTTCAGGTGATTCTCCTGTCTCACCTTCCCAAGTAGCTGAGATTACAGGTATGTACCACCACGCCAGCTAATTTTTGTATTTTTAGTAGAGACAGGGTTTCACCATGTTGGCCAGGCTGGTCTCAAACTCCTGACCTCAAGCCATTTAATTGTGTCTTTGAAGGTAAATAATATATGGAGCTGGATCCCAAATCCTGAGAATGCCAGAAGTACAGGTCCAAAACATGGTGCGCTATTCTCAGCAGAGTTCAGAAGGGTCAAAACTCAAGGTGGTATGAGGCAGAGAACATATGAAATTCGTGCATTCCATTTAGCAGCCCCCATGAGACCAGAAACAGACCCCACGAGTCTTTGAAGATGGGGAAAATTCAACTCCTGGTTTTACAGATAAAAGAATGAGGAGTGCCAAAAATGTTACATTGAAATCTCTTCATTTTTCTCATACAATCTGAAGCCTGAGCTATCTTATCCTAAACTCATAGCAGCTGATGCTGCAGTTTAGGTTTGAGATCAGTCCCTCTATCCATTCAAGAGTGACCCGAGGCGTAGAGCTCTAATCAGGACAGCTTTTTAACAAGAACCTTCTAGTGACATACTGATTTAGTTTATAAGATTTTAATTTACAAATTTAAAAAGCTACATCTTTAACTTTTTCTCCTTTTTCTTTTCTTTCTTCACATCACTCTTTTCCTTATCTATATCTTACTCTTTGTCATCTTTTGTATCCTTTTTGCTTCCTTCTGTTTCCTGCCCTTCTTTCTTCTCTACATCCTGATTGGCAATCTTGTTGTTGATAAAGTGGTGCAGGGCAACTATGGAATGTGTCAGGGAGGCAAAGTACCCCACCATCATTTGGTCGTTGGTCTTCAGATAAAAAGCCTTGACAGACTGCTGCAGGCTGATGTCTGGCAGCAGATTGAAGACTTCCTGCAGCTAATGATCTGGTGGTTGATTGGCAGCTTGCCTGTGGCTGTTTTTTCCAGGTAGCTCCTGATATCCAGAAGCTTGGAGTTCAGTCTCCTCAAACCATGGACTTCTTTGTGATCAGCTGGGAAAGACTGTCTACTGTAGCCTCTTTGATGTCTTGTAACAAGTGTTCAGCTCCAGCTGCCTCAGCTTCCTCTGCTCCAGTTTCGTTAGTCGCATACTCAAATGTTTTTGAGGTTGGAGTGCCATCATCATGGACTTCTCTCACTGAAATATATGCTTCTGTGGGCAGACCCAGATCCTTTAGTTTCGGTCAGTAATACCAATACTGAGTTAGGGTAGTGTCTTTTCATGAGTTCATTGATGGCAATGTCATTCTTGTGTAGTTTAGGGCCTGTGTGGTACCACCCAACTATTCTTTGGCATTAATTTTCTCAAACATTCCATACGTTTTCCAAATAATCATGGTCTAAAAACCAGACAGAATTATCTTTGTCATCTTCATCAAAAGGGATTCCAGAACTGTTGGATACATCAAGTACTTTTGTCTGCCATGACCCCAAAAGCACACCAACAATGCACTTCTGGTTTCCAACCTTGCTGATTCAGTTGAAACGATCCACCACACTGAGCAGCACCGGAAGGTGGACCACTGCCTTCTGCACTGCCAGCTCTGACATCTTGACACACGCCGCCCACTAGGCCTAGCTCCCTGCAACCCACAAACTCCAGCAATAGCAGCAACTCCTGTGAAGACTACTTAATTTTTTGATGGAAAAAATGTGTGTGCATGGGCAGGTATGAATTTATGTATACTCATGCATTGCTTAATGATGGGAAAATGTGTTGTTAGGGGAACATCAGAACGTATACTGACATAAACCTAGATGGTGTAGCTTACTGCATACCTAGGCTATTTGTCATATAGCCTATTGCTCCTAGGCTACAAACTTATACAGCTTTGAATACTATACTGAATACTGTAGGCAGTTGTAACACAATGGTAAGTATTTATGTATCTAAACATAGAAAACATAGAGTAAAAATTCCGCATAGAAAATAGAAATAGTACACCTGTATAGGGCACTTAACAATGAACGGAGCTTGCAGGGCTAGAAGTTGCTCTGGGTGAGTCAGTGAGTCAAGTAATCAGTGAATGTGAAGGCCTAAGACATCAGTGTACACTGTTGTAAACCTTATTAACACTGTACACTTACACTAAGCTAAATTTATGAAAATATTTTTCTTCGATAATAAATTAACCTTATCTTACTGTAACTTTTTTACTTTGTAAAACTTCAAAAATTTTTTGAATTTTTTGACTCTTGTAAGAAACCTTTAGCTTAAAACACTATACAGCTGTACAAAAATATTTTCTTCCTCTATATCTAAACTTTGCCTACTTTTACTTTCAAATTTTTTTTTCTTTTCTTTTCTTTTTTTTTTTTACTTTTAAACTTTTTTCTTAAAAGTAAGATGCAAAAGAGAAAAAAAGAAGGAAAAAAAAATTAAGACACAAACACACATGAGCCTGGGCCTACACGGGGTCAGGACCATCAATATCACTGTCTTCCACCTCCACATCTTGTCCCACTGGAAAGTCTTTGAGGGCAATCAAACACATGAAGCTGTCATCTCTTATGATAACAATGCCTTCTTCTGGTACATCTCCTGAAGGACCTGCCTGAGGCTGTTTTACAGTTAACTTACTTTTTGTATAAGTAGAAGACAT
>NW_012101365.1:697070-699829 GCF_000951045.1 Mandrillus leucophaeus | reverse complement strand
GCCAAATTCAACTATTAGTTCTAATGGTTTTTTGGTGGAATCTTTAGGGTTTTCTACATATAAGATCATGTCATTTGCAAACAGATTTTATTTCTTTATTTTGAATCTGGATGCCTTTTGTTTCTTTTTCTTGCCTAAATGCTTTGGCTAGGACTTCCACTACTATATTGCAGGGGTCCCCAAACCCTGGGCCACAGACCAGTACTAGTCTGTGGCCTGTTAGGAACCAGGTCGCACAGCAGGAGGTGAATGATGGGCGAGTGAGCAGTACCTAATGCCTGAGCTCTGCCTCCTGTCAGATCAGCAGCAGCATTAGATTCTCATAGGAGCTTGACCCTTATTGTGAACTACACATGTGAGGGATCTAGGTTGTGTACTCCTTATGAGAATCTAATACCTGATGATCTGAAGTGGAACAGTTTCATCCCGAAATCATTCCCCTCATCCCACCCACAAGTCCATGAAAAAATTGTCTTCCACAAAACCGGTCCCTGGTGCCAAAAAGGTTGGGAACTGCTGCTCTACTGAATAGAAGTGGTAGAAATGGTAAAAGCAGGCATCCTAGTCTTGTTCCTTATTGTAGAGAAATGGTTTCAGCCTCTCAAGATTGAGTGTGATATTTGCTGTTGGCTTTTCATATATGGCCTTTATTAAGTTGAGGTAGTTTCCTTCTATTCTTAGCTTTTTGAGTGTTTTTATTATGAAAGGGTTTTGAATTCTGTCAAATACTTTTGTTGCATCCATTGAAATGATTGGTGTTGTGTTTTTCCCCTCATTCTGTTAATGTGTATTACATTGAATGATTTTTGTATGTTGAACCATTCTTATATTCCAGGAATAAATCCCACTTGAACATGGTGTATAATCCTTTTAATGTGCTGTTGAATTCTGTTGAGGATTTTTACATCAATCTTCATAAAGGATATTGATCTGTGGTTTTCTTTCTTCATTTGTATGTCTTCATCTGGCTTTGATACCAGAGTAATACTGGCTTCACAGAATGAGTATGGAATTGTTCCTTCCTCTTCAATTTTTTGGAAGAGTTTGAGGGAGATTGGTTTTGATTATACTTTAAATGTTTGGTAGAATTCACCCGTGAAGTCATGTTTTTGTGGACTTTTCTTTGTTGGGAGGTGTTTTGTTTTGTTAATTTTAAAAATAATGGTGGCCAGGCACGGTGGCTCACGTCTGTAATCCCAGTACTTTGGGAGGCCGAGGCAGGTGGATCACTTGAGGTCAAGAGTTCGAGGCCAGCCTGGCCAACATGGTGAAACCCCATCTCTACTAAAAATACAAAAATGTGCCGGGTGTGGTGGTGGGCGCCTGTCGTCCCAGCTACTCAGGAGACTGAGGTAGGAGAATCGCTTGAACCCAGAGTGTGGAGGTTTCAGTAAGCCGAGATTACACCACTGCACTCCAGCCTGGGCAACAAAGCAAGACTCCGTCTCAAAAAAAATTAAAAATATGGAATGCCACACAAATTTGCATGTTATCCTAGCACAGGGGCCATGCTAAACCTCTCTGTATCCTTCCAGTTTTAGTATATGTGCTGCTGAAGTGAGCACTGTTGGAAGGTTTTTGATTACAGATTTGATCTCTTTATTAGTTATGAGTCAATTCAGATTTTCTGTGTTTTTGTGACTCGTTCTCCATAAGTTGTGCTTCTCGGAATTTGTTCTCGTTTATACTATTCAGTTTGTTGATGTATGATTGTTCATAGCACTGTCTTAACAATCCTTTTTATTTCTGTGAAATTATTGGTAATGTCCCCTCTTTCATTTCTGATTTTAGTTATTGAGTCTTGTTTTCTTAGTCCATCTAGCTATAGGAATGTCAATTTTGTTGATCTTTTCAAGGAACAAACGTGGTTCTGTTGATTTTCTCTATTTTTCTCTTGTCTGTGTTGTCTCTGCTTCAATTTTTATTGTTCATTTCTTTCTGCTTTGAGTTTAGCTTGCTTTTCTTTTTTTAGATCCTTTACAGTGTGAAGTTAGGTTGTTGATTTGAACTCTTCTTTTTTTAAGTATTTATAGTTAGAAGTTTATCTCAGCACAGCTTTTGCTGCTACATCCCATTAGTTTTGGTAATGCTGTGTTTTCATTTTCATTTGTTTCAAAGATATTTTCTAATTTTCCTTGTGATTTTTCTTTGACCAGTTGGTTGAATGTGATATTTAATTTCCACCTATTTGTAGGTCATCTAGTTTTGCTTCTGCTATTAATTTTTAGTTTTATTCTGTTTTAATTGGAAGAGATACATTTATTTATTATTTTTATTTTGAGATAGAGTCTCATTCTGTCACCCAGTCTGGAGTGCAGTGGTGTAATCTCAGCTCACTGCGACCTCCATCTCCTGGGTTCAGGTGATTCTCCTGTCTCACCTTCCCAAGTAGCTGAGATTACAGGTATGTACCACCACGCCAGCTAATTTTTGTATTTTTAGTAGAGACAGGGTTTCACCATGTTGGCCAGGCTGGTCTCAAACTCCTGACCTCAAGCCATTTAATTGTGTCTTTGAAGGTAAATAATATATGGAGCTGGATCCCAAATCCTGAGAATGCCAGAAGTACAGGTCCAAAACATGGTGCGCTATTCTCAGCAGAGTTCAGAAGGGTCAAAACTCAAGGTGGTATGAGGCAGAGAACATATGAAATTCGTGCATTCCATTTAGCAGCCCCCATGAGACCAGAAACAGACCCCACGAGTCTTTGAAGATGGGGAAAATTCAACTCCTGGTTTTACAGATAAAAGAATGAGGAG
>NW_012101365.1:683240-694304 GCF_000951045.1 Mandrillus leucophaeus | reverse complement strand
GGGGTGGGTGGATCACCTGAGATCAGGAGTTTGAGACCAGCCTGGCCAACATGGCGAAACCCTGTCTCTACTAAAAGTGCAAAAATTAGCCAGGCATGGTGGCACGTGCCTATAATCCTAGCTACTCAGGAGGCTAAGGCAGGAGAATCGCTTGAACCCAGGAGGCGGAGGTTTCAGTGAGCCGAGATCATGCCACTGCACTCCAGCCTGGGCTACAGAGTGAGACTACGTCTTTTAAAACAAACAAACAAACAAACAAACAAACAAAATAATAATAAAATCACAATTAAAAAGTATAGTATAGCAAATATGTAAACCAGTAACATAGTTGTTTATTATCATTATCAAATATGGGTTGAGTATCCGAGGTCTGAAAAGTCTAAAATTTGAAAATCTAAACCTTTTTGAGCACTAATATGATGCTCCAAGGAAATGCTCGTTGGAACATTTTGGGTTTCAGGATTTTTGGATTTGGGATACTGAACTTATAAGCATATACAGTGCAAATATTCCAAAATCTGCAAAAATCTGAAATCCAAAACACTCCTTCTCCCAGGCATTTCAGATAAGGGATACTAAACCTGCATTGTGTACTCCACATAATTGTGTGTGCTATACCTGGATACGACTGGCAACACAGGTTTGTTTACATCAACATCACCACAAACGCATGAGTAAGGACTATGGATATTATGATGGCTATGAAGTCATTAGGTGATATGAATATTTTAGCCCAATTATAATCTTATTGGGCCACCATCATATATGTAGTCTGTTGTTGACCAAACATTGTTATGTGACACATGTCAAGATTTCTGGTAGTTAGCTGTTTTTCAGGGAATTATTTGTGAGCCTTAAAATTGGTTTCCCTTATTCCTTGTTACTCAGCTGGTTGTGCTAAGAAATGTTATATTTGTTTGGAGGATTCTTAATAGACAGTTTTGTCCCATTTTTCTTTGCATATTTTCAACAAATATGAGCATCTCCTGTTTTCCAGACCTTGTGCTATGCCTTGAGGATACAACTGTGAACAAAACAAAGTTCCTGTCTTCATAGAGTTTGTATAAGAAAGATAGGCAATAAACAAATATATGTCAAATACTGATGAGTACTGTGATTAAATCAGGGTAAAGGATAAAAAGTGATATACCTAAAATGTGGCTTTATCATGTACACCTTCACAAAAAACCGTATCAGCATAGCATGATCTCAGATATGTAAGAAAAAAATACCAGGAATAAAGGCTGTTAAAGAAGTATGCTGAAATATTCATAAGGGTTATTTCTGATAGTGAGATTTAGGGATGATTTTTTAATTATACTTTTATATATTTTTCCAAAGCATTCATTACCTTTATTCTTGGGGGAGAGGCGGTACTAATGAGGTCATGTGTGCACCTAAAGCCCGGTTCTGCTGGCTCATAGCTCCTGTGTGCACTAAGAGGAAGAAAGTCACCTGCATGGTTTCTCTAAAAGTGTTTCTGGAACTCCCCCCAGCAGGTGTCTTACATGTGATCTGAACAAGTTCAACTCAGTGAGTCCTTCTGCTTTCTGAACAAGCCTCTGCCTCCTGAACAGGCCTCTCTGCCTCATATCAACCATGATCAGTATCTGAGAAGGTTATTTGTCGTTCATCTAAGATTTGTCTTTCCGCAGTGTTTAGTGCTAAATAGGTCATTTATGAGGAAAGTGTAGAAAAACTCTTTAGTAAGGTACTATATATTCTTCATATAGAAGAGTAATTTTTTAAATTAATTTTGTTCACAATATATGCTTCACAATATTCCAGTCAAATCTGACCTAACTCAGGCTATTGCACACATGTTGTGACTTGTAAAGGCTGTGGGACAGGACAGAGAAAAGGCATGAAGCACATTTTCAGTCCCACAAGTGAAATGAGCCCAACTCTTTCCCTTGTCAGCAGTCAGGGAGAGCATCTTCACCCCACTCAGGCTGTGCCTCAGCTACCTCAGCATCAGAAATAACAGGAGCCGGGCAGGTGGCCTATAATCCCAGCACTTTGGGAGGCTTAGGCCGGCAGATCGCTGGAGGTCAGAAGTTTGAGACCAGCCTGGCCAACATGGTGAAATCCTGTCTCTACTAAAAATACAAAGAATTAACCAGGTGTGGTGGCACACACCTGTATTCCCAGCTACTTGGGAGGCTGAGGTACGAGAATCACTTGAATCTGGGAGGCAGAGGTTGCAGTGAGCCGAGATATAACAGGAAAAGGAGAGAAAGAAAGGAAACCCTGAAACAGTACCTACGATGAGGCTGGGCCCCAGGCTGAGGACTTGGCACATATGTATCAATGAAAAGGCCGTCTTTTATAGCTAGAATTGTAGGATTTCCTATAACCCTGAACTTCCCAACATCCTCTTCAGGATCAGAGTTGCTGGTATATCCTTAAAGGCCTGATTTTTCTGTGCTTCTACCCAGTCCTTTTTCCCACTCGGGCTCCCCCTCGTCTGCGGCTGTCTTGGTAACGAAATGTTTGGTGACAAAGCAAACAAAAATAGTGTATCTTCTTTGCTCCTCTTATTATGTCCAAGATATACTCATTTTTAGAGATATGGGCACACTTTACACATTCAAATAGGTGGGTAGGCACACTTTTGTTCTAAGCATAGTTTGAGGAGAACTCTTTTTTTTTTTTTTTTTTTTTTTGTTGAGACAGAGTTTCACTCTGTCACCCAGGCTGGAGTGCAGTGGCGCAATCTCAGCTCACTGCAGCCCCTACTTTCCAGGTTCAAGTGATTCTCCTGTCTCAGCCTCCCGAGTAGCTGAGATTACAGGCGTGTACCACCACGCCCGTCTAATTTTTGTATTTTTAGTAGAGACAGGGTTTCACCGTGTTGGCCAGGCTGGTCTCGAACTCCTGACCTCAGGTGATCTGCCCGCCTCGGCCTCCCAAAGTGCTGGGATTACAGGCGTGAGCCACTGTGCCCGGCCTGAGGAGAACTTTTCTATGCCTCTTTGTCTTGCCTTCTCTTTTGCAGTTCTTTGCTTGCCTTCCTTTCCAACTGTTTGCTTTGTTTCTTTCCATCTTCCTGTATCAGGCAGCAATTCCTATAAACATTATTTGATGTTATTGGTAGTCCTTGCACCTGAATAGGTGAAACCTATCTCAGAGTAGATCATGCATTCCTGCTGAAAATGTTAATCTACTTGGTAAGTGCAATGTGATGGAAGAAACAACTTCTCAGGCCTGTGAAACATTGATTAAATATACTTTTTTGTTTCTTTGTTTGTTGGAGACAGACATGCTCTGTCACCCAGGCTGGAGTGCAGTGTCGTGATCTCGGCTCACTGCAACTTCCGCCTCCTGGGTTCAAGCAATTCTCCTGCCTCAGCCTCCCAAGCAGCTGGTGTTACAGGCATGTGCCACCATGCGCAGCTAATTGTTTGTATTTTTAGTAGAGACAGGGTTTCTCCATGTTGGCCAGGCTGGTCTCGAAATCCTGGCCTCAAATGATCTACCCACCTATGTTTCCCAAAGTCCTGGGATTACAGGTATGAGCCACTGCACCTGGCCCATTAAATATACTTTTGTAGTTACTGTTCCTTCTGCCTGGTAGCCTGGTTTCTTTTCCCCATGTTTATCTATTTGGTAAACTCCATTTCTTATTCAAAAGATTTTATTTAAAAGCTAAATGTAGTGGCTTCTTTGCTTCTTTTCCAGATTCACCCAGGCAGTTAGTGTCTCCCACTACAAGTTTTTCGTACCTCTCTCATGACCCATATAAGACTGTTTTATTATTATTTGTTTACATATCTTTTACTAGACTGTGAACTTTTTCAAGGGTAGGAATTGTATCATTTTATTTTCTCAGACTTGGTATATGGTCAACAAATGTTTGTTGACTGTCCGTTCTTCTTTGGATAGGATTTATTCCCTGTTTTCAAGGACCTTACCATCTAATAAGGGTGATCAGTTACAGGTAACCATGGTACAAACTAGAATGCAATTAGTGCCGCAGAGAAGGAAAAAATTACTTCTTGCTGTGGGAAGTAGTGACACCTAAGTTACTCCAGGGTTTGTTGATGAGGTAGCATTTGAAATGGGCCTTGAAGGATGAGTATGAAATGTGGCATTAGTGGCATTGTATTAGCTTTTTGTACTTCTTGATGTCTTTATTAGCGGTAATTTAAGTTCATAGAATATTATTTGACATGTATTCCAAAGCCTTACCTATAAATCATCTAGTTATTACTTTACCTATACTTTACCTATAAATCATTACTTTATTTGCTATTACTTTACCTATAAATCATTCATCAGTTGATTTATACAAAGGAATACATCTTGTGGGGTTATCAGTATACACTCTGTCTTTGTGGGTGTCAGTCATAAATTCAGGAATTAATATTTGAGATTGTATGTTTTCAACTGTCTGAATGTTATTAACCAAAAGAAAACATGAAATTTGATGCCTTGGCTGGATTTGGTGGCTCATGCCTATAATTCCAGCACTCTGGGAGGCTGAGGCAGGAGGATCACTTGAACCCAGGAGTTTGAGATCAGCCTGGGCAACATGGCAAAACCCCATCCCCACAAAAAATACAAAAATTAGGCACACATACACATAGTCCCAGCTACTCAGGAGGCTGAGGTGGGAGGATCACTTGAGCCTAGGAGATTGAGGCTGCAGTGAGCCATGAGTGTACCACTGCTCTCCAGGCTGGGTGACAGAGTGAGACTCTGTCTCAAAAAAAAAAAAAAAAAAAAAAAAGAATGTCCTACTGTCCTGTTTCATTTATTTTCTTTATTCATTTTAGCCACAGACCCCTTTGCTTCTGTTTTTGGGAATGAATCATTTGGAGATGGATTCGCCGACTTCAGCACATTGTCAAAGGTAATTTACAGTAATTAATGGGAAGAGAAAACATACTGTGTTTCCACCAAAAGAGCAATCCTCCTTTGAATTACATAGTCCTTTCACAAAGTTGCAACTTGATTTCAGTAAATCACAGCAAATGTTGATTTCAGATAGAAATGAAAGATAACATTATAGTTAGACACATTTCTTTATATAACTAGACTGTATTGATGGTATAGGTAATTATAATTTTCTATTGGCATGTTTGCTCAGCAACTTCATATTTAGTCTTCTGTCTTTTTAAACATGTTTCTCTCAGTTGAACCACATTTTCCCCCTGTTGACTGTCTGGGTCAATAGGTGTAAAATCTGGGTTTTTATTTCGTCCTCTCTGTGTTGGTTACTTGATTTTATGTTCTGAGGTTGTTAGGGTCAGTATTAAGGTAATTAATACACAAAGTCCAGTACTAAATGTCCACTACTTATTTTCCACTGTGGCTGTGGTATTGATTCGGGCTAAGAGAAAAGGAGGATTAGATTGTTGGTTCCTTGGTTCTCAACTGAGGGTTATTTTGCCACCAGAGGAACATTTGGCAATGTCTAGAGACCTTTTTGGTTTTCACAGTTGAGTAGGAGATGCTACTCATATCTAGAAGATAGAGATGAGAGATGCTATTTAATACAGTCCACTCTCTAGTCCCCCACAGTATGCAGTTATGTCCAGCCCAAAATGTCACTGTTGAGCATTGCCTAAATAAATGTAAAATTGTGAAGTATATGATTCATTATAGAAAAGTTAATCTTTTGTTAACTTTCGAAAGGCAGGGTCTTCAGACACACATTAAGATTTATCATTCCAGCCAGGCGCGGTGGCTCATGCCTGTTATCCCAGCACTTTGAGAGGCCAAGGCAGGTGGATTGTCTGGGCTCAGCAGTTCAAGACCAGCCTGGGCAACATGGTGAAACCTCGTCTTGACCAAAAAATACAAAAAGTTGGCCAGGCATGGTGGTGCGCACCTGTAGTCCCAGCTGCTTGGAAGGCTGAGGTGGGAGGATCACATGAGCCCAAGAGGCAGAGGTCGCAGTTGAGCCTAGATTGTGCCACTATACTCCAACCTTAGAGTGAGATCTCGTCTCAAAAAAAAAAAAAAATAAAAAAAAAATTATTTCGTGGGATCAGTTTGCTTCAAAAAATTGACTTTCAGGCTTACTTTGCAGTAACTCAAGCCTGTAATCCCAGCATCTTAGGAGGCTGAGATGAGAGGATTGCTTGAGCCCAGGAGTTCAAGACCAGACTGGGCAGCATAACAAAACCCCATCTCTACAAAATAAAAAAATAGCTAGGCATGTTGGTACATGCCTGTAGTCCTAGCTATTCAAGAGGCTAACTGAGGCAGGAGGATCCCTAGAGCCCAGGGGTTCAAGACTGCAGTGAGCTATGATTGTGCCACTGCACTCCAGCTTAGGATTAGGAGACTCCTGCCTCTTAAAAAAAAAAAAAAGAAAGAAAAAAACCATTGACTTTCAGGTTGTCTTTATAGTTTGTCAAGATGTCATTTTCTTTGCATTAGTATTAAATCTCATATTTAAGTTCATTAGGAAGTATGGAATCCATTTTTTTTTCTTTTCATTACCATTTAGATCAGATATTCTTTGTGGAAAGGCATTCAATCCCTTTAAAATGGGCCTCAGGTGGTTTTGCATTGAATATTTCCTGAAGCTTGACAAACTTTTAATCTAGATTGAACTTTTTTTGGTTTGATCTGTTACTCTTAATAAGTAATGATGTTAGAATCACTACTCATATAGAATAACTTTTTTTCAAAAATTTCTCCCATTGGACTCTGAATGCAAAGGTTAAAATGACAGTGGTCTCAGAATTAAATAAAACTGTATAATACTTAAGTCATTATTCGAAATGCTACATGACTACCACAGTTTGCTTGGTGTAGCCATGTATAACCATTTCTTTTTAAACAAAGGTCAACAATGAAGATCCTTTTAGTTCAGCCACATCGAGCTCTGTAAGCAATGCAATGATTACAAAAAATGTATTTGAGGAAACATCGGTGAAAAGTGAAGATGAACCCCCAGCGCTACCACCAAAGGTCGGAACTCCAACAAGACCCTGCCCACCACCACCTGGTATGAGATTTGGTACTTTTCTTCAGTCAACTACATGGCTTTTCTCTTTCTGAAAAGTATTGTGTGGAGCTTACTTATATAAAGGGCTTTAAATGAAACAAGTCAAACATATGTCAGAAGCTTCCTGCTGTCATTCATTCTGACCTAACTGCCGAATTACAGACATGCACCTAAGAGATCAGCATGTGTACATTTCATGAGCTGTCTTTCTGCTAAGACCTGTTTTTCTTTTCTTTTTTTTTTTTTAACTTAATCATTTCAGAGAGGCAGTAAATGGAAAAGGGAAAGTGTCAAGAAAATCTCTTTGCCTTTTAGAAACTCATTGATTATACATTTGAATAGCAGTTTCCTGTACTTTGGTGTTTTAATTATAATTTATTTAAGAGAAGATTGTTTCAAAGTCCTTTTCCCGTAACATATAAAGTCTTCCTTAAGTCCTTTAATGTGAGAATATATGGCCTCTTTAGTATCCAGAATTCAGCAATATAGTGATTTGAAACAAAGTATTGGTTTTCTTGAAGGAAAGTGGTATTTTAGCTAACTTAAAAGATTCCTTTTTTTTTTTTTTTTTTTTTGAGATGGAAACTTGCTCTGTCTCCCAGGCTGGAGTGCAGTGGCACAATCTCAGCTCACTGCAGCCTCAGCCTCCCGGGTTCAAGGGATTCTCCTGCCTCAGCCTCCTGAGTAGCTGGGATTACAGGCATGATCCACTATGCCTACCTAATTTTTATATTTTTAGTAGAGATTGGGTTTCACCATGTTGGCCAGACTGGTCTCTATCTCCTGACCTCAAGTGATCTGCCCACCTCGGCCTCCCAAAGTGCTGGGATTACAGGTGTGAGCCACCACGCCTGGCCAAGACTCTTTTCTAATAGTGATTTTTCTCTTATTTTTGTTTGTATGATTAGTATGTGTGTGTATGTATATGTTTAGCACTATACAAAGGAAAGTTTGTTTTGTTTTTAGGTCATAATAAGTGGGTAAAAGGATAATTCCTTGAGTAGTTGTAGTGCTGTTGGGCTATTATGTGAGAAGACACATTTTAGTACATTTTTTAAAAAATCATACCTCATTCCTTGGGAAATTTTCAGTCTCAGTAGTTACAGATTAATACTGCCTTTTCATCATAACCTTTCCATGGTCTTGAGCAGGTAAGTTTTTTTTCTTTGACTGAAAGGATTGCATGTACAATTGTTAATACCTGATAATCTGTTGAAAAATCAGGTAAATGAGTTAAGTGATTCCTTCTAAGGAAAAGTAGCTTATGTCATATATTTCTAGAAGTGAGGTTGCCAGAATATATTTAAAAATAAATAATGGTTAATTTGCACATTTAACTTTTTACACTTGCATGATGCTAATAGTGAGGTTGCTTTTTTAAATCTTAAGTAAAATAATATGCTAGTGCTTTTGTTAAATCTCAGAATCTTCAACCAAGTGATTGTATATCATTGTAAAAAGATTAAGGAAAAGACTGGTTTGTTGGAAAGAGCACTGAACTGGGAGTCTAAAAATCTGGGTTCTGTTTCTGGATGTTCCCTAACTGTGATCTTAAGTGTATAATTTCATATATCTGACCGTTGGCTGTTAAATATTGGCAACAATTCTAATTTTGCCTACTTTCACAGGATTATTGGAAGGATCCATTGAGATATGAGCATCTTTTCTAAGCAGCTACAGTGATGGAATCTGTTGTGTTATGATTACTATTACCAGCTTATGCATTTTAGGAAAAAAATATATTTAGAGATATTTTGATCCCTAATTTTATTATCTTTTCTTCAAGAAGTACTAAGTTTAAGTAAGACTTAGAGAACTTGTTTGAAAATGGTAATGAATTAGTGAGTGACTAATAGGACAGAATACTATTATTGGGTCAGAGATTATTTGATCAGCAACCACAAAGATTTAGGCCCTGGGCTTCAAAACATTTTTTCTTCATTTTGAAATACAGTAAATAACAAAAAATTGGCAGGGTTTTACTACAGTAATTTTAAAATTTTATGCTCCTAGGTATTGTATCTAGAACTAGAGAAAAATCAGAAGAATTTTCCCATTTTTCAGAGGTCATTTGCTCTTATTGCCACTAGTGGATAACTGTTATCAGGCTGAGGTTTATAACAGCAGAGGCAGGCCATTTCTGTCTTTATTCTTTATTATTCTCCTTCTGTTTAATCCATTCGTCTCTCTTTTTGGGAACATGCTGCTTGGTTGTGGCTGGGGGATGGTGGTATTCAATCTCTGGACAAAAATATGATTCCTGGCCCATCCTTGCTTTGCTATTTGTTTCATTAGCTGCACATAGCTGGAATCTATTTGAGAGATCATGTGTGAAGAATTTGAGGACAGATAGTTGGTGTTGCCATTTAAGACAAGAATGTGTTTTAGGTACTCAGTCATCCTCTACCCACGGTACTTTAATGCTATCTGTGTACATGTTCTTGTGTGCTTGTATTTGCTGTATTTACTGGTTGAATTAATTGTGATGATTTTGATCCAGGGAAAAGATCCATCAACAAACTGGATTCTCCTGATCCCTTTAAACTGAATGATCCATTTCAGCCTTTCCCAGGCAATGATAGCCCCAAAGAAAAAGATCCTGAAATGTTTTGTGATCCATTCACTTCTTCTGCTACTACCACTACCAATAGAGAGGCTGATCCAAGCAATTTTGCCAACTTCAGTGCTGTAAGTACTGTGAATGAGTTTTTTGGGGGAAAAATCTTTGAAGAGTTTTCAAAGATTATTTTGGAGTCTGCCAAGTTTGCATCATTTTAACTAAATTTACCAAGATACTAAAAATAATCTTTCGTTCTTCCCCCAAGAAAAACCTCTGTTTGATCCTGTTTTGACAGTTCTATGGTTGTTCCATTGCACAAATGATTTTAGTAGTCTTAGTTCTTGTCATATATACAAGTTGTTTTGTAAATATTTCTCTTAGTCTTGGTAATATAAGTAAAATCCTAACAGTTGTTATTTTGTGGATGGTTATGGGTGATGATGACTTAATGAACAATTACAGAGTCATTGATGTCTGCCCACTAGATGAACAATGCCAGTAATAAGTTTGTGCATTTGCAGCTGTGTATGTGTGGTTGTGTATAAAGTTTTAATGATTTCTGAGACCAGTCAGCAAATATTATATCAGAGGATAGGGCCAGAGATTATTTGAATAGAAAGTAAAACTATTAAACTTATATAGTCACTTTTAAAAAATGTAAATGCCAGTTTTATGAAATAAATAAATAAATGGTTGTCAGGATTTAAACAATCTTTAATTATTCGGAGAGATCTAATTCACTAACTTCTCATGTTTACTCTGCATTCTTTCAGAGATGTCTAAAATAGGAAGATCATTAGAAACAGTGGAAGGGTGCCATGATAACAGCATAAGCAGGGCGTATAAAATCACAGAAATGGGGCCACCAACCATGGAGGTATCAGTCTAGAGGGACATAAAGCAATGTCATATATTCCATCATTATTCAGTAAAAACAAGTTATTTTTAAATAAAATTCTTAGACTGGGTAACAAAGTTTCAGTTTCCCAGTTTTTTCAGGCAAAATAACCTTCGTTATCACTGCCTGTTCTATAAAACAGGAATTTTCTTCTGTTTATCACCTTATGCCCTTGAGATGATTTTGGAAACAGGAGATCTAGTGGCCAGGTAATTCTGCCTAATATTTCCCTCCTCAGTGTAGCATTGGGACATTCAACCAGTTGCTTTATCCCTGCAGCTATTTCTAGTTAGAAAGGAGGTAGTCAAGAATCTGCATGCAGGCTGGGCATGGTGGCTCACGCCTGTAATCCCAGCATTTTAAGAGACCAAAGTACTTTAAGCACCTGTAGTCCCAGCTACTTGGGGGGCTAAGGTGGTGGAGGTTGCAGTGAGCCATGATCATGCCACTGCACTCCAGCCTGGGTGACAGAGCCAGACCCTGTCTCCGAAAAAGAATCTGCATGCAACTAAGACGACTGAGCTCCCAGCTTTTGAATCTAAGTTCTGGTGGCTTCTCTTGAATATGAAGGAGCAAAACAGGAATCAATATTTTGAATATTGTAAAAATGGAGTGTCAGAATTATACAGACTTTTTTTTTTT
>NW_012101365.1:681401-682620 GCF_000951045.1 Mandrillus leucophaeus | reverse complement strand
GGGGGTTATAATTCTCTTAGTGTAAAATAACCCTGTGGTAGTTTGTGGCATTTAATATCTTAAGTATGGTTTTAGCAAGTCAAAATCTGGTTGGGGCCAGACAGGGTGGATCACTTGAGGTCAGGAGTGTGAGACCAGCCTGGCCAACATAGTGAAACCCCATCTCTACTAAAAATACAAAATTAGCCAGGCGTGGTGGCGCAGGCCTGTAATCCCAGCTAGGGAGGCTGAGGTGGGAGGATCACTTAAGCCCCAGGCGGAGGTTGCAGGATCTGAGATAGTGCCGCTGTCCTCAAGCTGGGTTACAGAGTGAGACTCCGTCTCAAAACAACAACAACAACAACAACAAATCTGGTTGGAAGGAGGCTGAACAACAGCTGAGGCATTTTGCTCCAAACTCTCAGTATAGTATAATAAAAAACAGCTTCTTTTTTCATTGTAAAACATGTGTTAAGTGTTACACATTTCAAAATTTTGCTTGATTCCCTAGGGAAAAAAAACTACCATTTCAAAAGCCTGACAAGGTATTTTATTTCATCCTTCCATGAAGGATTTTCTGTGTGACAAGACTTGAAACCAATTAGAATTTTTTAATTTAGTATTTGCCAAGGTTGCTGTTTGGGGTAGATAAAAATGTTTCCCCAACGTAATAATTATGAGTGTTAAGATTTTATTTAGACTGGTCTAAAAGTTGCCAAAGCCTGGAGAAATCTTCATAATGCTTTTTTTTTCTTTTTTTTTTTTTTGGCTCACTCCGTCCATCTGGCTGGAGAGCGGTGATATGATCACAGCTCACTGCAGCCTCAACTTCCCAGGCTCAGGTGATCCTCCCAAGTAGCTGAGACTATAGATATGCATCACCATACCTGGCTGATCTTTTTATAAAGACAGGGTTTTGCCATGTTGCCAAGATGAACTTCTTGAATGTCTGAGCTCAAGCAATTGGCCCACCTTGGCCTCCCAAAGTACTAGGATTACAGATGTCAGCCACTATGCCTGGCTCAAAATGCTTTTTATAAAATATGATTAGGTTCTTGGGAGGCCAAGGTGGGCGGATCATCTGAGGTCAGGAGTTCGAGATCAGCCTAACCAACATGAAGAAACCCTATCTCTACTAAAAATACAAAATTAGCCGGGCGTGGTGGTACATGCCTGTAATCCCAGCTACTCGGGAGGCTGAGGCAGGAGAATCGCTTGAACCCGGGAGGCAGAGGTTGTG
>NW_012101365.1:678573-680951 GCF_000951045.1 Mandrillus leucophaeus | reverse complement strand
TTGAGAGGGCGTTTTGCCATGTTGGCCAAGCTGGTCTCGAACTCCTGACCTCAGGTGATCCACCTGCCTCGGCCTCCAAAGTGCTGGGATTATAGGCATGAGCCATCACATCTAGCCTAGTGATATTTTTAACATTTAGTTTTATATTCTGTCTATAGATTGAATTAATTTTTTAAATTAAACTACGGTTTAATAATATTAAACATGTTTTCAGGAAAAAAAAAAAAAAAGAATTAACAAGTAACCAGAGTATTTCCAGAGTCCTTCAGGTGAAACAAGTTAATGTCCTTTTGTAAAAACTATTTCCTTCTTTTTATTTGCTTTACTCATTTATTTATTCATTTGTTCATCGATCTTTTAAATGGCAGTATCCCTCTGAGGAAGATATGATCGAATGGGCCAAAAGGGAAAGTGAGAGAGAAGAAGAGCAGAGGCTTGCCCGACTAAATCAGCAAGAACAAGAAGACTTAGAACTGGCTATTGCACTCAGCAAATCTGAGATATCAGAAGCATGAAGAATTCTCTTGTTCTTTGGCAACAATATAGTAGTACTCTTCTTCCTGAATACTGAAACTATTTACAATGTGTATCAAAACTACCTGTGAGCATGGGAATACAAAAGGTTTGAGATTCCTATAAATGTGACAAAATTTTAGGATTTTTTTTTTCTTCATTACAGATTTGTCTTTTTTTTTCTTATAAATGCCGTAACCCAGTCAGACAAATTCACCTTCACTTAGGCCCCTGGCCCCTGTTCTGGTATACATTTACTGTGAGCTTTTGCCTGCCTGTGCTATTTTACTTGTAAAGCTAGAGCACCCAAGCTTCTGCTTTCTGGAATATAGAGAAATAGTTTCACCCTGCACTACGCTGTTCTGTAGTTATTCTGATGATAGCCAGTGAGGTTCTTAAAGTTTGCAGTATTCTCCCCTGATTGGAATGGTTGAGTGAGGATAAGGGAAAGAATATCTTACTTCTTTTATGATTGGTGCAAATTGGCTAAAGTGCATTTTTAAATTTCCTTATAGTAAAAATACTACTTAATTTGTTTTTTAGAGACAAGGAAAAATATTTTGCACAGATTTACTCCAGTATGGAAAAGGGACACTTTAGGTTGAACCATTATAGCCTCAGATTCGATCTTTTCCTAACTAAAAATATTAAAGCCTCATGTGTGAAATAAATTTTTTTAAAGATTTATCTGGATTTAGAGAATTTTAGATCAACAGATACCTCTCGGTGTGTTTGCTAATTAATAAAAATTAGTTTCTTACAAATAAAGTTTGTAAGAAAATGTTCATTTTAAGTGCTAGATAGTGGAGAAAATTTATCACCTAAAATATACCCATCAGTATAAGGCAAGCAAAAGTCTTAACATGGCAGCCATTCTGCCTTTGCCGTGGCCCTGTCCTGTTTAGTTCTTAGTGGGTTTATTTTTGTACTTTTGCAGAAGAAACTTCAGCAAGCTAGAACTGGAAGGTACTTTAATTTTTCATATATACTTGTTTTTTTTTTTTTTTTTAATGAAGGCTCATTTACTTGAAATGTAAAAACTTTCACTGAATACAAATAGGAAAAAAAGTGATATGTTTTATATCATATTGCTTTTTGTCCATCTTTGTGGTTTAGTTTATTTACTCACTTCATGTTTTTCACCTATAAAATTGTCAAGCTAGCAACAAAACTCTTGTTTGTTTAATTGGGAGAGAAGAGACCTGCCAGATTATCAAAACTCTTCACGTGTTAAAAGACCACTCCTGTAAAACCGACCTAGTGGACAAGCTGAATTTCAAATAGACTGTGAAGTAAGCTGTAACTTGTCATTTTAATTTTGTTTAACATGGTTACTGACTTAGATGATGTATTGAATACCAAGATAAAGAAAAATGCACCTAAAATCTAATTAGAATTATCTGGGTCACCAAGTCAAGGTGGTATTGATCTGTGTTAATCTGAGTAACTTATTGCCTAGCCTATAAATAAATTTCAAAGTATCCAATTCATTTCTTCTTCAAATGGTGCTTGTTTTCTTTCCATTACACAATTGGACTCCTACAGTTTAAAACAAACTTTAAACCAGTGTCTTGCACTGCTAATAACTTTTTTCTACCTTTGTAAATAGAAACATTTCTGCATAAAAGTCATACATATGAAGCAAGGGCTGAATCATAATCACAAGGCTTTAATTTTGATAAACGAATCCAGTGACCTAAGGATTTTCTGCAAAATTTGACTGAGAAGTTAAGTATTGGGAGTTGCGATAGGTGGTATTTTTGTTTGTTTTCTTCCTCTTAAACTCCTTAGGATAAAGGTAAGTTGACTTGAACAACTTTCTTTTGCACTGGGAAAATGAGCAAATGTTGGAAATGCTTCAAAAA
>NW_012101365.1:670829-673418 GCF_000951045.1 Mandrillus leucophaeus | reverse complement strand
TGAACCTCATTTTTCTCATCTAATGTACATCACAGTACTTAACTCACGGGATTGTTTTAAAGGATTTAGCTTTGATAGCTTTTTATTATTTATTTTAAATAAATTTAACCACAATATTACTAATAGCGAAAAGAGCCATTGGCTGTTGAATGTACATTATATATGAAGCACTCTACTAGGCATTTTATGTGTGTTTTCTCTTTTCTTGTTTAATCTTCACAATACCTCTAAGTAGTAGATATTGTTATCCCCTGTTTTAGAAATGGAGAAACTGAGGCTCAAAAATGTTAAAATAATGTGCTTCAGATCATCCAGCTGATGAGAAGATGAGCCAGGAACTGAACCCTGGTCGGTCTGATCCTAAGCATGATACTCTTTTCAGTTTACCATGCTTTATTTTGTGTGGAAGAAAAAAAAAATTTACTTATAGGAAGTGGTAGGAACAGGGCATGATAAATAATAATCAATAACATTTACTAAGCTCCAGGCATGATCCTAAATGCTTTACTATTAATTTATTTAATCCTCACAATAGTAACCATGAAAGGTATAGGTACTATTATCTTCGCCATTTTACAGAAGAGGAACCCAAACTAGGCCACAGTTATGCAGCTAGTAAGTGGCAGAGCTGGAATTTGAACCTAGGAGATGGGCTCCAGGGTTTTAACCACTACTCTGTATTCCTGTTAATGATGAGTAGTCAGAGGAGCAGTGTCACAAATGAAATAATCCATGTAATCGCTGTTCTTGAGGATTAATGTAATAAACATATACATGGCATCTTATAAAACATTTTCCCATTCATTCTTGTATTTAACTCGTATGAGGGTTTAGAACAGTTTCTGACACATGAAAGCACTTAACGATTATTAGTGTTATCATAAGTGATAAGTATATGGGGGGAGTAGCCAGCCTTGCTTTTAGTTTTCCTTTTTTTGTAGAGACAGAGTCTGACTCTGTTGCCCAGGCTGGAGTGCAGTAGCACAGTCATAGCTCATTGTAACCATGAACTCCTGGGCTCAAGAGATCCTCCCGCCTCAGCCTCCCAAGTAGCTAGGACTATAAATGCATGCCACTGGACCTAGTTAGTTAGTTAGTTATTTAGTAGAGATAGAGGTCTCACTTTGTTGCCCAGGCTGGTCTTGAACTCAAGTGATCCTCCCTCCTCAACCACCCAAAGTGCTGGGATTATAGGCTCAGCCCAACCTTGTTTTAAATACAACATTTAAAACCAAAAGGCTAGAAAAAATGAAAAGTAATTTATCAGTACTGACAAGGCTCTGGAAAGAGTACATAAAAAGGGAAAGGCAGAGTAAGTTTTGAAGAGTTTGAAGTAGCTCAGTGTGACTAGAATGTAGGTTTGTGGGCAAAAGACTGAGGTGTTTGTGTTCATAAGATTTCATTGGTGGTGATTTGGGGAATTGCCTTAGAAGAAAATCAGGTAAGGCAGGGAGAGCAGGTGGAAGATTGTTGCAGTCATGCAGGTGAGATGGTAAGAACTTAAAATGTGGTTGTGGCTGGAGACTAAGAGAAGGGGACCAATTTGGGAAAGATTTAGGAGAATTAACAGGTCTTGAGGTCTGATTAGATGTAGGTGGTAAGGGGAAAGGAGCACTCAAAATTTAGCAAGCAATAGGATCACCTGGAGGACGTGTCAAACTACGGATTGCTGGACTCCAGCCCCAGAGTTTTTGATTCAGTAGGTTGTAGAGCTGGACCCCTGAATTTACATTTCTAACAGGTTCCCAGATGATGGTGATGTTGACTTAGGGGCCTCAGTTTGAGAACCACTAGAGTAGATGATAACTTCTAAGTCTCTTTTGTTTGCCGGTTTTATTAAATCCATTCATTTACTCTGCAGTGCTGTTGCATCTTGTCATTCTACACTTGACCTGTGGATTCTGCTTCTTGGTAACCTCTAATCTTTCTTATGGATAGACAGTTTTTGAAAATAATAATTGCAGGCTGGGCACGGTGGCTCACGACTGTAATCCCAGGACTTTGGGAGGCCAAGGTGGGCAGATCACTTGAGGTCAGGAATTTGAGACCAGCCTGGCCAACATGGTGAAACCCCGGCTCTACTAAAAATACAAAAATTAGCTGGGCATGGTGACGCACGCCTGTAGTCCCAGCTACACTCGTGAGGCTGAGGCAGGAGAATCGCTTGAACCGTGGAGATGGAGGCTGCAGTGAGCCAAGACCATGCCACCGTACTCCAAGCCTGGGTGACAGTGAGACTCTGTCTCCAAAAAAATACATAAAAATAATAATTGCAAGTTAGCACTTATATAGCACTTAGTGCCCCGTACTATTTAAAGTACTTTATATATACTGATTAATTTAACCTCCATATCCCCAGTTTACAGATGAGAAGACTGAGAAGTACAAAGAGGTTAAATAATTTGTCCAAGACCACTGAGCTAAAAAGCGCCAGAGCTAGGATTCAAACCCAGGCCCAGGCAGTTGGCTGAGCGCAGTGGCTCACGCCTGTAATTCTAGCACTTCGGAAGGCCAAGGCAGGTGGATCATCTGAGGTCAGGAGTTCCAGACCAGCCTGGCCAACGTGGCGAAACTCCGTCTCTACTAAAA
>NW_012101365.1:659087-670779 GCF_000951045.1 Mandrillus leucophaeus | reverse complement strand
ACTCTGTTGCCCAGGCTGGAGTGCAGTAGCACAGTCATAGCTCATTGTAACCATGAACTCCTGGGCTCAAGAGATCCTCCCGCCTCAGCCTCCCAAGTAGCTAGGACTATAAATGCATGCCACTGGACCTAGTTAGTTAGTTAGTTATTTAGTAGAGATAGAGGTCTCACTTTGTTGCCCAGGCTGGTCTTGAACTCAAGTGATCCTCCCTCCTCAACCACCCAAAGTGCTGGGATTGTAGGCTCAGCCCAACCTTGTTTTAAATACAACATTTAAAACCAAAAGGCTAGAAAAAATGAAAAGTAATTTATCAGTACTGACAAGGCTCTGGAAAGAGTACATAAAAAGGGAAAGGCAGAGTAAGTTTTGAAGAGTTTGAAGTAGCTCAGTGTGACTAGAATGTAGGTTTGTGGGCAAAAGACTGAGGTGTTTGTGTTCATAAGATTTCATTGGTGGTGATTTGGGGAATTGCCTTAGAAGAAAATCAGGTAAGGCAGGGAGAGCAGGTGGAAGATTGTTGCAGTCATGCAGGTGAGATGGTAAGAACTTAAAATGTGGTTGTGGCTGGAGACTAAGAGAAGGGGACCAATTTGGGAAAGATTTAGGAGAATTAACAGGTCTTGAGGTCTGATTAGATGTAGGTGGTAAGGGGAAAGGAGCACTCAAAATTTAGCAAGCAATAGGATCACCTGGAGGACGTGTCAAACTACGGATTGCTGGACTCCAGCCCCAGAGTTTTTGATTCAGTAGGTTGTAGAGCTGGACCCCTGAATTTACATTTCTAACAGGTTCCCAGATGATGGTGATGTTGACTTAGGGGCCTCAGTTTGAGAACCACTAGAGTAGATGATAACTTCTAAGTCTCTTTTGTTTGCCGGTTTTATTAAATCCATTCATTTACTCTGCAGTGCTGTTGCATCTTGTCATTCTACACTTGACCTGTGGATTCTGCTTCTTGGTAACCTCTAATCTTTCTTATGGATAGACAGTTTTTGAAAATAATAATTGCAGGCTGGGCACGGTGGCTCACGACTGTAATCCCAGGACTTTGGGAGGCCAAGGTGGGCAGATCACTTGAGGTCAGGAATTTGAGACCAGCCTGGCCAACATGGTGAAACCCCGGCTCTACTAAAAATACAAAAATTAGCTGGGCATGGTGACGCACGCCTGTAGTCCCAGCTACACTCGTGAGGCTGAGGCAGGAGAATCGCTTGAACCGTGGAGATGGAGGCTGCAGTGAGCCAAGACCATGCCACCGTACTCCAAGCCTGGGTGACAGTGAGACTCTGTCTCCAAAAAAATACATAAAAATAATAATTGCAAGTTAGCACTTATATAGCACTTAGTGCCCCGTACTATTTAAAGTACTTTATATATACTGATTAATTTAACCTCCATATCCCCAGTTTACAGATGAGAAGACTGAGAAGTACAAAGAGGTTAAATAATTTGTCCAAGACCACTGAGCTAAAAAGCGCCAGAGCTAGGATTCAAACCCAGGCCCAGGCAGTTGGCTGAGCGCAGTGGCTCACGCCTGTAATTCTAGCACTTCGGAAGGCCAAGGCAGGTGGATCATCTGAGGTCAGGAGTTCCAGACCAGCCTGGCCAACGTGGCGAAACTCCGTCTCTACTAAAACTACAAAAAAAATTAACTGGGCGTGGTGGCAGGCGCCTATAATTCCAGCTACTTGGGAGGCTGAAGCAGGACAATTGCTTGAACCAGGTGCAGGGGTGGGTGATGCAGTGAGCCAAGATCATGCCACTTCACTCCAGCCTGGGCAAAAGAGTGAAACAACGTCTCAAAACCCAAAAAAACCCAAGCAGTCTGACTCAAAAATCCATTTTCAATTACTCTGTTCTGCTGAAGAAAAAAGATACATTAAGTTACTTTTTATCTTCTATGCATGGATCTATAATGTACCTTTTACTTCCAGAAAGGTCTCTATTGTCTTAGTTTTGAAAATGCGCAGTGAGAAAGTCATTATTCTATTGACCTTTGCTAAGATCTGTTGTGTGCTGGGCCAGGGACAGAGAAGACTCATATGAGGGCCTTGCCATTAGTGGTATAGTAGGAAAGATAGGCATCTACTCACATAATTTCACAGCATTGGGTACTGAGGATACCGTAGGATTGCTGAGATCCCCAGAGAAGGGAGATAATAGTTCTAGCTGAGAGGATTGGGGAAGGTGTCCCCAGAACATAGTATTCTGTTCCTTACTAGCATTACTAAAAACATACATGGTGACTGTTGGGATTTTTTGTTAGAAGCACAGCTCCCACAAGGCCGCATCATTTGATGTTAGGGCTGTGTTCACTGGAAAAGGCCAGCAGTCTCCTAGGAGGCCTCATTTAAGTAGCATTCATTATTTGAGTGAATTAAGCCTGGTCCAAGGTCTGACCTTCAAGTTTAGAAACCTGATTTTCATCAATAAAATGGAGACAGATCTCTATTAAGAAATTTCACAGGGACTGATATAAAGACCCGAATGTCACTTTCCAGTAAAAATAAAGTTGCCACAGGACTTGGAGTGCCCACAATTGGTTGAACATGACTCCTCCCTTGCTGGTGGTTGGATACCTCCTGCCTCTGAGGCACCGCTTGATCTCTGCAGCCAGGGATGCCTGGGCCCCTCTCATGGACGCATTTTTCAGATTAATATCTTTAATCAGGTTACAGTCTGGTTTGACTAGTTGGGTAACTATAATGCCTCTTTAGGGTGACTTTGCATATCTTTGCTTTGATCCATTATATGTAAATTTTTCAGTATGTTAATGAGCATCATTTTTAAAATCATGAAATAGAATTCATTATTGAATATGTACTGGGTCACAAGATAAAATGTTTGAAAGCCATTTATTTTTTACAATCTCTCCAAAGGAGTGTAAGTCCTAAAGTTATGTATCCAGGTGAATGATATAAAAGATTATCTCATGGGAGTGGGGAAAACTACAGAAAGACCTCACCCATTTTTCTCTCCTCACTGCACTAAGTGTATGGAATGTGTGCAGCTGCCCAAGACCTAAGGGCTTAGTTACAGCCTCTCCATCCTGTTTCCTCTGGAGTCAGAACTTGATTGAGTTAGTTTGTGGGAAGGAAAAGAAATGGGAAAAAGCTGACACTTACTGGGGACCTTCTCTGAGCCTGGCACTAAGGTTCTTAATAAATGTATAATTTATTCCTTATGACACTTAAATAGAAAATATAAGGTATAGAGAGATGGAAGCAATTTGGCCAAGAAACCCCAACCTAGGAAAGGTTCACAGCTGGACAAGCCAGGTTCCAACCCAGATGCCTCAGCTGTGAGACTTACTCTTCTACCACACTGGACTGCCTTTTGCTCTCTGCGGCTACGTATGCTCAAAGGACTGCTCTTAAGAGCAGGTGTGCAAGACTCAGCAACCCAGGCCCTCATTGAGCACAGAGGAGACCCCACACCCCTCAGAGGCTCTGTAAGACACACAGGAGAGACTGAACTGAACTGCTTGCTCAGCCTGTGGGCCTTTTAATGATGATTGGACTTGTCAGGACTGAGACAACCCTGATTTGTTCTCCTCCAGATTGTGAGCCTCTACATGAGTTAAAGATCCTTCTAGGCACTGTGACATACAGAGACCTGGATGGGGTAGAGGCTGTACTTAATTGAATCAAAACTCTGGACCTAGAATGGGTAGAAGCAGGTAAGGAGCCCTCCACCCTTGCTCCCTTGTAGCATGCTGCCTTAACCACATACAAGCAAAAGAAAACCCTGATGCATCTCAGCTTCCTGAGCAAGTTCCTGGCCTTGTAGAGGGAATCCAGACCTTGGAGTTTTATGAACATGGGCCTAAATTCTGGTCTTACCATTTCCTAGCTGTGTGTTTTTGGGTAAATCTGTTAACCTCTGTGGTCCTCAGGGATAACAGTTCCCTTACAGGGTTGTTGCCAGGATTAAAGATGATAGATACAGGTTGGGTGTGGTGGCTCATGCCTGTAATCCCAGAATTTTGGGAGGCCCAGGCAGGAGGATTGCTTGATTCCAGGAGTTCCAGACCAGCCTCGACAACATAGCAACACTCTGTCTCTACAAAAAGGTATATATATATTTAAAAATTAGCCAGGCATGGTGACGTGCACCTGAAGTCCTAGCTACTCAGGGGACTGAGGTGGGAGGATCACTTGAAGCCAGGAGTTCGAGGCTGCAGTGAGCTGTGATCACACCACTGCACTCCAGACTGGGCAACAGATCGAGACACTCTGAAAAAAAAGATGATGGATACAAAGTCATGGTTTCTGTTACATGGCAGATATTCACTAAGAGCTGCCATGCCCATGTTTAAAAAGAAGAGGTAACAACACATTTTCGGAAAATGTGAATCTGAATAAAGAGGATAAACTTCAGTTATCTTGGAAGTTCATTTATATAGAACCCTTCATTGCCCTCTGATTCCGGATAAAACTATCACTATAGGAGGTGCAGGTAACACACACTATGTGTCCAGCACTGTTCTGTTGTGCTTGCATTAACTTAATCCTTACAACAACCGTTGTAATAGGTGCTATTATCCTCATTTTACTGATAAGAAAACAGACACAAAGAGGTGGAGTAACTTACCTGGTTGTGTGGATACCTAGTGGTGGG
Organism: Mandrillus leucophaeus; assembly: GCF_000951045.1. NCBI lineage: Eukaryota > Metazoa > Chordata > Mammalia > Primates > Cercopithecidae > Mandrillus > Mandrillus leucophaeus. The sequence goes on along the minus strand of NW_012101365.1, from coordinate 666,159 downwards.
GCCAAGATTTTAACCTAAGCAGTGTGGCTCCAGTGGAAGGGAGGATGGGAAGAATAAAACCTGTTCTACCTTGGGTTTATTACATGATTCAAAGTAAGCTTGAAAAAGTGGCTCGTAAATGCTTTGTGCACCGAATAACTTGCGTGGCAGGAAAGCTAGGGCTGGGGTTAAGATACAGACCCTCAAGTCGGGCTGTGTGTGTTGAGTTCTAGCTCTGCCACTTAACTAGTTTGTGTGATCTTGAGCAAATTAATTCCTCTCTGCCTCACTTTTTCAACTATAAAATTGGGATTGTAAAAGAACATACATGTTAGGATTATTTTGAGGATTAAATGCGTTGGCACATGTGAAGAGTTTAAAATAGTGCCCAAGTGACATAATTCTAAACAGATGAGGAAGAAGAAGAAAGAAGCCTTGAAGATTAAGAACCCCGGGATTGAATCCCAGCTCCTGATTTGATCTTAGGAACATTTCTAAACTTCTGACCCAGATATTCTTAAAACAGTTGTCTAGATTAGAGATAGACATGTAAAGGCTCTCTGCATAGTGCCTGTCACTGGGTAGAAGCTTAATAGATATTAGTTCCTTCTTTATTTACTCACCATTGAGTACCTACTCTGTACAGCAATAGTGCTGGACTCTGTAGAAGACACGAGATACTGTCTCCACCTTCAGAGAGAAATCTGAAGTACCATTGTAAATAACGTATACAAGGATTTTAAAATACATAATACTAAATGCTGTGAGGGAGACAGATTAAAATGTAACCTCTGAAAAGGGAGAGACTGCTCCAATGGGGAGATCTTGGATGGCTTCCTGGTGGAAGTGGTGCTGGCTGTGGGATGAGAGGCTCGGTGAGATTAATCCTTTTAACAGTAAACTGGGCTCTGGACCCATAGGAGGTCAGGCTTCTAAGGTCCTGTGCCTCTTCTTGCCTGTGAACCCAGGAGAAAGTTGGCTATTATCTAAGTGCCTAGTGCTGGCCAAGCTGGACAAGGCTCTGGACTAAGGGGTTTGGATCCCTGGGCATACTGTAACTGGAATTTCCAGATTTAGAAGCTCTAGCTTTGTGATAAGATAAGCAGCATTCTTGGGCCCTTGTTGATCTGCAAAAACCATGATATGACTGAAAGAGTGAAAGATCGTATGTTCTCTGCTGCCTACCAGGGAAGAGTGAGAGAAATTGCCCAAATGGTCCTTGGAGCCTCTGCCCTCTGGGCAGCTTTGCCCAGGGCCTTCCGCTCCGTGCTCAGCCCACCCATGGTTCATAGGCAGGGTGGGAGGAAAACACCAGATTGGGCAGAGAAGCCTGGGTGTAAGACCTGACTTCAGGAAAGGTCGTTCACCCCTCTGAACCTGTTTCATCAACTGTAAAATGGGGATAAGTGAGTATGTAATAAGATGTAGATAAATAAGAATTGGTGTAAACTGCCTGGCTCAGGGCTTGACACATGAGAGAACACCTGACATGTGAGAACCAGTCACCACTTACTGGACACAAGATTTGTGTTGCACAAGCACCTAGGATACAGACCCAGCTCAGAAGGAAACAAAAATGGGCCTTAACCACCCTGCCCCTGCCCTGTGTTCCGCCCCCCACCTTCTCTGATGAGCTAAGTCTCCAGGGGTCCCTGAATCCATTCTTCACACCAGAGCTGGAGCAGGCCTTCTCAAATGCCTCCTCACGGTGCTCCCCTACTCTGTGTCCTTAGTTGGGCCTCCCATAAAAGCCCCTGGACTGTGTGTGCCGGGGATCCCCTTGCTCCAGAGCTGATTCTGCTTGGTGGTGGTAATTTAAAATAAAAACCAAAAATGTACACGGCCTAAGATAAAATATGGAGATGGAGCTGTGGCTCATTCTCCTCTGTCCCCCATCCTGTCACGGGGGACTGGACTCAGAAGTCGGTGAAGTGGGTCACTCCAGGGCCTGGCCTGGCCTGCAGCCTCCACCCTCAGGCCCAGACAGCTGCTCTCCACTTCCCTGCCTATCAGTCCCCTGCGGCTGGTGCTCTGTGCCCAGCATTTGACTCAGTCCCGAGCCTCTGACCCCATTCAGGCGAGGCCCTAGAAAAACTGGCTCTGCATGTAGGGAGGAGGGAACAGGGTGGGTGGTGCTGCTATGTCCCGCAGGGACCCTGGTAAGGCCATCGTGCGGCCCCTTCAGTTTGGAGGCTGGGATCTGGACAGAGTGGGAGACCGGCGGCTGGCCCCCTTGTGACCTTGGACAAAGCCTGGAGCTCCGTTTCTCCTGGTGCCCAGTGAGGGGTTTCGGAGTGTTCGGAGTCCTTTCTAGTCCTGGGTGGGAGTGGGCTTGCCTAGGGACCTCAGGCCCGCTCCAGGGACACCTACGCCCTTCCACTTTGGGGCAGGGAGGCGCCGGTCCAGGGCGGGGAGGAGCCACGGGTCCCGCCCTGCCCGCCCTGTCCAGGTGCTGCCACCGTAGCCGCCACTGCCGCCGCCGCAGCCGCGGGGGGCCGCCCGCGCCCGCGTCCGAGCCCATGGCCTTTCTGACCACCTGGAAGGAGGCGGCCTCCCGGAAAAGCGACCGCAGGTACCGGGCAGGGGCGGGGACTCGGCGGAAGGCGCGGACGGGACCAAGGGGCCACCGGTGGAGCCAACCGAGGTCGGGGAAACAGCTGAGGGGCACAGGGTTTGCGGCTGCTGGGCGTGGGGGTCGGCCGGAGGCCCGGGACGGGCAGCGCCATGCGCCCCCTGCTCTCTGTCCTCGCCCCCAGCAGGGCAGGGACTGGGGAGGGTAGACGCGGTCCCACCTGAGCGCCGCTCAGTGTCGCAAAACGCGGGCCACCTGCGAAGGCCACTCGGTGAGCGGGACCTCAGGCGGGGCTGGCGGTCAGGTTTGGGCAGCGGTGTCTGCGCTCAGCCCTCCATCCTCTCACCTGGTTCTCCCCAGGTCTGCATGAGCCAAGTGTGGGCACGCTGTGTGCCCGGACAGATGAAGCCAGGGCGCTGTGTCCCTGAGGGGTTGTCCACATCCGAGGAGCAGGTGGGGCAACTCCTGGGTTCCAGACCCAGTCCAGGGTGAGTTATGTGCACCCCAGCTCCTCCAAGACGAGCCCTGCAGGGTGTGTCAGCCACCTCCCTAGCTGGCCCTGCCTCTGGGATAAGTTAGTGGGCCCCAGTTGTGTTCCTGTGAGAGGAGACGACAGGCCTGACCTCTCTTCTGAGGTTCAGCCCTCCCCTTCATACTTACATCTTTAAAGTTCACCCTGCTGTGCCAGGGAGAGGGGAATGCAACTGTCCTCCCAACACCTCCATCTGACTGTCCTGTGAACACCTCAAACTTGGCAAGCCCCAAACGTGTTCCTCCTCCTGTGTCCCCGTGTCAGTGAATGGTTGCCCAAGCCCGAAACCAGGGAGTCATCCCTGACACTTCCCTACCTTACTCCCACCCCTGTCTACAAGTCCTGTTGATTTTACCTCCCAGTGTCTCTCAAAGCTGTTTATTCTCCTTGGACTATTGCATCAGGCCCGCTTCCCCAGCTCCTCCAGGCTCTCCCTTTCTACACATCCTTTCTAAAGCACAAACCAGACCAAGCCATTTTCTACTTTAGAACCCTTCCATGGGCCAGGCATAGTAGCTCATGCCTGTAATCCCAACACTTTGGGAGGCCAAGCGGGAGGATCGCTTGAGCCCAGGAATTTGAGAGCAGCCTAGGACACATAGCAAGACCCTATCTCTATATAAATAAAGGAAAAAACATTAAAGAAAATAAAACCCTTCCGTGGCTCTCCACCACCCTTTGGCGGCTCTCATTCAGCCTTTCAGCGCACATTGTTGAGCACTGGTGTGCTGGGCCAGCACTGCACTAGGCACTGCAGGTATGGTGTTACTTCAGACATACAGGTCCTGCTCTGAGCGACCAGGTTCTAGTGGGAGAGAGACATAAACAAGTAGACAAACAAATAAACATCAGAAATGGGTGCTGGGCGAGGCGTACAATAAGATAATGTGATGCACAGTAAAATTGGCGGTGCTGAAGCATTGCAGGCAGGTTAGCTCACATCAAAGCCTGAGCTGTGTCTGAGAAGAAAGGAGGGCGAGTGATGGAAGATCACTGAGACCCAGGAAGCAGGCTAGCCAGAACAAACAGGACCAGGAATTTAGGTTTCACTGTGTGGTGGGAAACCACTAGAGAGCTTTAGCAGGGCATTTACTTATTTAAAGATGACCATGCTGTCCTATGGAGAAAGGATTTTTGTGGACAGACCATTTTAATGCTGGATCACTGTCACCTCTTCCTTTTCTGTTTCTCCACTACTTATGGAAAGGGGACAGGGCTCATTTGTCCCCATGTTCCCAGAGCACAGCACATAATGGGGCTCAGAGTGCATTTCGGTTTTGATGAGGACATGAGGGGATGATTTCTGAGGAGCAAGAGATCCCTGGGCCACATGGCTTTCTTGCCTTCCAGGACCTGCCCTGCCTGGGAGAATCCAGCTGTGCATTGTCCTGTGGGCACCTGGGAGCTTTCGGGGTCTCCCGTGTGTGTATGTTACTCACCTCTCAGTGTGCAGGGAGAGCAGAGGGGAGGCTGGCGTGATGGTCCAGGAGAGAGATGCTGAGGTGTGGGTTAGGAGAATGGAGGGAATGGGAGACAGAATTTAAGAAGGAAGAATTGAGAAGCAGTGAATGGACAGGCTGAGGAGAAGGTGTGGGGGTGGTCTCTGGTCAAGCAGAGGCCTCCACATCCCCCAGTGGGCCTGTGTGAGGAAGTGCACTGTGAGCCTGCGCACATGCGCCTTTGTACTTCAGCTGGAACTTGCTGCGCACAAATACCCAGAGAATTTGTGTGGGCAACTCCCGGTGGCCCACACAAGGTCTCACACCCAAGGCTCAAACCTGGGACTCCATTCTCCCAGCTCAGGACCTGTGACCTCTCCATCCTCACCCCTCGCCCACCACACCACCCTGTGTCCCACAGCATAGCCAAGGGCAAAGAACTTGGCAGGGGGATGGGGATGTGGAGAGGTGCTCAACCACTGCTCTGCCGCTTACTTACTGGCTCTTTGACATTGATTCATTGTCTGATCTGTGTGAGCCTCAGTTTCCTCAGCTGTAAAATAATAACCACTCTCTGAGCTGTGGAAAGATCTATTGAAGTCATTTGTAAAGGACCTAACAGTCACTGGGGCATATTTGGTGTTCACTTCCTTCTCAGTACTGGTATGAGGTAATCTTCCTTCCAGGGTATTTCCATTGAGCAGGGAGGATTCTGAAAGGTTTGGGAGTCAATTGTGGGATTCCAGGCACCAGGATTGGGTAGCTGGGAACTGCTGGGAAAAGGAAAGGGGACCATTCCTAACGCCCATGCATGTTACAGTGGGGACCACCCCCTACTCAGCCTACAAACCAGGCCCTTCTTAGCCATACCATAGCTAAGTTGTGGTAGAAGCGCCCACTCGTGGTAGGAGACAGCACCAAAAATAAAAGGGAGTGTACAGACAGGCAGATTGCTTTGGAGAGAGTAATTGAGTGGCAGATCTGCTGTGGGAGGGAGGGGCCTCCTCAAGAATGGAGGGGCCCAGCCTAGGAGGCTGGAGGCCTGCTAGGACTGCTTTAGTCAGAATTCCTGCTCTTGAGCCTGAATTCTCCTGAGCTTGAGCTGGAGGAGCTCTCAGATGCTTCTAGGTTGGGAGTTTCTAATTTGGTGGCTGGAATCCTTGGGTGGCTTTGGGGTCTCTTCCTTGGGAATTAATTTGGACTTGAGGCCAGTGCTGAGTTTTGACCTCTGTGATCCTCAGATCCTGCAGGTTGAAGCATTGTGATTCCCAGACTTGTGATTTAAAATTCCAAGTTTTACAGTGTTGAAGCTTTTAATCCCAGACTCTGCTCTGCCCCCTGTTGCTGAGGACGACTGTAAGGGGTAGGAGAGGGCTCTAGTGCGAGAAGCACATTGTGGTCCCTCAGATCCTCAATCCCTGATGACAAGACCTTGAAAGACATTCAAGCAACCTTTGTCCCACTATCAGTTATGGAGGGGTTTAAACTTGGAACATTTAGGTCCTTTTGGGTGTCATTGAGAAACAGATTTGGGTTGCAACTTCAGTTCTGCCAGCATGCCACATTTCCTGTAACCTCTTCAAATCTGTGATCTGAGGTGCTTGATTTGCTTTGTCCTTTCCTGAAGATTTCTGCCTCTCAACGCAGTTTCTCTTTGTGGCCAGCTCCATTCTCTCCTAACACTCACCTGCTTCTCCACTCAGTAGGAGGCATGGCTGCCAGCAACTTCCAAGCTCAAGTCCTGGGATGGTAAATCAAAGCAGTGAGAAGTACTCTGGAGCCACATAAGCTGGTTTTGTTTTTTCAGTGTGTGTGTATTGGGGGGTGGGGGGGTGTTATTTTTTGTGAGACAGAGTTTCACTCTTGTCGCCCAGGCTGGAATGCAATGGTGCGATCTCGGCTCACTGCAACCTCCACCTTCCAGGTTCTCCTGCCTCAGCCTCCGGAGTAGCTGGGATTACAGTCATGCGCCACCTCGCCCAGCTAATTTTGTATTTTTAGTAGAGACAGGGTTTCACCATGTTGGCCAGGCTGGTCTCAAACTCCTGACCTCAAGTGATCCGCCCGCCTCAGCCTCCCAAAGTGTTGGGATTACAGGCGTGAGCCACTGTGCCTGGCCTTAGGCTGGTTTTGAAGCCTGACTCTGAGACTTTCTAGCAGTATGACTTTTGACAGGCTGTTTAGCTGCTCGTGCCTCAGTTTCCTCATCTGTAAAATGTGGGTAATGTTAGGACTCGCCTCCCAGGATTGTTTTGAGGATCAGATGAGTTAGTTTATGTAAAGCACTGCCTGGCACACTGCTATATCAGCGCACGTGACGATTATAAGAGGAAGGGCTAGGCCGGGCGCGGTGGCTCACGCCTGTAATCCCAGCACTTTGGGAGGCCGAGGTGGGCAGATGACGAGGTCAGCAGATTGAGACCATCCTGGCTAACACGGTGAAACCCTGTCTGTACTAAAAATACAAAAAATTAGCCGGGCGTGGTGGCGGGCGCCTGTAGTCCCAGCTACTCGGGAGGCTGAGGCAGGAGAATGGCGTGAACCCAGGAG
>NW_012101365.1:656410-659037 GCF_000951045.1 Mandrillus leucophaeus | reverse complement strand
AATGTGCCTGGCATATTTGCAGGTGAGCAAGGAGGCCAGTGTGGCTGAAATAAGAGAGGGAATAAAGGGAAATGATGTCGGGAGATGATGGGAGCATACAGATTGTGCAGGGCCTCATGAGCCATAGACAGACTAGTTTTTGCACTGAGGAACATGGGGAGCCTTTACAGGGCTTTGAGCAGAGTTGTGATGTGATCTGGCCTAAGTGTCAAATGGGCCTGGTGCTGTGTGGATAATAGACAGTAGCAGACTACAGTTGTGTGCCACCATGCCCAGCTAAGTTTTTATTTTTTGTAGAGACAGGGGTTTCACTATGTTGCCAAGGCTGGTCTCCAACTTCTGGCCCCAAGCAATCCTCCTGCCTTGGCCTCTCAAAGTCCTGGGATTACAGGCAGATGGAGCCAATTTCTATTCCCACCTGCAGTGTGTCAGGTAGCTCATCTGCCCTAAAGATATGTAGCTCATTTAATCCTTGTAACAACCTAATGAGGTTGGTGCCATCATCATGCCCATTTCAGAAACGAGGTTGCTGGCCCAGGGTGCCAGGTGCAAGCCCTGGCTTTCAAACCTGCTCTCTGAACTACTGTCTAATTGGATGAGTTCCTTGGGACTGCTCAGCTAGGACATAGGGGGCCAGGAGTCCATCCAGATCTTCTTGGCTCTGCTTCCCAAGTTCTGACCCCTGAAAGGATGCCACTCAATGCTGGAAACCCCTCATTAGAGCTCTGACCTTTTTTCAGTTAGAGCTGTTCTTGGTCTCTTGTGCTAACCCAGGCTCCTTCCTTAGACCTACCCTCAGCAGCTCCTCGAGACCAGACTTGGGTAGAAGAGCCCAGATCCTAGAACACAGACCCTCAGAGCAGGGAGAGCCCTTGAATTCTTGGCCCAAATTTCTCTCCCCTTTATATCTGGTGGGAAGAGGAACTGCCCCAGAATGAGGCAGTGACTTGCAAAAGGTCACATAGCTAGTAGGGGGCAGAGCCCATGCCTGCCCAAGGAGCAGGAATAGATCCTTCCTTAAAGGCCCTTGCCAGAAAATATTTAAGATCTGTCCCTGTCACAGCCCTCCGAAGGCCCTTTGTTGATGGGCCTGTTCACTTGAGAATTGCTAACGAGCCCAAGCCTGTAACCTGCGAGGGTGGGGCTCACTAGCTTTAAGAAAATCTACTTTATAGTCACTAGTTCAGTGGGAGAGGAAGGGTTCTAGAGTCTGAAGAGGGGGGATGTGGGCTGGCAGAGGCTACAGGTGTTGGGGAGGGGCACTTCATGCCAGGGAAAGGCCTGGAGGAAGGGGCTGGGATGGATGCTGAGAAGGGGGAAGGAGTCACCCAAATAATGCCCAGTAATCCGCACAGCATCCCTGAGAGTTTGGGATTATTATCCCAGATTTACAGATGGGAAAACTGAGGTTCTGAGAGGTACAGGCAGAGCTGACTTCATGGCTTAAGCTCTTTCTGCAACAATGGCATCATGTGTCACCACTTGCATCCCTCATTTCTATGACCTCTCTCACTTAAAACACCCCTCTTTTCTTCTCTTCTTCCCCTTTTCCCTAGAGAATAAGAAATCAAGACCTGGGTTCAAGCTATGGCTAGATGTTTGTCCAAGCCTCTATTTTCTCATCTGTAGGATGGGAGGTGATGCTATTACAAACTTTCTAGGGCATTCTGAGGTCTCATTTAATAGGTATTTATTAAGGGCCTTCTTCTTTTTCTTTTTTAGACAAGAGTTTCTCTCTGTCACCCAGGCTGGAGTGCAATGGTGTGATCTTGGCTCACTGCAAGCTCCACCTCCTGGGTTCAAGCCTCAGCCTCCCGAGTAGCTGGGATTACAGGTGTCCACCACCACCACTGGCTAATTTTTTTTGTATTTTTAGTAGAGACGGGGTTTCACCATGTTGGCCAGGCTGTTCTTGAACTCTTGACCTCAAGTGATCTGCCCGCCTCAGCCTCCCAAAGTGCTGGGATTACAGGCATGAGCCACTGCGCCTGGCCATATTAAGGGCCTTCTTAAGTTGACAATGGCACAGGTGAAAGCAGTCTGTGAAGGTTCTCAGGGCCATTGAGAGGTGTGGTGACGCTGGTGATTTGTTCTTGCATGTTGGGGAGGAAAGGAGGGAGAAAAGCAGGCCTGGTATCTCCCAGGTGTAACACACCAGGAAACAGGTCTCCTGACAGGAGGAAGGCACCCAGGACTCAGGGTGCTCTCCCATCGCCTCAAGGTGGGGACACACAGGTGATCCAAGTAAGGTCACCGGAGTTGGGAAGGCAGAAATGATGATGGTGACTCACAGACCCCACCCTGCGCTGGGGCTGAGCCAGAGCTCCTGGGGGCCGGGAATGGCCTGGGTGGGGCCCTCCTGAGGGGTGGGCCACTCTGATATGCTGACTCACCAGGTGAGTGGCTCCAGCATCACTGTCCCTGTGGTGGTGCGGGGGGAGTTCCAGCTCTAAAGGCAGCTCTTCTGCTTCCCTTACTGAGCTCATTTTTCATCTGTGAAATGGGGAGGAAAGTAGTGTCTAGTGGTACACCACAACCATCACCAGGGCATTTATATAGCACTCTGCTATTTTCTTTATTTTTTTTTTGAGACAGAGTCTTGCTCTGTTACGCAGGCTGGAGTGCGG
>NW_012101365.1:654512-656360 GCF_000951045.1 Mandrillus leucophaeus | reverse complement strand
AGCTACTGCACTCCAGCCTGGGAGACAGCAAGACTCGTTTCAAAAAAAAAAAGAAGAAGAAGGGCTTCACCAGTTTTAGTCTGAAAAAGCTCAGGAGACTACTCTGACTGGTGCTTCCTTCAACCAATCACTGTTCCCTGAGAGGTGGAGTCAAGTAGGAGGAGGCTCCTCACTCAGCCAATGGGCTGTAGGAGAGGGGAGGAGAAAGGGGGCGTGATGCGGGAGGAGGGCAGCATTTAGCAAATGTGACCACAGAGCAGACCTTAAAGCTGTAGTTTCATGACATACCCAAATTATGATATATTTGGAGCACCCTGTCCATTCCTCTGAGTCCCTCTGCTGTTTTGATGCTCTGAGATCTGAAAACCGAAAGGTCCCTCGTGGCCCCTCTGGGGGCCTGTGCCACACACCACTCTTCTGTGTTGTAGCCTTGCCAAACACAGCTATTCTCTCCCTGACTGCCACCACCATCCTGTCCTAGTGGGGGAATGGTCGCTGAGGCACTTTGCTAGATCACCTTTCTTAATTCGTTCCCATTCAGGCTGCTATAATGAAACAACATAAACTGGGTAGCTCATAAACAGCAGAAATGTATTTCTCACAGTTCCAGAGGATGGGAAGTCCAAGATCAAGGCAGATTTAGTATCTGATGAGGGCCTGCTTTCTGGCTCGTAGATGGTGCTTTCTTGCTGCGTCTTCACGTGGAAGAAGGGGCGAGGAGTCTCTCTTGAACTTCTTTTATAAGGGCACCAATCCTGTTCATGAGGGCTCTGCACCCATGGGCTAATCACCTCCCAAAGGGCCCACCTCCTAATACCATCATCTTAGGCGTTAGGATTTCCACATATGAATGTTGAGGGGATGCAAACTGTCACTCTACAGCAATCACCCCATGCCACTGGTGGGACAGACCCTTCCCTTAATTCCCCAGCAGCTCGACTGCGGCCAGGCTATACCTTATCTATTTATTTATTAATTTATTTTGGTAGAGATGGGGTTTCACCATGTTGCCCAGTCTGGTCGTGAACTCCCGGCCTCAGGTGATCCTCCCACCTCAGCCTCCCAAAGTGCTGGGATTATAGGCATGAGCCACCATGCCTGTTCAGGCTTTAATTTTTAAAAACACCTTAGGAAGCAAGGAGTGAGGGACAGATGATTTTACGATGTTATGGCCCTCTCCCCTCAGCCATCCTGGAAGGAGCCTTCCTGTAGAACATCCACATCTGGGAGGGCCCAATGTGTCTTCCAACATCTTTCCCAGGAGAAAAGAGGAATTTTTCTCTTAGCCCAAGATTCCCAAGCCTTCCTTTCTTATGCTAAGATCGGCTATAAAATAATAGATCAGTCTTTCCCAGGTGAACAGCAGTGCAGAAATCTACCACTTTCAAGTAAAATCCTTTCCTGCCCTATAAATGGCTGGTCCTTTGCACCATGACCCCCCTGCCAAAAGGACAATTATATTAGGACTAGGTAGGACATCAGAGACCCCATCCACGTGGAACTGGGCTAAGACACTCCATTCCTTTTGGCTCCTTTTCCTCCCATGGGAGTGAAATTTGTTTTGCCTCCTGCAGCCTCAGGTGTTACTCCTTAGCTTCCCTCTTACAGGGTCTGCTCTGACCAGCACCCACACCCTGCAAGAAGCAGCACTGCTGCCACTCAATTAATTTCAAGCTAAGAAACATCCTTCCTCAGATACGTACAGTAGCTAAATCTCAGATTGAAAGAAACTGCTAAGTAAATGAGTATGTGAGCAATTGCTTTACCTCTGGGTGGTTGAAAGGCATACCAAAGGGCTGTCCCTGAGCACAGGACAGGCCACTCAAAGGAGGATAAATCAGGTCGGGC
>NW_012101365.1:650726-653510 GCF_000951045.1 Mandrillus leucophaeus | reverse complement strand
CCTATTCCCTGCACTATATTGTACTACCTCCCCCAGAAATGGCTTCAGTACCTCTTCATGCTTCCTAAAATGCATAGATGTCAGGATTTTCCTTTTAATATTAGGTGGATAATTTTGTGTTCTGCTTTCTTCATATTTTTCCATATTCTAGCAAATTCCTTTATGCAGCAAGCCTTTTTATTGAGTCAGGCACTGTTCTAGGCACTGGAAATATATTAGAGAACAAAATAGTAATGCAAAAACAAAAAAATTCCTGAAGCTGGGCACAACCACATGTCCCTAGAGTCTCAGCTACTCAGGAGGCTGAGGTGGGAGGATCACTTGAACCCAGGAGTTCAAGACCAGCCTGGGCGATAAAGTGAGACCCCACTCAAAACAAACAAACAAAAACCCTACCTGTGGAACTTAGTTTAATGGGGAGAGGGAGAATAAATGAATAAGCAAAATAAAAAGCAAAATAAAAAGCTGTCACATGACAACAAGCACTGTGGAAAAATAATGCAGGGCAGAAGAACTGGGAGGATGGGGGCAGGGGTTCAACTTTAAATAGAATGGGGTCAGGCGCCGTGGCTCACACCTGTAATCTCAGCACTTTGGGAGGCTGAGGCGGGCAGATCATTTGAGGTCAGGAGTTTGGGACCAGCCTGGCCGACATGGTGAAATCCAGTCTCTATTAAAAATACAAAAATTAGCCGGGCATGGTGGGGGGCACCTGTAGTCTCAGCTACTCGGGAGGCTGAGGCAGGAGAATCACTTGAACCCGGGAGGCGGAGGTTACAATGAGCTATGACTGCGCCACTGCACTCCAGCCTGGGTGACAGAGTGAGACTCCGTCTCAAAACAAAAATGTATTAAACAGAATGGTCAGGGAAGGCCTCACAGAGACGATGATATCTGAGCTGAGACCTGAAGAAGGTGAAGTAGTGAATCGTGTGAGAAGAGCATTCCAGGCAGAGGGAATAGCGAGTCCAAAGGGCCTGAAGTAGGAATGTGCCTGGCATATTTGCAGGTGAGCAAGGAGGCCAGTGTGGCTGAAATAAGAGAGGGAATAAAGGGAAATGATGTCGGGAGATGATGGGAGCATACAGATTGTGCAGGGCCTCATGAGCCATAGACAGACTAGTTTTTGCACTGAGGAACATGGGGAGCCTTTACAGGGCTTTGAGCAGAGTTGTGATGTGATCTGGCCTAAGTGTCAAATGGGCCTGGTGCTGTGTGGATAATAGACAGTAGCAGACTACAGTTGTGTGCCACCATGCCCAGCTAAGTTTTTATTTTTTGTAGAGACAGGGGTTTCACTATGTTGCCAAGGCTGGTCTCCAACTTCTGGCCCCAAGCAATCCTCCTGCCTTGGCCTCTCAAAGTCCTGGGATTACAGGCAGATGGAGCCAATTTCTATTCCCACCTGCAGTGTGTCAGGTAGCTCATCTGCCCTAAAGATATGTAGCTCATTTAATCCTTGTAACAACCTAATGAGGTTGGTGCCATCATCATGCCCATTTCAGAAACGAGGTTGCTGGCCCAGGGTGCCAGGTGCAAGCCCTGGCTTTCAAACCTGCTCTCTGAACTACTGTCTAATTGGATGAGTTCCTTGGGACTGCTCAGCTAGGACATAGGGGGCCAGGAGTCCATCCAGATCTTCTTGGCTCTGCTTCCCAAGTTCTGACCCCTGAAAGGATGCCACTCAATGCTGGAAACCCCTCATTAGAGCTCTGACCTTTTTTCAGTTAGAGCTGTTCTTGGTCTCTTGTGCTAACCCAGGCTCCTTCCTTAGACCTACCCTCAGCAGCTCCTCGAGACCAGACTTGGGTAGAAGAGCCCAGATCCTAGAACACAGACCCTCAGAGCAGGGAGAGCCCTTGAATTCTTGGCCCAAATTTCTCTCCCCTTTATATCTGGTGGGAAGAGGAACTGCCCCAGAATGAGGCAGTGACTTGCAAAAGGTCACATAGCTAGTAGGGGGCAGAGCCCATGCCTGCCCAAGGAGCAGGAATAGATCCTTCCTTAAAGGCCCTTGCCAGAAAATATTTAAGATCTGTCCCTGTCACAGCCCTCCGAAGGCCCTTTGTTGATGGGCCTGTTCACTTGAGAATTGCTAACGAGCCCAAGCCTGTAACCTGCGAGGGTGGGGCTCACTAGCTTTAAGAAAATCTACTTTATAGTCACTAGTTCAGTGGGAGAGGAAGGGTTCTAGAGTCTGAAGAGGGGGGATGTGGGCTGGCAGAGGCTACAGGTGTTGGGGAGGGGCACTTCATGCCAGGGAAAGGCCTGGAGGAAGGGGCTGGGATGGATGCTGAGAAGGGGGAAGGAGTCACCCAAATAATGCCCAGTAATCCGCACAGCATCCCTGAGAGTTTGGGATTATTATCCCAGATTTACAGATGGGAAAACTGAGGTTCTGAGAGGTACAGGCAGAGCTGACTTCATGGCTTAAGCTCTTTCTGCAACAATGGCATCATGTGTCACCACTTGCATCCCTCATTTCTATGACCTCTCTCACTTAAAACACCCCTCTTTTCTTCTCTTCTTCCCCTTTTCCCTAGAGAATAAGAAATCAAGACCTGGGTTCAAGCTATGGCTAGATGTTTGTCCAAGCCTCTATTTTCTCATCTGTAGGATGGGAGGTGATGCTATTACAAACTTTCTAGGGCATTCTGAGGTCTCATTTAATAGGTATTTATTAAGGGCCTTCTTCTTTTTCTTTTTTAGACAAGAGTTTCTCTCTGTCACCCAGGCTGGAGTGCAATGGTGTGATCTTGGCTCACTGCAAGCTCCACCTCCTGG
>NW_012101365.1:647160-647911 GCF_000951045.1 Mandrillus leucophaeus | reverse complement strand
CCTGCTTTGGCCTCCTAAAGTGCTGGGATTACAGGTGTGAGCCACCGTGCTCAGCTTATATATGAATTCTTAATACTCAGAGCAACCTTGGAAGTCGGCAATATTATTTCCATTTTACTGATGAGGAAACTGAGGCTCAGAGAGGTGGTAAAGTGAAAATTAAATAAGATGATCCATGTTATACACTGAACACCATATGTAGCATGTAAAAAGCCTTTGATGTGTGTCAGCCATTGTTATAATAACCTCAGAGGAAAATTGTAAAGTGCTAGGCCCCGCATTAGTGTCTGGTGACTAGTCAGGTACCTGATGTCAGGCCCTGAGACACAGAGATGAATCAGACCAGGCCCTACCCTCCAGAAGCAGACAGTCACATACAAACCTCACTCCTTGCTCCCCACCACCCCAAACACACATACCACACACAGACAGTGACAGCCCAGGGTGATTAAGGTAGGTCAGAGGGGGTTAGGGCGGTGGGTGCACAGGCAGTCCCTGACCCGTCTATGGAGGGAGGGCTTCCTGGAAGAGGTGACATCTGAACTGAAACCTGCAGGATAAGGAGGAGTTTTGGCATATGGCAAAATGTCAACAAATGTTGGTCAAATACAGTAAAGGTTTACCTTAGAGCTAATACAGCTTATAGCTTCAGGATTCCTCATTTACCTGGCCCCTTCCAAGGCTCTGGGGGAACCCTGGCAATTTTATACAGGCTGACTATCCCTAACCCAAAATGCTCTGGATCAGAAGT
>NW_012101365.1:644105-646755 GCF_000951045.1 Mandrillus leucophaeus | reverse complement strand
TAGGCAGGATGGTCTCGATCTCCTGACCTCGTGATCCACCCGTCTCGGCCTCCCAAAGTGCTGGGATTACAGGCTTGAGCCACCGTGCCCGGCCTGAAGATTTTGGAATATTTGCACATGCATAATGAATTATCTTGGGGATGAGATCCAAGCCTAAACATGAAATTCATTTGTTTCATATACACCTTACACATATAACCTAATGGTAATTTTTTTTTTGGCGGGGCGGGGGGGACAGAGTTTTGCTTTTGTTGCCCAGGCAGGAGTACAATGGCGTGATCTCGGCTCACTGTAACCTTCGCATTCTGGGTTCAAGCGATTCTTCTGCCTCAGCTTCCCGAGTAGCTGGGATCAGAGGCATGTGCCACCACACCTGGCTAATTTTGTATTTTCAGTAGAGATGGGTTTCTCCATGTTGGTCAGGCTGGTCTCAAACTCCTGACCTCAGGCGATCCGCCCGTCTCAGCCTCCCAAAGTGCTGGGATTACAGGCGTGAGCCACCGTGTCCGGCCGCCTAAAGGTAATTTTATACAATATTTTTAGTAATTTTGTGCATGAAACAAAGTTTGTGTACACTGAACCATCAGAAAGCAGAAGTGTCACTCTCTCAGCCACCCATGTGGACAACCTGTGATTATTTGGCATCACCATCATTTTTGACTCTGAATTTATGTGCTGCCAATAAGCATTTTTTTTACCCTTATTCAGACATAAGTACTTAACAATAAAAATATAACATGCCATTAATGCAGTGAAAAAATAAAGTGTTCAGGGTAACTCAGCAGCACATGAGCATCAGTAGAATGGCTGTGGCCGCTGTAACAACAGCACAGCAAACATGGCAGGCCTGCAGTCTCCAACTACAGTGCTGAAAAAGCTTCAAGTTTCAACCTGGGCGCGGTGGTTTACGCCTGTAATTCCACTGTGGGAGGCCAAGGTAGGCGGATCACTTGAGGTCCAGAGTTTGAGACCAGCCTGGCCAACATGGCAAAACCCTGTCTGTCTCTACTAAAAATACAAAAATCAGCTGGGCATGGTGGCACATCCCTGTAATCTCAGCTACTCGGGAGGCTGTGGGATAAGAATCACTTGAACCCTGGAGATGGAGGTTGTGGTGAGCTGAGATCACGAGATCGTGCCACTGCACTCCAGCCTGGGCAACAGAGTGAGACACTGTCTCAAAAAAAAAGAGAGAAAAAAAAAAGCTTCAAATTTTGGAGCATTCTGGATTTCAGTTTTTCAAATTAGGAATGCTCAACCTGTATTGGTAAATTTGTATTTTTTTTTTTGAACAGTGGCCTCCCCATTGTAAGTTTCTGGATCCACTCCTGGTTACACAAACGACTAACAAGTGACAAGGGAGGAAGGTGTGTTCCACACAGAGGGAACAGCATGCTTGAATGCCTAGAGATTTGAAAGCGCATGGCATGCGATAGGGGCCCCAGCCTCATCACCCTCTTTACATGTACTGCTGGTGGCCTCACCATCCTCACCCTTTCCCACCTCCATGCCTTCATCCATGCTGCTCCCGGATCTGGTACACCCTCTCCACGACTTCAGTTTGTTTCAATAATATAAACTTCAAGGCTCAGTTCTGTCACCACCTCTTCCAGGAAGCTCCCCAGGCTCTCCCCTTGTCTGAATTCTTTATAGTTGCTGGTGGATGTCATCATAGCTTGCTTCTAGTAGTTAATTATCTTTTTCGTGCCTGTATATGAGACTCCCAGAGATGGGATGATTCTGGCAAATGAGCACCTGGCCGCTGCTCACAAATGGGCAGGATGGGACTTCACTGCCTTTCCAGGCAGCCTGCTTAGATTTAAGCAGCTACCACCAAGCCCAAACAGATCCCCTGGGATCTGGTGCAAGTCCTGTCCCCACCGTGGTTGCTGCTGCAGGCTGTCCCCTTCTGCTTCTTCTTCTGGCATCCTGGAGGTCATGGTTGCTCCAGGGGAGCTACAGTCCTTCCTTACTTCTGTCTCTTCCTTTGTGAAGGGACAGCTCTAATGGCAGCCACATGCTCTGATGAGTCATGGTTAAGAGCAGCATCTGGGGCCAGGAGGTGGTGGCTGGTTAACTCTTCATGGGCCAGTGGCTCTCTCTGCCAGAAGATCAGGTCAGGTGGAGACACTCGCCTCAGGGCTCGGTGCATAGTGGACATTTGGGGAGTGTTGTGGGTGACCCCCACACAAGCGCTGGGAATGCCGGGGAGAGGGGGCCAAGAGGGGAAGTGGCCAGAGTGTTGGCTTTGGATTCAGGAGGGATGGATTCCAGTCCTAGCTTGCCATTTACTAGGTGAGTGACCATGCGTGAATCAAATGAACCGCATGCCTCAGTTTTCCCATCTATAAAATAGCAGTTATGGGGATCATTTGAGAAGGCAGTGTGAACTGCCAGCTAGCGGTGACTGCTAAACCGCGTTTTTCCCGCCTTCTGGTCTCCTGCAGTCACTCAGTGGGCAAGATGGTGGGATTAAAATCCAGGCCTGGCTCTGGGGGCTGTCTTTGTCAGCACGAATGCCCTAATTAATGCGGGAGCATGGTGACGGCTCAGGTGGGGGCCGCTTCGGAGCGGGAGCTGTGGGGAGGGGAAGTGACAGTAAAGTGGACCTCGGGTCCCGGAGAACTTCTAGCACCAAATAGGTGGGGAC
>NW_012101365.1:631187-643470 GCF_000951045.1 Mandrillus leucophaeus | reverse complement strand
AGGAGTGGGGGCGGGGGGCTGCGAGGAGGCGGAGGCGCGGAGACCCCGGGTCGGTCACTCCCCTTCTGGGTCCCAACTTTCTCACGGAGCTATAGTCACAGACACGTTCAGAGCAGCCTTCCCCACCTGCCTCGTGGCGTTCACTCCTGTGGGGTGGGCCCTGTTACTCTCATCCCCGTTACAGATGAGGAAACTGAGGCACAGCACTTAAGTGACTTGTCATCGGTCACCCAGGAGGTAAGAGTTGGGGGTGGGATTTGAACTCAGTTCTGTCTGTTGTCAGATCCCCCTACCCCATCATCTTCAGGGACATTAGGGGAATTTAAACGGCTAAGGTATGGGCCAGCCGGGCCCATTGGGTGCAGCAGGAACCTGGATAGTAAAAAGTGAGTGCTGTCACCTTCAGCGTGGCTCTCCTGCCCAACCCTACCCACATCCCACTGAGAAACCCCTATGGGACCCCTACCTAGATCACCCCCGCCAGTGACAGACACTACTGTCGGGAGACCTTCAGCAACTCTCTGCTTTTCCTGGGCCCCAGTGGGCAGGGAAGGGGGCAGCTGCTAGGAGCCCTGACTGCTGGGAGGTTGCTGGGCAGAGAGCTGGCCCAGGTGAGCTGGGAGGAGGGCTCACCCTGCCTGGAGCCTCACCACCAGTGACAATATTTGCTAAGGGCCGGAGGCGTGACACGTGAACAGGGAGGTGACGAGGCTGGTGCCAGCTGGCAGCTAGAAGCCTCCACAGGGCTTGCGTGTGTGTGGCTGTATCAGGGCTTGGAAGCTGGGTTGCTGGGGGACACCCTGGCCTGGGAGAGGGTTGTGTGGCGAGTTTCAGCTTGATCATCTTTGTTGTATGACTTTGGCCAGTCCTTTACACTTCCTAGACTTCTGGTCCCTCCTTTGGAAAACACAGAGAAGTGGGACTGGCTGCTCCTTTCCTGCTCTGGGCCCAAGTCTTTGTAAAGCTGGAGGTTGGGTAGGTTCCTTCTGCGCAGCCCTGACGGAGCACCACCACCCTGCTGGGTCCAGAAGAGTGGTTTCCAGGAGAGAAGGAGGGCATGGAGCAAGATACCTATCAAAGAAGTCTAGACTCCAGGGCTGAAAACCACATTCATCCCACTTCGTTATATGCTTACATCCCTGTCTAAGTGCCCTCTACAACCCTGGGCTCCTCTGGCCCTGCTGCAGGCCTCAGGACAGCAAGCTTGCTCTTCTCACGGGGGTGGGTCTTCCTTATGCGCAACCGTACCTGCCTCTCTGCATGCCTGCCCACTCTTCTTTGAAGCCACCTGTCCATCTGTCACCACCCCTGGTTAGGGTCATCCTAGTGGGGTCTGAGCAGAGGAGGGCCGCACGCAGCAGGACCATTCTCACCTTCACTACAGAGACGCTCACTCAACAGACACTCAGCAAGGCCTGCTCTGGGGCCAGATGGTCATTGGTGAACAAATCAAGCCTTAAATCCCTACCTCTTTAAAAATTATGAAATATTTTAAGTCTTCAGAAAAATATAGCAAATAGTAAGATGAACTCACATACCCTTGCCACCCAACTTTGTCAGATATTAACATTGTGCCCCATTTATTTTATATTCTTTTTAAGAATATAAACCATAGTAGAGACCCTTGAAAGTCTTGTGGAAACCTCTTCCCTCCTTCCCTCTCCAGAATTGATTGCCATCCTGAATTTAGGTTTTATCATTTCCCTGTTTTTATTCTTTTGCTCAATGTGTGTAAATCTTAAAAATATGTAGTTTGTTCTTACTTCAAAGTTTTCTGTGAATGGAGTCCTATAGCATGTGTCATGCTGCAGCTTGTGTTTTCATACTCAACTTCAGGTCTCAGATTTAGCCTTGATCCTGCAGCTGTTGTCCCACTTGCCCTAACGTGTGATACAGCACCCTATGTAGACACCTCCGTTTGTTTATTTATCCTTCTTGATGGATGTCGAGATGTTCCTAGTGTCTTGACAGTGAATATTCTTGTACGATTGTCCTTTGCACATGTGTTTCACGAGGGTGGCCCCTAGTAGTGGAATTACTGGGTTGTTGGATATGTGCACTCGATCTGAAATGAAAGGAAATGAAATGAAATGAAATAGAGATAGAATCTCACTTTGTTGCCCAGGCTGGTCTCAAACTACTGGGTTAAAGCGATCCTCCTGCCTTGGCCTCCTGAAGTGCTGGGATTACAGGTGTGAGCCACCGTGCCTGGCCCACTCAATCTTTTAAAGTTATTTAGTTTCTTTATGAAGTCAGTGCTACTTAATCAAGAAATGATGGTAAGGCTGCGTGCAGTGGCTCACGCCTATAATCCCAGCACTGTGGGAGGCCCAGGCAGGCGGATCACCTGAGGTCAGGAGTTTGAGACAGCCTGGCCAACATGATGAAACCCCATCTCTACTAAAAATACAAAAATTAGCTGGGCATGGTGGCACACACCTGTAATCCCAGCTACTCGGGAGGCTGAGGCAAGAAAATCTCTTGAACCCGGGAGGCAGAGGTTGCAGTGAGCCTCTCTCAAAAAAAAAAAAAAAAAGATGGCAATACATAATTTTAGAAAAAATAATAATTACTCACATTTTCTGAGTACTCTTGTGCTTTCCATAGTCTTAGTCGTTCTTCACAAAAACCGTGGGAGGTAAGTACTGTCATTCGCATTTCCTTGATGAGGAAACAGAGGCTCATAGAGGGCATGGAACATTCCCAAGGTTATCCAGCAAATAATAGCTACAGCTTGGGTCTAGGGTTGTCTGCTTTCAGAACTCTTGCAGGCCACACTGCATTAGGTCATGCTACATCACTCTGTGACACATTTATGTGCAGCTAAGGGAGACTTTTTGGAAGGAGAGTCACAATCATTTTTGCCATTTAGAAAGATCACTTCGGAAGCAACAGATCCCCATGGACAGATTATTTTACTCATTGAGCCAAAGTTCCCCTCGGTGCTGGAGCAGGGATTAAAATCCAGCTCTGACTGCAGTTGGTTCCTGAGCGACCGCTGCGCCGCCTCACCCACCCCACACCTACCTCACCCTGACTGGGATGGAGGTAGGAGGATTTTCTGTTCTCAGTGGGAACTGAGGGTCTCCCAGCTCTACCCAAACCTGCCCATTGGCACAGAAGAAGTAGTACAAGCCAACTATAGTAGAGAAGTGGGAGGGGAGGGGACAGTGGGGGTGGCTCTGGGCTACCTGACACCCCCTCCCACCCCCTAGCTCCCTTCTCATTCGGGCCTCAAGTGTGGGTGGGATCTGAATGAGAGAGCTGCCACCACTGTGCCAGAGCTCTTGGCATTGGTCACCAGTTCTGCTCCATCCAGCCCAGCACCTCTTCTCCCCATCCCTCTCCTCGGTTCCCCAACACACAGTGGAGAGGCCACCATCAGCGCAGGAATAGATAGATGTTACCTGGGCCAGGCAAGGTGTCCTGGGGAAAGAAAGGTCTTGGAGACGAAGGGGCAGCCTGTGGAGAAATGGGGGCCTCAGTCTCAGTCAGGTGAGGGGAAAGGTTTGGCGCTGTTGCTTCCACAGAATGCATTTTTGTCTTCTCCCAGGCTCCTGAGAGGAGCCTGACTGCGTACCTGTCTTCACTGCCTGTCCCTGCCTTATCTGTCAGAGGCAGATAAGGGTGCCTGCTGACAGGACTGAGTGAAATAATGCAGTCATCAATTTAGATAACTTGAAGTGGTAATCTCTTTGTGGCAATGGTGGTTGTTAATGCTATTATTAAGTCAAATGGGGCATGTGTCTCCAGCCTTCCTGAGCTCTCTAGCCTCCTCAGCCTCACCCCTCCATTTAGCTGGCCTTCCAGAGCCTCTGTCTTCTAAGCCCTTCCAGAACGCTTGTACCTCCTAACTGTGATGTCATGCCTCCAACCCTGTGTGTGTGCTGTTTCCCCTTCTTAGACTTCTTTCTCCATCTTGTTCTCAGTTTGATGGCATTTTCCTTGATGCCATCCTCCTTCCATGATGCCATCCTCCTTCCACTCAGCCTCCTCAGTGCCCCAGGCTGAGTTAGAGGTGTCTTCTGGGCCCCTTTGGCCCCCAGTGATTCCCATTATCACAGCCCTGAGCACTGTGGCGGTCGCTGCCCTGTCTGCATCTGTCTCCTGTAGGCTGTGAGCTCCTGAAGAGGCAGCCCTAGATCTGTGTCCACTCTGTGTCCCCAGAGCCCAGTCCTATGCATAGCCTAGAGCATGAGATTCGTGGGTGCTTGTGATAGGGAAGGAGGGAGGAAATCAGCCCAGGGCTCAGCTTACCCCTAGTCTGGGGGAGGTCACCGCAGACAGCCTCATCCCAGTTAAGCAGAAGAGGTGCCGGGGCTGCCGAGGGAAGGACTGTGCCCCTCTGCACTGACTGTCCATCCGGCCTGGATCTTTCTCTCCAGGTAGACCAAGCAGATGGGACCTCTCCCTCGGTGGGGGATGGAGGTGATAAGGGGTGCGTGTGTGTGCAGAAATGGGAGGCAGGCTCTTGGCTCTGAAATTGTTTAGTGGTTGCCATAAACCACAACAATGGGCTTGACTTCCTGGGGCTGAGCTGATGGGCACTGGCTCAGGCAGAAACTTGGGTTAGAACGCATGCTTGGATGTGTGACCTTAGCCAAGTTACCTGTCCTCTGTGCCTCAGTTTCCCCATCTGCAATGGTATGTAGGTGTGGGGGGGTAATAATCCTTTTCACAGGGCATTTTGAGAGCAATTAGAGAGAATGCCAGTTAAACACCCGGGCAGTAGATGCTCACTGCTGCTTCGTTGATTCATCCAACAGAGATGAATGGCTTGAACACCAGTCACTAGGCTATGCCCTGGGCACACAGACAGACCCCGTCCCAGCCTCTGAAGAGAGGGGCAGGGGCAGCATCAGGTGGGGCCTTTTAGGCCATGGAAAGGAACTTGGCCTTTACCCTAAGAGCAATGGGAAGCCAGGGAAGGATTTTAAGTCCAGAAGTGACATGGTTAGATTTGTTTTTTGTTTTTTTTTAAGATGGAATTTTGCTCTTGCCGGGGCTAGAGTGCAATGGCGCGATCTCTGCTCACCGCAACCTCCACCTCCCAGGTTCAAGCGATTCTCCTGCCTCAGCCTCCTGAGTAGCTGGGATTACAGGCATGTGCCACTACGCCCGGCTAATATTGTATTTTTAGTAGAGACGGGGTTTCTCCGTGTTGGTCAGGCTGGTCTCGAACTCCTGACCTCAGGTGATCCACCTGCCTCGACCTCCAAAAGTGCTGGGATTACAGGCGTGAACCACCGCACCCAGCCAGATTTTGGTTTTAAAGACGTATCTTTGGTGATTATGGGAGAGACAGGTTAGGGGAAATAATGCTTCCAATGTTCTCTCTCAAAGAAACTACCTAGAGGCTGGGATGAGTTACAACAAACATCCTTTAAAGTACATTCCTGGCCAGGTGCAGTGGCTCACGCCTGTGATCCCAGCACTTTGGGAGGCCAAGGCAGGTGGATTACCCGAGGTCAGGAGTTTGATACCAGCCTGGCCAACATGGTGAAACCTTGTCTCTACTGAAAATACAAAAAATTAGTTGGGCGTGGTCGTGGGTGCCTGTCATCCCAGCTACTTGGGAGGCTGAGGCAGGAGAATAGCTTGAACCTGGGAGGAGGAGATTGCCGTGAGCTGAGATCACACCACTGCTCTCCAGTCTGGGCAACAGAGTGACACCCTGTCCTCAAAAAATAAATAAGTAAAAATAATAATTAAGTACATTCTTGAGCTCTCACAGAAGTAACAGAAACCCTCCAGCCAAGAGTGAAGAGAGAACTGAAGTCAGGCTGGCAAACAAGATGAAGCCACGGCAACCTTAGGCTGTTTACACATTTCAGAAATCTAAAGCCAGGAGTTTCAATGGCCACTCAACAGATGGGAAAGAAGGTCTTGGGCCTACACAGTTACAGTTTGAGGAGTTGGAACTTGGCATCCCCCGACTCAACACATAAATCTGGGACCCTCCGAGGGCTGCAGCCTCAGTGAATAGGAAGATTGGCTAGAAGAAAGGTCCGCCCCCACCAGCAAAGGGAGACAGCATTTCCGGTGGGGAAAAAAGACTCCCTAAAGAATTGTAAATACTGGTCTGCCATCACACAAACTTTGGGTTTGATGGCACACCACTACCTTTGTGGTCCTGGAAACCATAAACTTAAAAAAGTAACTTAAATGGTCTCAGGGTGGTAGTTCCCCCGGGAACCTGGCCAAAGTAAATGAAAAATCCTTCCTGGAGCAATCCCACTGTCCCTTTGGATCTCTCAAATGTGAATTTGTAATATGATTGCAAAACACACAGGGAAATAAGCCAGTGTGAGCAGCAGGCTCCAGAAACAAAAAAGAGCAGAATTAGTTTCCCTGGTAGTCTAAAATGCTGGAATTATGAGATATAGAATAAATAATCATGTTTAAAATGTATAAACGAATTGAAGATGGACTTGAGGCAGGGAACATAATACTACCCCAAATAACTAAGATTTGAAAAAGAACCAAGTGGAATTTCACAAAATGAAAAATACAATCATTGAAATGAAAAATTCAGTAGACAGGATAAGTAGCAGGGCAGACACACCTAATGATTGAGAGAGCTGGTGAAATGAAAGAAATTACTCAGGATCTAACAGAGGGTCCAAGAGATAGTATGGAAGTTAGTTAAGAGACGTGAAATATGGAATATAAAGGTCTAACAGAGAAGAGAGAAGAAGGTGGAAAGAGTGGAATGGAGAGTGTTCCGACAGACCTGGGTAAAGATGGTGCTGGCCTGGACCAGAAGGTATTGGGCATAGAAGGGGTTGATTGAGAGATGTTAGGAAGTAGTCTGTGGCTTATACCTGTAATCCCAGCACTTTGGGAGGATGAGGTGGGAGGATCACTTGAACCCAGGAGTTCGAGACCAGCCTGGGCAACATATGAGACCCCATCTCTGTAAAAATTCTTAAAAGAAAAAAAAAAAGTTAAGAAGTAGAATTGATGGGGTTTAGTGATGGAGGGGATGCAGAGGCCAGAGAAGGGATGTGGCAAAGATGATTATCAGATTTTTGGCTTGAGGAATTGGGTAGAGGAGTGTTGCTTATTAAAATGGCAGACAGGCATGGTGTCTCACGCATGTAATCCTAACACTTTGGGAGGCTGAGGCAAGAGGATCACTTGAACCCAGGAGTTCATTGAGACCAGCCTGGGCAACATGGTGAGATCCCATATCTACCAAAAAAAAAAAAAAAAAAAGAAAGGCAAAGACTAGGGGAGAACAGATTTGGGAGAATGAACAGGAGTTCAGTTTTGAAAAAGGCATGTTTCAGTTTGCCTGGGAAGATCTGCTGATGCATCTCAGAGCAGGAGACTTTAGAGCTGGGCCTTAAGGTATATGTAGGAGTTACCTAGTGGAAAGGGAATTTCTTTTAACTAACTTTTGGGAAATAGGACTTCCCTTCAGGGAGAGCATCAGGCCCCTTTCTGGAACATTCTTTCATTCAAAGGAGGCCCCTTGAGAAAAGGCATTATCAAAACATCAAATAGACAGGGTTCTGGGATCTCTTAGTTCCATCTCGCATTTTTGTATGGGAAAGCTGAGACCCAGAAAAGTCAGGGGTTTGCTTTCCTAGCCTTAGACTCTTCATTCATTCATTCATTCATTCACTTAACAGATATTTATTAAAAGCCATTTTGTCCCGGATACTAGGTGCTGGGGATACAGCAGTTAAAGATTCTTGCTTCCTGGAAGTTTATAGTTTAGTGGAGGGAGACAGACAATAAACACAAAAATAAGAAAAACATATCATGTCAGAGGGTAGTAAAAGCTACAGAGAAACGTAAGGACTGGAAAGGGTTCAGGTATTCTGGAGGAGCCACTGGCAAAGTGAATTTGAAAGTCCCTGGGCCTCTCGTATGGGGCTGCTGACCCTCGAAGCCCATTGTGACAACGTCTGGGATTCTAGAGTCCAGGCCTGGGGGAGGGAAGAGGCCTGGAGAAGGAGGAGGGAAAAAGGGGCTGTGGGATTTAGTGGGTGGGCTGCACCCCCCCGGGGGGCAGCAGAGCCCAATGGGTCAGAAGGGCCACAAAGACTCCCTTTACCCTTGTGGAGGGTAAGATCATTTATTCCTGAGGCGTCTTTGCTCCTTGCCCTTGGCTCCTCCCCCACCTCCGTCAGATCTCAGATGACATTCCCTTCTGCTCCCCCTCCCACCCTTGGGAACACCAAGAGGTGGGTCCGAATTGTTTCTGCGTCTCACTACAGAGTGGCAGCCTGGAGGAGCTCGTGACAGGCACCCAAGGCTGGCCAGGGAGACCGAGTAGGCCCTGTGAGGCTCTGTCCCAGTCAGGAGAGGCTGGAGGGCTGGAGGGCCCCTGTGTCATGCCCCGCATCTCTTCCCCCAGGACTCCTGAGAGCAGCCTCCACGAGGCCCTGGACCAGTGCATGACCGCCCTGGACCTTTTCCTCACCAACCAGTTCTCAGAAGCACTCAGCTACCTCAAACCCAGGTGAGGCTCAAGCCCCGGTTGGGGTAGGGGGTGTGCTTGACGGTCAGGGAGAACCAGAGGTCTTGTATGAGAGGAACTCTGTGTAACTAAATGCCTTTGGCTTTCTGGGTCACCAGGACCTCTGACAAGTCCCATAAAGATGGCTCAGGCTCCATTCCACAGCCTGCGTGTATCCAGGCCCTCTCCAAGGTCACTGTGACTTGCTTCTCCTCAGGCTCTTGAGGGTTCTTCACACTTCCTTATGTGTTCCCGCATAAGGAGTTTCTTCCTTGCCAGCTCTCACACGACCCTTTGTTTATTTTTCCCCAAAGCACTAAAGACTAGGTTGCCTGCTTTCCTGGGTGTTTTAGGGCAATAAAGAGGGCTGCTCCCTTGACCATTTCCTTGAATGCTCACGGCCATGTTTCTGTAAATACAAATCAATAATGTGCATATACTCCTTTTTCTTTACTTATCACTTTTTCTCAGTTTTAAAAATTGAGATATAATTCAGATACCATAAAACTCACTCTTTCTTACCACTTTAAAACATTTATTGGGCTGGGCGTGGTGGCTCACGCCTATAATCCCAGCAGTTTGGGAGGCCAAGGCGGGCAAATCACTTGAGGTCAGGAGTTGAAGACCAGCCTGGCTAACATGGTGAAACCCCATCTCTACCAAAAATATAAAAAATTAGCTGGGTGTGGTGGTGTGTGTCTGTAGTCCCAGCTACTCAGGAGGCTGAGGCAGGAGAATGGCATGAACCCAGGAGGCGGAGCTTGCAGTGAGCCGAGATCGCGCCACTGCACTCCAGCCTGGACGACAGAGCCAGACTCTGTCTCAAAAAAAAAAAAAAAAAGAAAAAAAGAAAAGAAAGAAATAAGCAATGTTTACCTTACTATACCTTTTTGATTAATGCTCATTGCAAAGAAAATCATGTGTGAGACTGTTTCCTTCTAGAGTTAATAATTTTCTTGCTTTTCCCATTTTCCTAATTTGCTAAACATTTATCCTTAAGTCTTTGTAACCACTCCCATCAGATCATCCTATCATGAGTTTTTCCCAAAATGCTGAAATCTATCAAGTAAGCACTCAGTACCCCCCTCATTTTCCTGGAAACCTATCCTTGGGAGGACAGACATGTCTTCTGGCTCCTCCTGGCTGTTTCCTAGAGCTCCTTTGCATTTCTCCTGCTTCTTTGATTCCAGGTCTTTTCTCTTGTGTCCCCCTCGTTTGCCAGGGAATGTCCCATAGAAATTTCCTAAGAAAGGCTGAGCGCAGTGGCTCATGCCTGTAATCCCAGCACTTTGGGAGGCTGAGGTGGGTGGATCATTTGAGGTCAGAAGTTCAAGACCAGCCTGGCCAACGTGGTGAAACCTCGTCGCTACTAAAAATACAAAGATTAGCTGGGCATGGCGGTGAGTGCCTATAATGCCAGCTACTTGGGAGGCTGAGGCAGGAGGATCGCTTGAATTCAGGAGGTGGAGGTTGCAGTGAGCAGAGATTGCTCCATTGCACTCCAGCCTAGGTGACAAAGTGAGACTGTGTCTGGGGAAAAAAAAAAAAAAAGAAATTTCCTAAGAAAGGCTGGGTGCAGTGGCTCATGCCTGTAATCCCAGCACTTTGGGAGGCTGAGGTGGGTGGATCATTTGAAGTCAGAAGTTCAAGACCAGCCTGGCCAACGTGGTGAAACCTCGTCGCTACTAAAAATACAAAGATTAGCTGGGCATGGCGGTGAGTGCCTGTAATGCCAGCTAGTTGGGAGGCTGAGGCAGGAGGATCGCTTGAATTCAGGAGGTGGAGGTTGCAGTGAGCAGAGATTGCTCCATTGTACTCCAGCCTAGGTGACAGAGTGAGACTCTGTCTGGGGGCAAAAAAAAAAAAAGAAATTTCCTAAGAAAGACTTGTATAAATATATTTTTTTCCCTAAGAATTTTGAATACCTTGCTTCAGTGTTCTAGCATTTACTGTAGCTGTGAGAACCCTAATTCTTCTTACTTACTCCTTCTCCAGAAAGGTTTAGGATTGGCTCTTGTATTTCTGAAAATCTGGAATTTTACCGCGATGTGTGGCAATGAAGTCTTTTTTATTCTGGATTGTTATGCGGGCTCTCAGTTCTGGGCAATGCTCTTGTACGATAGTTCCATCTTATTTCCCTTTCCTGGGCTTTCTTTAACGTGCCTTTTGGACCTCCTAGGTCAGTCCTCTTCTGAGCCTCTTCCCTCTCCCTCTTGTTTTTCCCATTGCTTTATCTTTTTTTTCCGTCTGATTTTTGGAAGATTTCCTCACCCTTCTCATTAATTCCTGCTGTTGACTTCTTTATCTCTGTAATCATATGATTAATTTCCTGGCATTCTTTATTCTCTGAATGTTCTTTTTTCCCTAAAACATCTTCTTCTTGGTTTATGGTGTACCAACTTCTTTATATCTATATTTGGAATATGAGGCCCTTAGGACAATGCCTGGCATGTATTAAGTATCTAATAAAGTATTTATTGTTATTGTCACAGAATATTATTTCTGTTTAAAATATTTCATTCTTTTCCTGCATAACTTGGCTTTCTCCGTGTTCCTGGAGTCTGTTTAATGGGGGAATTCTGTTCTCATGGGGTGCTTTCTTCAAAAACCCAGCCATCCCCGGCTGTCTGTCTAGTCCTGTTTAAGAATGAGCTCATGCGAAGGCCAGCCGGGAGGTCTGTGCCAAGCTGCCTTGTAGTTGGTGGAGTTGGCTTTGGATGACCTGGCCACCAGATGTCAGCACCCGGGATGACTTGGCTTCTCCAGTGAGGAATCCTCCATTTCTCAGCCTGGACAGAGAGCCTTAGCCGCCTAAATTGGGAGACTAGGGGCTGAGGTCTAATCATCTCTGCCATCTACTCCCCCTAGTCCGCCTCTTTTCAGCTCCAACTTGTCCCCTGCACCCAAGCCCCAAGGAAAAGTGAATGCTGAGGCCAGGGGACTGGTTTCCACAAGTCCCCAGGCCTGACCTGTTCAGTTTCTGTAGACATGATGGACCCATCTTTCTCCCTCTAGGGTCAGTGGCCCAACTTTTGGGGTGGGGTGAGTGTTCCAGGGCATGGGGCAGTGTCCACACCTCACTCCCACCCTCTGAGGGAACCTGGCTTGAGGGGGTCAGGCTGGGTGGGTCAGGGCCTGCAGCAAGAGTGTGGCCATGGCCTGAGGCAGGCCCAGCTGCAGCTTGCTCTGTCTTAGAATGTCCAGGTTCCCCTCTCAGTTTTCTTGGAAGGCTCCCCAGCTCCTGCTTCTCCCCTAGTCATTTCCTGTTGCTCACTCAAGCCTGGACCCCAGACCATAGCCACCCTCCTGCACTGGAAACCAGCTACCCAGAACACAGCTGCTCAGCCTGTCCCATACCCCAAGCACAGACACTGGCCCTTCTCCTCACCCACTGAACCCCCGATAAGGTCATGCCTCAGCCTACTCTAAACTGTCCTGTAGACTTGGGGCCAACAGAAGGGAGTCAAAACACTGGAGAAAATATTAAAACCAAAGGCTGTGGCTGCGCCTGGGTCCTCGAGCTGTCCCTGCCACAAGGTCCCTGAAAGGGCTTTTCCCTCTATGGCCCCCTCACCTCAGGAGGGCATTCTAACAGGAGTCCTGTAGCTCTCAGGACCCCCAGAGGAAACCCTCGTCCTAACAGAGACACTCCAGGAATCCAGTCTTCCCATGGAGCCACCTGTTACCTCACGTGGGAAGCAGTGCAGCATCTGTTTCTTAGCCCCTGCCTTATTCCAGAAAAGGATCCTTTCTTTCTTTTTTCTTTCTTTTCTTTCCTTCTTTCCTTCTCTCTCTCTTTCTTTCTTTCTTTCT
>NW_012101365.1:622691-630967 GCF_000951045.1 Mandrillus leucophaeus | reverse complement strand
TCTTTCTTTCTTTCTTGTTTGTTTTTGAGACAGAGTGTCGCTGTGTCGCTCAGGCTGGAGTGCAGTGGTATGATCTCAGCTCACTGCAACCTCCACCTCCTGGGTTCAAGCGATTCTCCTGCCTCAGCCTCCCTAGTAGCTGGGATTGCAGGTGCATGCCACCATGCCCGGCTAATTTTTTATATTTTTAGTAGAGATGGGGTTTCACAATTTTGGCCAGGCTGGCCTTGAACTCCCGACCTCAGGTGATCCCCCTGCCTTGGCCTCCCACAGTGCTGGGATTAAAGGCGTCAGCCACCACACCAGGCCCTTTCTTTCTTTTTGAGTTTAACAGTTTTCCTCCAGATAGTAGTGTCAGTAGCACACTACCCCCATACCACCTGTGACAACCCAAAATATCTCCAGAAATTGCCACATGTCCTCACGTTGGGAGTGGGGATACCCTGGCACTTCCAGTGAGAACCACGGGTCTAGAGAAAATAATTCTTGCTGGAAAACAGCCTCCCTTCCTCACTGATGGCCACCGAAGCTTCAGAAGATGTTGGGCCCAGTGTCCTTTGCTGTTCTTCACTGAACACACATTGTCTCGTTTAATTGTCCCGGTCCCGTGCAGTGGGGGACGGTGCTCCTCTTTCGCTCCGAGTGGGGCATCTGGGCTTTCCTAGCTCCCTTCCCCGCCTCGCCTCTGCTTTCCATAAGTCATGCCTTTGAGTAGCGTTGTCTCTGCTTCTAGCATATTTCACTTAGCACTGAGTGTGACCTGAGCACTGAGTGTGACGTCTCTGGGACGTGGAGGCTACTGCTTTTGGCTTTCTCTCAGGAATGAGCCGACTAATGGCCTGGATGATATATATGCAAATAAGAACTTGGGTACAAGCTAAACTTGGAGTGCCTGAGGTTCGAGGGTTGTCATACCTCTGTACCCCATTTCCCAGTTCAGACTAGATTTGGGGACTTCCAGGAGGTAGGCTGGGGAGGGGCTAGTATTCTTAGCCACAGACGCCTGTTGGGGCCTTGGGCCTCAGACTAGAAATTCCACTTTGTCTGCCAGCTGCCCGGGGGGAGCTGTCCCTCCTTCTGGGCCCAGCACCAGACAAGGTTCCACAGGTGGGGCTGGGCAGGTGGTGCTGAGTCCCAGGCCTCTGACCGGCAGTGGGAGAGGAAGAGAGAGACAAGGGCTTGAGAGATGGAGAGGCCTGGGGGCTGGGGTGTTATCTGGGGGATGGGTCTGTGTGCTGCCAGGGAAACCCCTCCTCAAGGAGAAGGTTTTTATGCAGGGAAGTGGCACAGGACACGGAGGGACTCATATTTACTGAGCTTTGGTGCAGTGGCCCCTGGCCTGGGTATTATTCTATTTAAGCCATGCAAAAGCCCGTGGGGGAGAAGAGTTACGGTTTTCCTTCTGCAGGGAAAAACCTGAGGCTGAGGGAGGCTGTGAGACATGAGACGTGCCAGGTCACACAGCTGGTAGCTGGCAAAGCTGAGACTCCAACCTGTGTCTGAGGGGCTCTGAAGCCTGGTTCTGGCCCCAGCTCTGGGCAGCCTGCTCCTCTCCACAAGCCACTGCCTGCAGATGAAGCAGTCCTGGCAAAGGCCTGGGAGCATCCAGAGAGTGCTCCTGGCTGGCAAGCGGTGGAGCAGCCTTGGTTTCCTGCCTTTGACCCTCAGGGATCACAGGAGTGTCACCCAGAAGTAGCTTAATTTACGAGTGTTTTATGAACAGGAAAAGGGGTAAAGTCACATGATTTCACAACCAAACAGCCTGTAAACCTTAGTCATCTCTCTTTCCTCTGAAGTTCCCAGCATAAACCTGGCACTGAGGAGCTTTATAAATAATTCACACGGAGACCTGGGGAAGGGAGTAAAGGCGCTCCCAGTCAGTCCCACAGGCTTACAGGGACCCGGGCAGGCTAGCATTATCGTCCCCATTTTGCAGAAGCAGAAATCTAGGCCCAGACATGTTAAGTGGCTCCCTCCACATACAGAGAGGACCTGGCGTTGTTCGCATCCCTCCTTGCCTGTTGCCCTCTCCATGTGATGGACTAAATGCTACCCCCTGCCCCCAACGCACCCTTCAGCTGAGGAGCCTGGGGCGGTGGAGGAGCAGGGAGCCCGGAGGCTCCTGAGGCCACCTTGGCTCAGCCCTGACATCAGTGCTGAGGACAGAGATGAGTCACACACAAACTCTGTCCTCGAGGTGCCCACAGTCTGCAGAGAGCTGAGCCTATGCTGGTCAGTTCAGCATGACCCGTACCTCAGTTACAGATGGAGTCCCTGAGGAGGAGGCCTGGATTCCCAGGGCTCTGGGAGGCATTTGAGGGCCTTGACAGATATGTCAGGAGATGTAGAGGAAGGGTATTTCTTTCTTTTAAAAAAAAAATTATTATTACTTTTTAGAGACAGGGTCTCACTCTGTTACTCAGCCTGATCTCAAACTCCTGGGCTCAAACAATCCTCCCGCCTTGCCCTCCTAGAGTCCTGGGATTACAGGCATGTGCCACCACACCTGGCCGAGGAAGGGCATTGCAATCTGAGGGAACAGCCTGGGCAAAGGCCTGGAGGAGGGAAATGTGGGATTTTCTAACGGAAGGTCTTTGTGGTTCAGTGTGGCTGGGGGTACAGTCTTGAATGTGACCAGATAGGGGTGGGTGGGGAACAGAAGCATCAAGAGGGCTGGAGAGGTGGGCAGGGCTGACATCTTGTGGAGCTTCAGCCCCGGCAGGATCTCCTAGGATGTGGGAGCCATGGGAAGGTGTAACTATTGGGCACCATGATCAGATGAGGGGAGGGAGTGGGAAGAGGCAGCAGGTGACTAGCGAGGAGGTCCAGGGAAGTGGGGTTGAGGGCGGCCCAGGGGTGGGGTTTGGGCTAAACAGGATCTCACAGACAGGACTTGGGCTCAGCCTACAGGAGGTGGGGGCAGAAGGCAAGAGGGTGGCACTGGGGGCAGGGAAGGGCAGCCTCGGGCCGACATGCACTAAAGCCTTTCTCAGTGCTCATGGCAGCTATGCTGCTGCCACCCCTACTGAGCCGATGAGGAACTGAGGCTCAAATCTGGTAGATCACTTAGGGCCACTCAGCAGGAAGAAGGCAAGCTGGAAACCGAATCTGAGGTCTTTTGAGTAGCAGTGAGCAGATCAGACCTGGCCAAGGACCTCCCCGTGCCTGGACCCCGGGTCCCCTTGCCTCACTGCAGAATGGAGGAGGACGGAGATGAGCTGCCCAGGGCCAGCTGCCTCTGGGGCTCTGTGAGGTGGTGCTCTCAATGTCCCTTCTCTTTGACAGAACCAAGGAAAGCATGTACCACTCGCTGACGTATGCCACCATCCTGGAGATGCAGGCCATGATGACCTTTGACCCTCAGGACATCCTGCTCGCCGGCAACATGATGAAGGAGGCACAGATGCTGTGTCAGAGGTTGGGGGCGTTGGGGGCAGGGATCAGAGGTTGGGAGGCCCACACTTCTGTCACCTTGGCCCATCCCAGTGCCTAACATGCCACTATTCGCACTGCTGCTTTTGGCTAAGACGTTGTGTCTGCAGGTGCTAAGAGCCGTCCCTGTTGGCCCTGCCTCAGGAGCTATGTTGTCTGAGCCAGTCACTGGGCAGCTTTCAGGGACCAGGGTGACAGAGTAGAGGAGGAGGCACCACGACTTGAGTGGGCAGGAGGGTAGGCCAGGCTGGGCACGAAGAGACATTAAGGAGAGGAACCCAAATGTGGCACAGGTTGGGAGCTGCCAGGAGCAGCGTCACCTGGCCTGGACGCGGGTTGACCAGGGGCTGCTGTTTAGCCTCAGCCCCAGGACTGATCAGGTGGTAACTGTCCCATTTTATCAGTGAAGACACTGAGCCTCAGAGAAGTTAAGTGACTGTTTTTGCCAGAATATCAAACCTCTTCTGCCTGACCCCAAAGTCTGTGTTCTTTCTGTTAGCTCTGTCTCTCTAGGAATGTTCTAGAGTGTAGCAGAGAGGGACAGAGACAAGTGTGGCCTCTCTCTAATCCTCACCTGAGGCCCCTCTTTTTCCTTCTCAGGCAC
Source organism: Mandrillus leucophaeus (assembly GCF_000951045.1). Taxonomy (NCBI): domain Eukaryota; kingdom Metazoa; phylum Chordata; class Mammalia; order Primates; family Cercopithecidae; genus Mandrillus; species Mandrillus leucophaeus. The sequence goes on along the minus strand of NW_012101365.1, from coordinate 626,931 downwards.
CGGAGGAAGTCTTCTGTAACAGATTCCTTCAGCAGCCTGGTGAACCGCCCCACGCTGGGCCAATTCACTGAAGGTGTGGCATCCAGGACGTCCTCTCAACCATGCTAAGCCCAGGCGGCCAGCTCCAGGCCCAGGAAGGGGCAGTTATCCTCCCTGTCATCGCCTAGGGGGCCAGGCCCTGGGGTCCATGCCAGGACACACATGGGTCAGACCTGGGGCCTTTTGAGGCCTGGCTCTCTAGTGAGGGTGTGGGGGGCAGGTGAGACCCACTTATGTGATAGCACTACTGGCTGAGAACCTGCAAGTCAAGAAAAGGGAAAGCTGTCCAAGGCCAGGGCTCTGCTCCTCAGGCCCACAGTTGTATGTGCAGTTGAGTTTACTGATTTAATTATCCTGGTGATCACATGGGCTCCAGAGGAGAATGTGGTGTCAGCAGCTGAGTCATTGGGACAACATGAGAAGAGATGGTGTGGGCTGTCATGGTCCATCCAGGTCTTTGTGCCATGACCACATGCAGCTGTCCTGGAGGCAGCAGTGGCTGACCACAAGCAGTGAGGGGCTCTGCAGCATAGGAGAAAGTGGCCTTACCCTCCTCAAGAGCCCTGGAAGGTTCTAGCGCCCCACAATGCATCTGATGTTGCTGGGTGCACAGCACCTACAGTGGTGCTTGGAGAACAAGACTAGGCGACCTTCTTGGGGAGGGTGTGAGCTAGCTTCTAGGGACAGTGACGAACACTCTGAAGCACTGGGTGACGAGGTAGGGGACAGGAGAGGTGCTGACACAGGTTCCCTTTGCTTTTGGGAAAGTGGGGGTGTGAGGATTAGGCCTCCTGATTAGAGTCCCAGGAGGCCACAGGGCTTTGGTTTTTTCCCCACAGAGGAAATCCACGCTGAGGTCTGCTATGCAGAGTGCCTGCTGCAGCGAGCAGCCCTGACCTTCCTGCAGGTAGGGACCCCCACTTGTACAAGGAGGCTGGGATTTCAGAAGATCAATTTCCACATCCAACCACAACCCTTCCCCTAGAGCAACTGTGACCCATCCCCCATAGCAACCACGACCCATCCCCTGTAGCAATCGTGACCCATCCCCTGTAGCAATCGTGACCCATCCTTCACACTCCTGCCCCTGGCAGGGCTCAAAGGGAAGTGATGGGCATCACGCCCTCACACCCCTAGCACATGCGCTCCCACCGTTACCGGGATGCTGTTTCCACTGTGTGGCTGCTGCATTTCCTGTTAAGGGTCCTGTGGGGGTGATAGGCATTGTCTCAAAGCCTGCTTTCCATGTGATTCATTCAACAAGCTCTGTAGTACCTGTGATGTACCAGACTTTTTGCACACGGTACAGGTATGTAGTTTCTACATACCTTACACACATTACAGTTTGTTTTTGCTAATATTTACATTTGTTATTTAATCTTCACCACAGAGGCCTGTGAAGGGGAGACTTAGAGGAGAGGGGTCACTTTCCCAAGGTCACATGATTAGCAAATGATGAGCAGGGATCTGAACCTAGGTCTGATGAAGTTGGAGCCCAGGTCTCCTCACCACACAGTGGGAATGATGAGAATGATCACTGCATGCTTTTGCCTGAAAGCCTGGGTTATAATGAGAACATATCAGCATCATTATATATGTGTATTTAGCAGAAGAGGGACATTTTAGTGTTGGGGTGCTGGTTAATTTCATAGCTTTTTTTTTCTATCTTTTTGACCTGGGGAGATTAGAATTGGATTAATCCTAATCCTTGCTTTAGGATTCACTGTAATGATTGCACCATAAACGACATTTTGTTTTGTTTGTTTATTACATTTTTACAAATAATGAACACCCATCAACACCACAGCCAACTGGAGGACAGAACACGGGCAATAACTCTCCCCACCCTGGGACTCCTCGCCCTGTCGATGCACCCAGTAGGGGAATCACTACTAGAGTATTATGTTTATTGTCCCCTACCCTTTCCTTTTTTTTTTTTTTTTTGAGACGGAGTCTCCCTCTGTCGCCCAGGCTGGAGTGCAGTGGTGTGATCTCAGCTCACTGTAACCTCCGCCTCCCGGGTTCAAGCGATTCTCCCACCTCAGCCTCTGGCTAATTTTTGTATTTTTGTATTTTTAGTAGAGATGGAGTTTCACCACGTTGGCCAGGCTGGTCTCAAACTCCTGACCTCAAGTGATGCGCCCACCTCGGCCCTACCCTATTTTTTTTTAAAAAATCGCTTTCTCAGCTTTGTACTCATGCCTGAACAGCATATGGTGATGTTTCATTTGCTTTTGAGCTTCCGAAGTGGTGTGGGTCTTGCTTTCTTCCCTCGGCCTTATGTGACTGTGTGTGATTCTCTTGCCTGAACACACCGCAGTTTGTTTATCTGTCCTTCTGCTGGTGGCCATTTGGGCTGTTTCTGTTTCTTGGCTATCATGAACTTCCACAACCCTTGTCCATCCGTTTTCCATTGGGTGTAAACAGTGAATAGAGCTGCTGGCGGCTATAGGCAAAGGAAGTTTTGCATTTAAAAATGTGATAAATACCTGCTTGTTGTAAAAACCACAAACAATCCAAAAACCAGCATCCCCTCTCCTTTCTCGCAGTCCCTCCACCTAGAGGGAGATACTGTTAACCATTGGGCGTGGCCCCTCCAGGCCTCTCTCCAAGCACAGAGTAGTGTACCTGTGAGACTGGTCCAACCCTGGGCATTTTAGAGGTTTTGTTGAGCCAAAGAGCAGGGAGGTCTGGTTTGGCTGATCTCTGACCTCATCCCCCAAGGGTTCCTCACAGGGAGGGGCAGTCAGGCCCAGAGCCTTGCATGATCCCTCAGCCTACGGCTGCCCACCTGGGCCAGGCGGTCAGCATCTTTTCCTCCTGCAGGACGAGAACATGGTGAGCTTCATCAAAGGTGGCATCAAAGTTCGAAACAGCTACCAGACTTACAAGTGAGTGGGGCTGGCCATCCGCTTGTGGAGACTCTGGGTCACAGCCTCTGCTGTGCTGTTCCCCTCAGGCGGCTTTGTGGGAGGAGAAGAGTACTATACAAGGCCAGAACCTAGACTGTTGATGCAAGCCAATTTCCATGCCCTCAGGACCTCAGTCTCCTGAAATCATATTCCCCTGGCTTTCTGGCTGTGTCTCTTCCCTTTGGTCCCTTGAGTGCTTACTCCCTGCCTGACCCTCTGCTGGGGAAAATAAGACACAGATTCTGCACAGGCTGGTCTGGTGGGGGCAGGGAGATAGCCACACGAACAGCCATTTTGGGAACAGCAGCAGAACTCCCACAGATCTGTTAAGGCCCCCAAATGCCACCTTCCCCATGAAGGCTTCTTTAACTCTAGTACACAGGAAAGGTATACACACACACACGCATACACACACACACACACATGCGTGGACACGCTCTCTGCAGGCCAAAGTCACTTCCGTGCTATCTCTGGATCCCTGACATTCAAACTAGCCCAGGCCCAGGCCGTGTTTATGAATGAAGATAAAGATGATAAATAGGCCAGGCGCGGTAGCTCACACCTTTAATCCCAGCACTTTGGGAGGCTGAGGCAGGCGGATCACCTGAGGTCAGGAGTTCGAGACCAGCCTGTCCAACCTGGTGAAACCCTGTCTCTACTAAAAATACAAAAATTAGGTGGGCATGGTGGCAGGTGCCTGTAATCCCAGCTACTCGGGAGGCTGAGGCAGGAGAATCACTTGAACCCGGGACGCGGAGGTTGCAGTGAACTGATATCATGCCACTGCACTCCAGCCTGGGTGACAGAGCGAGATATCATCTCAAAAACAAAAACAAGGGCGGTGGGGGCAAGAGTTTTAAAGAGAGTAGATAAGGTTTGAAATATGCAGAGGATTATGCAGAAATCACTATGGAAACAGCACAAGAGTGACTGGCAGTACGGAGAAGCCCAGCTGAAGCTGGTGATGATAAATTTACGGTGACACCAATCTTACTACACCTGCTCAGTAGTCCACATGCACCACAGAGAAGGCAGATAATTTACTTCACGCTTTTTCCATCAGGCAAGAGAGACAGAAAAATAATATTGCAAAGGGGGCTAAGGATAGACATGAAGCTATAGACCAAAAGACAGGGGAATAAACTTTTACTTTTACAGGAGGAAAATAATTCATGGCGGTGGATATTGGGGATAGTTGCATAATAATGGAAATGTAGTTAATACCACTGAATTGTACACTTAAAATTGGTTAAGATATTAAATTTCATGATATGTATATTTATCACAGT
>NW_012101365.1:607778-622631 GCF_000951045.1 Mandrillus leucophaeus | reverse complement strand
TTTTTTTGGAGATGGAGTCTTGCTCTGTTGCCCAGACTGGAGTGCAGTGGCACAGTCTCAGCTCACGGCAACCTCTGCCTCCCGGGTTCAAGCGATTCTTCTGCCTCAGCCTCCCGAATAGCTGGGACTACAGAAGTGCACTACCCCGCCTGGCTAATTTTTTGTATTTTTAGTAGAGATGGACTTTCACCACATTGGCCAGGCTGGTCTCGAACTCCTGACCTCAGGTGATCCGCCTGCCTTGGCCTCCCAAAGTGCTGGGATTACAGGTGTGAGCCACCGCGCCTGGCCTATTTATCATCTTTATCTCCCCTATTTAATGTAGCTGCTTCCCTGCAGGGATATTGTGAACTTGTTACAAGGTATTGCTAGGGTATAATGTACCATATAGCATGTGGACATCACGTTACCTTGGGGGCCTATGCTAGAAGTTTTCTAGAAAAACCAGACAAGTGCTCTGGCCCCAGCCTCCCTACCAGCTGCCAGAATGATGTCGCCGAAGCACACACCTTGTCAGGCCACCCCTTGCCAACTCCCAAGGCTCCTCTTGCTCTTAAAAGAAGTCCTGAGTTATTGCTGAGTCCTTCCTGGGAGTTCACCCCTGCCCTGCTTGCCACATCTCCCACTTCACTCTGCCTTAGGTCCTTGAGCCTTCCCTCAGTTCTTCAAATATGCCAAGGTGGTTCCTACCTCAGGGCCTTTGGACGTGCTGTTCTCTCTGTCAGAAACACTTTCTGCACTGAGCTTTCTGTACCAGATTTCAGCTCAAATGTCACCTCCTCAGAGAAGCCTTTCCTATCCCCAGACTAGGTCAGGTCCAAGGATTCTTCTCCTTGGAGCCTGCCATCACCCTCATAGTGATTTAATGGGGGGAGGGAGGGTCTGTCCCTTAAAGTGAGAATGCTGTGAGGGCAATGACTTGGTGACTTTGGTCCCTGCTGTCTTCCAGTGCCTGGCACAGAGAAGCCTCAAGCTTGCTAATTGAAAGCCTTCAAAATGCTGTCAGCCCAGGAAGGAGGCAGACACATCGTTAAAGCCTCTGTCCTGCCTCAGGTGGCTGGGCTAGGGGCTCTGTGCAGTTGGTAACCAGGAGAAATAGAGTTGAATTCCAACCAGGAGACTCCAGGAAGACTTCCTGAAGGAGGAGGTGTTTGGGCTAGCCCAGTGGTTTTCAGCTAGGGGTGACGTCACCCTCTGAGACATTTGGCGGTGTCTGGAGACATTCTGGTTGTCCAGCTGGGGAGAGGATGCTACTGGCATCTGGTGCTCAGGGGCCATGGATGCTGCTAAACATCCTCAGATGCCCAGAACAGCTCCCCTGTCACTCCCAACAACAAAGAATTATCCATCCCCAAATGTCAGCAGTGCGGAGGCTGAGAAAACCTCTTTTAGACAGGATGTGGAGTACCAACAAATGTCCAGAAGCTGCCCATGGCAGAGTGTGCCAGGGCCCATATGGCTGAAATTCAGGGGTGAGGAGTGTGTTATCATGGTGGGAGATGGGATTCGAAATTCCTCAAATATCAGTTCTCAGGATCACCAGAACTGTATGAATCCACCACCAGGGAGTTTACCTGAGGCCCAGCTGGAAGGGGTCCCCGCCCCTAACCCCCACCCTCAGCAGTGACTGAAACAGGACTTGGCATCTCTCTGCAGGGAGCTGGACAGCCTTGTCCAGTCCTCACAGTACTGCAAGGGTGAGAACCACCCGCACTTTGAAGGAGGAGTGAAGCTCGGTGTGGGGGCCTTCAACCTGGTGAGTGCTCCTGCCCCATTTCCACAGCACCTGGCTCGAGCTCAGTCTCCCCTTCTGTCCCTGACTCGTGTGGTCACTGCCAAGTGCCCCTGCACCTGACTGTGTGCTGGGCACTGGGATCCAGAGATGATCAGATGTGTGGCCAGCCTTCAGGGACTCACAGCTGGGGTGGGGTTGGAGTGGGCGCTGGAGCCAGCTCCAGAGTCCATCAGTGCATTTCTTCCCAAGTCCGGCCAGTAGCTTGAAATCCACTGTGGTAGAGCCTTCACAGCACCTGACCATGGCACACATAATAAATCAGGGCTTTCTCTGCCCTAGAGAGCTGCTGGTTACACATTTACCAGTGGCAGGGAAGGAGACAGTCCTGAAACCAGCTGATGACTTAGAGGGGACAGAGAACTAAGTCTTCCTCCTGCATGGAGTGGGGGAAGGTTTCCTACGGGAGGGAGTGAGCATCTGTGCTGGCTCCTGAAGGATTCCTAGGAGTTTCCCAGCTGAGGAGGGGCTTTCAGGCAGAGGGATCAGGAAGTCTGGGAAAACTGCCTGATCAAGGGAGGAGGAGCTTCCCAGGGAAGATTTTAGCCTCGGGAACCTAGGTGGCCAGGGGCCTTTCCAAAGTTAGAGGGTGGCCCTCTCCTCTCCAGGTAAAGCCTGTTAAAGAGCAGGCCTTGGGACAGTGGGGGTGGCCCCTGCCCCCTCTGGGTACCTTCACATGCTTGATTACCTCCTTTCTTGCAGACATTGTCCATGCTTCCTACTAGGATCCTGAGGCTGCTGGAGTTCGTGGGCTTTTCAGGAAACAAGGTAACCACCTGCTTCCTAGCACCCCTGACCTGCTCAGCCCCAAAACTAGGGCTGGGCTGGACAGGGTGGGGCTGACAGGCCGCAGGGCCTAGGTGCCCGTCCTGGCTCAGCCCCTCTCATTGTATGACCCCGGACAATGCCCAGACCTCCCTGGGCCTCAGTCTTCTCTCCAGGCGAATGGGGCTAGTGATTCCTGCCTGGCCCTCCCAGGGTGCAGAGACTCTGGGTGGGTGGGGGTGGCTATGAAGGGCAGCTCCATCAGTGGCCCAGGATCACACATTCTCTGAGCCTGACAGGTGTCAGGAGCTGGTTCCTCTTTCTATAGATACTGCCTCACTTCAAGACTTTGAGCAAGTCCTTCCCCAAAGGACCATTTTCTGGTGCTACCACTTCATCCAGCAGATGCCCGAGGGAGGCCCTACTGGGCATCAGACCTTGAGGAGGAACCAGAGAACTCAAGCACCCAGAGACTTTACTGAGGGCAAGAACCTGAGTACTAACCCCAGGTTGAAGGCAGCAGATCAGGGAGGGCTTCCTGGAGGAGGAGGCTTCGTGTGGTAGAAGGAGCATTGGCCTGGAAGTTAGGATCTCTGGGTCAGTCCAGCCTCATCCCCTTTTCTCTGTGACTCTGAGCAAGTCCCTACCTTCTCTGAGCCTCTTTTTAGTAAAATAAGGACCTTGTAATGGACCAGATAAGTGTTTCTCAAATGTGCACTGACCCTTACTGATATTTGCCACAAGCGCGGACCTCTCTTTTATAATGTATATATTACTTTTCTCAAAAGTGACTCATGACTTTTACTGAAATTGATTCAAAGGAAACATGTCTACACAAACCTCCATATTATTTGGCATGATAAGAACATAATCATAAAAATAAATACCACAAGGGCCCAGCCGTCTTTTGGAAAGCCCAGCTAGACTATGTGGTGGGCCCGGGTTCAGCCAGGGCTGCCTCTTTCTGAGAAAGGGGGCTTAGGGTGAGAGAGTTCAAACCCCGCGAGCAAAGGACTGGGGATTTCTCCTGGGCACCACCAAAGGATAGAAAGATAACTGAGAAGGGAAAACGCTCACGGTGACTCAGTGTTTCCTGGCGCCTGCCCACGGACCCCTGAAATCTTGGCTGCCCTCTGCTGTCTGAGCTTTGGAAAACATTGGCTAGAGGCTGTGAAGGTCTCTTTCAGTTTTGTTTCCTTAAGAAAGCACATGGGTCATGAGTAGGACTTCAGGATGATGAAGGGAGGGCCCAGAGGTGAGGCAGTGTGGCCGGGCCAGGCGGGTTGCGGGACCTACTGTGCCAGCCTGGGCTTCCTCTTTATCTCGAAGGCAGGGGAGCCATGGAGGGTTTGAGGCAGGAGTGAGGCAGGTCAGATTTGTGTTTTAGAAAGAACGAGAATGCTCTGGAGGACAGACCAGGGCAGAGACTGCAGGCAGGGAAACAAGGTGGGGGGTCTGTCCCCAGCCCCTCCCCAGCCAGGCTCTGGAGACTTCTCCCCCAGGAAGCCTTCCCAGGCCCCACCTGTGCCCTGAGCCCGTGGCTGGGATCATCCACCTCCGTGTCTCTCGTGCTCCCAGCCAGACCTGGGTTGCTAGAGCCCTCAATACCCATTGCAGGGCAGCTGAGCCGGTGACTATAGGGAGGGTGGGGAAGGGGCTGTGGAGAAGGTGGGGGACACCTGAGACCCGCCAGGCCTTTGTCCTGGCCTTGGCAGCCATGTCCCCTTCCCCCAGGAATGCGCTGGGGCACTGAGGGGCAGCCCCTTGCTCAGGGCCACGCAGCTGACCCGGCCTCCAGGGTTCCAGCGCTCTTCCGCCCCTTTGCTGGCAGCACTGCCCACACAGCTGTCCAGCTGCCTCCCAGGCCCCTGCCCTCTCTGGGAGCCTCACCCACCCTCCCGTCCCCTCAGGACTATGGGCTGCTGCAGCTGGAGGAGGGCGCGTCAGGACACAGCTTCCGCGCTGTGCTGTGTGTCATGCTCCTGCTGTGCTACCACACCTTCCTCACCTTCGTGCTCGGTAGGTGCCCCTGTACAGGGGGACCTGGGGCCCTGGGGTTTGGTCGTCTCCAAGGGGGCAGGAGAATGAGGGACTACAGACCCTGCTCATGCCCCTGCGGCTAGGGATAGGGGTACTGAAACCAGAAACAGAGCCACATCCACTGTCCTGGGGACTGGCCTGCTGACGCCCACTGCCTCACAGTGTGACTAGGTTCCAGCCTCAGTTTTCTCATCTGTGAAATGGGGGCAGGGGGTGGTGCCTACCCTGTGGAGGGCGTGAAGACACTGTGTACAGCACCTTATGGTTCTGGGCACAGCCTTGGTGGACACAGGCTCCTGGTTATCGAGCCCTGTGAAGTGCTTGGGGCGATATCTGCACTGCCTTATATAATCCTCATGTCACCCTAGGGACAGGGAGAATTATCATCCCCATTTCACAGAGGGGGAAGAGGAGACCCCGGGAAGCCCCTACTGGGTTGCTGGCAGGATCACAGGAGCCAGGAGTGCTGACATGTTCTGTGTCTCCCCCACCACCTCCTCCAGGTACTGGGAACGTCAACATCGAGGAGGCCGAGAAGCTCTTGAAGCCCTACCTGAACCGGTACCCTAAGGTGAGCCCCATGCGCTGCCCGGTACCTCCAGCCCACAGACACCCACAGACCCCCACGGACCCACACGGACTTGCATATGTGTCATTGCAGGGTGCCATCTTCCTGTTCTTCGCAGGGCGAATTGAAGTCATTAAAGGCAACATTGATGCAGTGAGTGATGGGGGTCAGGGCCGGGGCTGGGGATCCCTCGGGCTCTCCCAGGCCAGCAGTAAGTCAGGCATATGTGACATACTCAGGGACAGGACAGACTGGGAGGGGGTCCCCAAGAGAGAACCAACCAGAGAGCAGGAGAGGGAGAGGCCCTTTGGACAGAGCAGCCTGGGAAGACGGAGGAGGAGGCATTTGTGGTGCCTGGGATTTTGACTGGGAGATACAGGACTGCAGCATTGCAGTGGAAGGAGGTGCGGGGAGGTGCTTGAGGGAGGCAGAGGTTAGGAAAGCCCATCTGTTTAGGGCATGGCCATTAGGCTGGAGTCTGGTACCTCCCCTCCATTATAGCTCTGTCCTGTTCTTTCAATTTGTTACAAAAAACCAGAGTCCCAGGCGGGGACTGTATTTGGGCCCAAGGTCATGTAAGACTTAGGAGGTAAAACCAGAACTGGAGGCCAGATCTCCTGGCTCCTGGGGCCCTACCTGAGCCTAGCACAGGGTTGGACCACCATGACCTGGAGAGGCCCGGTCTGCTGTGGAGTTGGGAGGTGCAGAGGATGCAGAGGGGTTGGGGCTGGGTGGGCACCCATCAGGCTGACCAGAAGGTGCCTGCAGGCCATCCGGCGTTTCGAGGAGTGCTGTGAGGCCCAGCAGCACTGGAAGCAGTTCCACCACATGTGCTACTGGGAGCTGATGTGGTGCTTCACCTACAAGGGCCAGTGGAAGATGTCCTACTTCTACGCCGACCTGCTCAGCAAGGAGAACTGCTGGTCCAAGGTGGGCTGATGCCACGTGTTAGGAGCATTGGGTGAACAGGGCTGACTGTGTGCCTCCAGACCAGGGGCCAAATCCCTAACTAAACACAGATGTCTCAGCTGAAATCTAACATAACCGTAAATTCTAATAGGACTCAGGCTTGGAAGGAACTAAAGACCACAAGAGAAACTTCTGAACCACAGTGTGTCACAAAGGGACTTCTAGTCACAAAGGACAGAAACATGGCTCCCTCTGTCCAACAGAACTGTCTCTATGGTAGAAATGTTCTACTTATGCACTGCCCACATATGGTAGTCACCAGTCACATGTACACAGTGAGCACATGAAATGTGCCTAGTGCAGCTGGGAAACTGATTGTTTTCAGTTTTACTTAATTCAATTAACTAAATGTTAAATTTAAATAGCCATGTAGGGCTAGTGGCCACTAGACTGGACTATGCAATTCCAAAACACAAAAGGCTCATATAACTGAACATTCTTGGCACATCCGACTTCAGGTAGGGCTGGATCCAGGAATTCTAATGAAATGTCTGGCTTGGTCTTTCTATCTGTGACTGTGCTCTATCCTGTGACATCTTTGTTTCTGCGACATCTTTGCAGGAAGCTTCTCTCCATGTGACAGGCAAGGTGGCCACGGGCTGCTTCTACTCACATCCTCCCCTTGGTTTCAACCAGAGTCCCACAATTCAGCCTCACTGGTCTGACTTGTCACATGCCAATGCCTGGAACAGAGGGGTGGGAAGATTCTTCATGGGCTGAGGGTAGGAGAGGAGTGGTTCCACAGAAGAAAATGATGCTCCCAGAAATAGTGGAGGGATTAACAAGATGCCATATAGGCAAAACAAAGCCAAACAGATGCTTGCCTACCAAAGATGAAATTTATCACGGTGAGTATTGAAATAAGTGTTAGCTTGTACCATCATAGTAATGATAGTGCAGAAATTGGAATCAAGAGTCTTAGAACCACCTAGCTCAGCAAACGTCTAATCTGTTATTTGTAAATACACAGGACATGTGTCTTCATGGCTTCATCCCCTGCCCATAGCAGACATTGCTAATCAGTCCTCTGCCATGAGCCTGGCTGTGACCTTAGATGCTTTCCCTGCAAAGCTCCAGGCAGCTGTTAGAACTGACCCGCATTGGCACCTGTTAGGACACCTGTCATCTGCATCTGGTCCCTCCCCCTCCTCCACATGGAGGTCTCTTTTCAGTAGCCCTGCCTGGGGACCAAGCTGAAGGGGAATTTTCTGGGTCTGGGGCAGGTGGGGCTAGGGAAGGGAACAGGCTTCTACTGAGCTCTCAACGTGTCTGGCACCTGTCCTGTCCTCCACACCACACCCAGTGAGGAGAAGTTATTATCTCCATTGGGCACATGAGGGCCACTGACACTAAGCGAGGACTGTGACTTTCCCACCCACATGGCTGTTGGTGACAGACACTGGATTTGAGGACAGTCCTGTGTGACTCAGAGGCCTCTGCTTCTCTCTTGCTCCTAGAGTCCTCCCGAGGAGTCGGGGCTTGCCCTGAGCCCACCCTGCTACTGAAGGTGCTTCCTCAGGCCCAGCTCCCATGGCCCCCACACCTCCTCCTACTCCCAACAAGGACAAAGCCTCAGGGAACCTTTTTTCTTTTTTGAGAGATAGGGTCTTGCTATGTTGGTCAGGCTGGTCTTGAACTCCTGGGCCCAAGCAATCTTCCCATCCCTGCCTCCTAAAGTGCTGGGACTCTGGGCCTTAGGGAACCTTTTTGAACTGAAAGTGACTCTTGAAGCCTTCCTGTAGAGTGAGGTGGGTGGCTGGGGCTAACCACATGGGGAAAGGGAGACCTGGTGGGGGCACACAGCTGCTGTATAGAGGAACGGAAGGTGGGCCAGGTCTCCCAGCTGTCAGCAAGTCTGGCCTAGTTCCCAGCCCGCTGGGGTGGCCAGTCCCGCGCTCTCTGCAACACTCTCCTCATGAGGACTTCCTGTGAAAAACGGGGGTTGTAACACTCTTGAGTTCTGGGGCCCCATCCATTTCTAATCTCTAGAACTTGGCCATCGCAGACTCCACCAACTTATAGTCCTGGGGCCTGGGCCTCTGGCCATTACCATAGGCACCACCCGCTCTGCACAGGCAATGCCCCTCTCTGCCAGGATCCTCCGAGGTCAGCTGCTGGGTCTGACCCGCAGACCCTGACTGAGTGATGGATGAACAGAGTACGCAGACACGGGCTTGCCTGTCAGCAGATAGGGGACCCTTGCCAGAGTTAGCAGCAGCCCCCATAAGCCGGCCATGCTTGCATTTATTTAGTACAGATGTAATGACAAAGGCCTACAGCAAACTCCATTTCTGGGTAATTAACATTGTGCCCCCCGCCCCACCCCCGGAGAGAGCAGTCCTCTGCTCCGATGATTAAAGGCCAGGTTCCGAGGCCTAAGTAAACTAACTTATCTAGATCAATTCCCTTCTTGTTATCTACTCTGAGAGAACTCAGCTGTCTTCAGCCACATCCTTTCCCGAAGCTTTTGCAAAACCTCCCAGCCTTCCAAGAAGGTTTGCTGCTTTATATAATTTTTCCCACCCTGACCTATCTCCTACAGTCAGCCCTGTGGAGGCCTTTGTGTTTCCCCCAGTGCTGGCAGCCTGGAGGCTTAGATGGCCAGAAACAAGGCGGTGACAGTGGCCTGCTCAGGGCTTGGGAAACCCAAGGAGCTAAAGGCATCCTCGGGCAACCCAAGAGGACAGGAAGGCTTCTGAGGAGAGACCTCTGAGGTGGGTCTTGGAGAGGAAGGATTTAGGGAGGCAGAGTGGAGGAAGTGAGAGGACACCCCAAGCCGAGAGGGCGGCAGGACCAAAGGCTCAGAAGCCAGAGCGTTGCGGAGGGGCTCTGTGCCATGGGGTGAAGAGTTTGCACAGCAGAAGAGCAGGGGGCCTGTATCAGGGGAGACAGCTGCTCTTTTCCCCCAGTGTGGCCGCCGTACTTCTCTGGAGAGCTGGGGCATCCACAACTCTCAGTCACAGCCTCCATCCTAACCCTGCTGGTGCTGTGAGGGTGAGCTGTCTCACCCTTGGAGGTGAGCCTGGTGGAGAAGGCTCTTGGAGGTGAGCCTGGTGGAGAAGGGATAATGGCATCCCAGGCCGAGGAACAGCACAGGCAGAGGTCCGAGGAGAGTTTAAGGAGTGTAGGGGAGGAAATGGCAGAAGATGAGCCAGAAAAAGAAAGGTTAGGGCAGGCCGTGGAGGACGTGAGTGGCTGTTTGAGCTTTATCTAGCAGTAGGGGAGCCCTGGCAGGCTTATGGCTTAGATAGGTGCTTTAGGAAGCCCACCAGCAGTTGCTGGGCCATCCCCACTTGCCAGGTCCTGTTCTAGGCCAGGAAATACAAGAGTGAGCAGGAAAAGACCCCCTCTGAAGGCTCACATCCTAGTGGGGAGAGAGACAAGAAACACAGATGTGCAATATAACATGATGTCTGGTTCCAGTAAGAGAAGTGAAGAACAAGCGAGGCCGGGCGCAGGGAGTGACGGGAGGGGCTCCTTTGTAAGGGGAGGTCGGGGGAGGCCTGTCTCAGAGGACACCAGAATGGAGCGCAGGAGCAGCGCATGGCAGTCACAAAGCAGGCCATTTGGGCAGAGGGAGCTGTGTAGGGCAGGGCAGGAGTGTGTTTGATGTGTCCTGGGAGCAGCCCGGAGGCCGTCGTATGGCTAGAGTGTGGCAGGTGTTGGGGAAACAGTAGATGTCTCCTGAGTGTGATGGGATACAACCAGATTTCCAGAAGGGACTGACGTGAGCTGACTTAAAAAGGTCAGCGTGCGAAATGGCTTGCAGGGGACAGGAGTGGGAGCAGGGAGACAGGAGACAATGTGTACCAGGACAGCAAAAAGACATCCCGGGTAGCCTGGAACAGGGAGACGGTGTGGAGATGGTGGCAGTGCGATAATGAGAGCCGTAGGGCAAGGCCAGCAGGATCCTAGAATGAGACGGGAGGTAAAGTCACTGGGACTTGGTGCCTCCACGTCAGGGGCAGGGGAAAGGGAGAGGACAAGGGCAACCCGGGAGGTTAAAGATGGGACCGGGGCCAGGCGCAGTGGCTCATGCCTGTAATCCCAGCACTTTGGGAGGCTGAGGCGGGCGGATAGCTTAAGGTCAGGAGTTTGAAACCAGCCTGGCCAACATGCTGAAACCCCGTCTCTACTAAAAAATACAAAAACTGCCAGGCGTGGTGGTGCATGCTTGTAGCCCCAGCTACAAGCCGGGAGGCGGAGGTTGCAGTGAGCCGAGATCGCCCCATTGCACTCCAGCCTCAGTCTGGGCGACAGAGCAAGACCATCTCAAAAAAAAAAAAAAAAGGTGGTACCGGGAACAGGTTTCAGGGAGGGAGACTCTTCCCACAAAGACCAGCTTTTCCTCATGCTGTAAAGGGCGGGCTGAGGCCCGCGCATGGGTGGGGCTGCCAGGTGGAGGCCGCTTTCCGCCTGCTCTAGGCAGGACTCCCGGATGTCCGGCGGCCTTTCCTCTCCACCCTTTCTTAGCCAAGAGGCAAGAGCTATGGTTCGGAACTTGGCCACCTGAGGGCAGCACAGAGCCAGGCTCCTGTCTCGGGACTTCTGAGGAAGGGGCGTGGCGTGCAGGGAGAACTGGGTGGGGTAGGGGGTTCTCCCGCAGGGCCACGGTTTCACTGTCAGGGCTGGCTGTGCATCTAGTGGCCAAGGCCGTGGTGGGGTCGACTCCCGGCTCTGCCCCAGTAGCTCTGGGGTCCCAGGAAGCAGAGGTAGGGTACGGACTCCTTTCTGGCATTGGCTTTGGGATCAAGCGAGGTGCCGGATTTGATGTGCCTGGCACACAGCAAGGCAGATAGTTCTACCAGAGTGGCCCGAGCTGAGCCGACCCAGGCCCTGCTCACGTTTCTGGCTCAAGCCTCTTTTTTTTACAGCCCGTGCTTCATCGTCTATTGATAATCCACACATATCCTGTCGCCTCCTGGCTTTGCTCAGCCCCTTACCCTTGGCTGGAAGGCCCTGTCTGGGGCCTCAGGGAATGTCCCCATTGCCCTTCAGGGGCCCACTCTGAAGGTGTTGCTTCCCGGAAACCCCGATTGAGCCCCTGTCCTTGTGTGTCTGCCGCAGCCTCAGCCTGTCCTACCCATTACTAGTTGCATGGGTTCTTCTTGCCACTGCTTCAAGTGGAGAAGAAGGTGGCTGCTTTGACATGGGTTGTCCTGGATTCCGGTCTTCAAGTTGCTTCAACTTCTTACCTTCGTTTTTCCCCTGGGGCTTGGAGACAACGCGAGCTCCTATGCTGGGCCACGTGAGGTCCGTCTGCAGATTCCAGCCGGGCTGGGGCTGGAGGAGGGCTGCTCACACCTGGCTGTTGCTCTGTCTCACACAGGCCACCTACATTTACATGAAGGCCGCCTACCTCAGCATGTTTGGTAAGGAGGAGTACAAGCCATTCGGGGACGACGAGGTGGAATTATTTAGGTGGGTCTCACCATCGTGCTCCCACTGTGTAGGCCGCTATGGACAGACCAGCCAGGCTATCCTGAGCTGTGGGCACTGCGGAGGGAGGAGTGGGGTGACTCCCTGCCCCTACCCCAGGACTGACCCACCTGCGTGTCCTCCCCTCCCATTGCCACCCCATGCTGCTGCTACTGGTGGTTGGAGCCCTTTGAATTTCTTCAGAGGCTTTCTTTCACAGAAATGGTTTTGTCAATATCATCTCCCTCCAAGTCTCTTTCATGTGGGCAGTAGGACAGATATGGCCACCAAGGTCCGGGGAGGGAAGGTCTTTCACTCTGCTGAGTTAACCTGAGACACTCAGAGAAGCACAATGGAGAACTGAGAGTCGAAATCGAACAAACAGGAGTAAACCCAGCCCCTGCTTGTTCTTAGCTGTGTCACCTGGGACAACTTCGGCATCTGTAAAATGGGAATAACAACCTCCACCTCGCTGCACTGTTTTGCAAATCAACTAGATAATAAATGTAAAGAGCCTGGCATAGAGCTAGGAGCCTAGAAGCTGCCCGCTAAGTGGTGGCTGTTTTCATTCTTCCTGTACCACCGTATTTGCTTCCTGTGAAGCATCTTTAGAGCAGAGCTCAGCCGTGGCAGGTGGAGGATGGAGCTTGGAGCCTTCCTCCAGTCTTGGTGAGGTTGACCCCAATTTGCAGACCTGGAAGTGGGTATAATATGGGCCTCCTAGGCTACTGCTGTCACAATAATAGGGCATTCATCACTTCCAGAGTGTCTGCTGCTACAGCAGGTTCCATGTCCCCTCTCAGATGACTCTTCCAGAAAGCCTAGGAGGCCAGGTGTCATTACCTCCATTTTAGAGATGAGGAAATTAAGGCCAGGAGAGGTTCTACAGTGAATAAGCAAACGAAGAGTTTGGGGGGACCTCACACCCACATCCAGCTGTTTCCTGTGCCTAAATGGCTCAGGCCTGAGGTCACAGCCACACCCAGTGACTGTGGCAGAAATAGGAGGAGGGTGGGATGGAGCTGGGTGGGTGAGGCCCCAGATGTGGAGGCGTGCCTGGTGGCATACCGCATTTTGCTCTGTCCCTGCAAACAGCTGAGAAGGTGAGAACTCTCGAGTCAAGAGTTAATTAAGGGTTTGAGCTGTTTGGTGTTGGGTAGGTCGCACCCTTTCTCTGAGTGTTGGTCTCTCCTGTGAAATTGGGATTAAACTTCTCTTGAGTCCTCCCCGGAAATGGGGCCTGGGAGTGGAGGCGATAACTAGGAGGCAGGACTGACCCAGGGGTGTTTGGCACACTGGCACTTCTGCCAGCTGGCGGGGAGGAACCCCTTGCCCAGCCATAGGAAGTGGCCAGGTCTTGGGGCAGGGTCTCTAAAATAAGACCATAGCCGCAGGCTATTTCAGACCTAGAAGGCTCTTTAGAGTCCAACACTGTCATTGTACGGATGGGGAAACTGAGGCCCAGAGAGGGGCCAAGCATGGCTAGGTAGGCTGGGGACCCTCCGCCCTCTCCTACTCTTTTTCATCCTCTCCCACCCTCCCCATCTCTTTTGCAGAGCTGTGCCAGGCCTGAAGCTCAAGATTGCTGGGAAATCTCTACCCACAGAGAAGTTTGCCATCCGGAAGTCCCGGCGCTACCTCTCCTCCAACCCTATCTCGCTGCCAGTGCCTGCTCTGGTGGGTAGGAGGTCTGGACTGGCACTGCCCTCCGGGTATAGGATTGTGAGGATTCACTGAGAGCCACAGCCAGGGGGAAGTGGATGAGGAGAAAGACCTTCGTGCCTCAGGGACCTGGGGAGGGTTTCGCAATTCACCTGCGAGTCTGACCCAGCCTCTACCCCTTAGAAAGAGATGGTCCACTGGGGCTGGGAGTGGAGAGACAGGCAGGCTGCAGATAAGAGGCAGAGAGGGTCGCCCTCCTGGACAGATAGCCCCATGTCGCTGTGCCCAGGCAGAGGCATCACCCGGCTGCCTGTGA
Organism: Mandrillus leucophaeus; assembly: GCF_000951045.1. Lineage (NCBI taxonomy): Eukaryota > Metazoa > Chordata > Mammalia > Primates > Cercopithecidae > Mandrillus > Mandrillus leucophaeus. Next base: position 609,101 of record NW_012101365.1, on the reverse strand, counting down.
TCCCAGCCTGACTGCTCCAGTCTTGTCACAATGATTTTCATTGTTTTCACGGTCCCCCTCACTGGGCCAGCGTCTTCACGTTATATTCAACTCTGAACTCACATAATAGCCAACATTGTTATTGAGCACTTGCTCTGTTCAAGGCTGCCCACGCCCATTGCCTGTTGCCTCATTTGAGCCTCACATCAACCCTGTGAGTAGGCGCTGCTGGTATCTCCATTTTACAGATGTGGGTAACGAGACCTAACAGATCAGTAGAAAGATCAAATAACTTGCCCAGGTCACACAGCTGGTGAGTTGGAGTCAGAATTTGAACTCAGCAGTCTCGGCCCACAGCCCATATTCTGAGACATGGTTGTGATGCTAATTCTATGCACGATTTGAGTAGGCATCTGATAAAGTTCCAGCTTGCTAAGAGTCCTTGTTATTCAAGTAGTAAGGGAGCTGGAAAAGTAGAAGGAAGCCTGCTTGAGAGACCTTTTTTTGGTCCTGGCTGTACTGTTCATTAACTGAATAGCCTTAGGTCGGTTCCCTCTTCCCCTTATGTAAAATGGCTATAATAATAGATTCCTTTCCCATTTCACAGAGCAGTTATGAGCATGAACGAGAAAAATGTGTTAAATACTTTATCAGTTGAAAAGGTCAATATTTGGCAGGGCGCGGTGGCTCATGCCTGTAATCCAAGCACTTTGGGAGGCCGAGACGGGTGGATCATGAGGTCAGGAGATCGAGATCATCCTGGCTAACTTGGTGAAACCCTGTCTCTACTAAAAACACAAAAAATTAGCCAGGTGTGGTGGCAGGCGCCTGTAGTCCCAGCTTCTTGGGAGGCTGAGGCAGGAGAATGGTGTGAACCCAGGATGTGGAGCTTGCAGTGAGCCGAGATCAAGCCACTGCACTCCAGCCTGGGCGACAGAGTAAGACTCTGTCTCAAAAAAAAGGTCAATATTTCTATAGTTTGATTCAGCATTTACAACCTGAGTATTTCTAAAGTTTTAAAATATTTTATGGTTTAAAATATACAATAGGCCAGTCATGGTGGCTCACGCCTGTAATCCCAGCACTTTGGGAGGCAGAGGCGGGCGGATCACCTGAGATCAGGAGTTTGAGACCAGCCTGACCAACATGGAGAAACCCCGTCTCTACTACAAATACAAAATTAGCCGGGTGTGGTGGTGCATGCCTGTAATCCCAGCTACTCGGGAGGCTGAGGCAGGAGAATCTCTTGAACCCAAGAGGTGGATGGAGGTTGCCGAGATTGTGCCATTGCACTCCAGCCTGGGCAACAAGAGTAAAACTCTGTCTCAAAAAAAAAAAAAAAAA
>NW_012101365.1:594650-607728 GCF_000951045.1 Mandrillus leucophaeus | reverse complement strand
CAAATAACTTGCCCAGGTCACACAGCTGGTGAGTTGGAGTCAGAATTTGAACTCAGCAGTCTCGGCCCACAGCCCATATTCTGAGACATGGTTGTGATGCTAATTCTATGCACGATTTGAGTAGGCATCTGATAAAGTTCCAGCTTGCTAAGAGTCCTTGTTATTCAAGTAGTAAGGGAGCTGGAAAAGTAGAAGGAAGCCTGCTTGAGAGACCTTTTTTTGGTCCTGGCTGTACTGTTCATTAACTGAATAGCCTTAGGTCGGTTCCCTCTTCCCCTTATGTAAAATGGCTATAATAATAGATTCCTTTCCCATTTCACAGAGCAGTTATGAGCATGAACGAGAAAAATGTGTTAAATACTTTATCAGTTGAAAAGGTCAATATTTGGCAGGGCGCGGTGGCTCATGCCTGTAATCCAAGCACTTTGGGAGGCCGAGACGGGTGGATCATGAGGTCAGGAGATCGAGATCATCCTGGCTAACTTGGTGAAACCCTGTCTCTACTAAAAACACAAAAAATTAGCCAGGTGTGGTGGCAGGCGCCTGTAGTCCCAGCTTCTTGGGAGGCTGAGGCAGGAGAATGGTGTGAACCCAGGATGTGGAGCTTGCAGTGAGCCGAGATCAAGCCACTGCACTCCAGCCTGGGCGACAGAGTAAGACTCTGTCTCAAAAAAAAGGTCAATATTTCTATAGTTTGATTCAGCATTTACAACCTGAGTATTTCTAAAGTTTTAAAATATTTTATGGTTTAAAATATACAATAGGCCAGTCATGGTGGCTCACGCCTGTAATCCCAGCACTTTGGGAGGCAGAGGCGGGCGGATCACCTGAGATCAGGAGTTTGAGACCAGCCTGACCAACATGGAGAAACCCCGTCTCTACTACAAATACAAAATTAGCCGGGTGTGGTGGTGCATGCCTGTAATCCCAGCTACTCGGGAGGCTGAGGCAGGAGAATCTCTTGAACCCAAGAGGTGGATGGAGGTTGCCGAGATTGTGCCATTGCACTCCAGCCTGGGCAACAAGAGTAAAACTCTGTCTCAAAAAAAAAAAAAAAAAAATCCAGTAAAGCTATTGTTATCAAGTGAAACAGGAGGATATTGTAGGAAGGGCAAGGGAAGCAACTATACCAAAAACTTAGGGGAGAATTTCCCAAACTGTAATCTGCAAAATACTATTTATGTATTAAATGATTTCATTTGGGAAAGACTGGCCTAAACACAGTTTATATACTATAGACTTTCTTGGAGTCTTATATATTAATCTAAGAAGAAGCTTAAAGATATGTTTTTTCTCTAACTTATTTGGCCACAGAATCATTTTTAATTTTAATTTTTATTTATTTGTGGGGAAGGGAAGAATCCTTTTTTAAAAAATGAAACATTTGCTGGCCGGGTGTGGTGGTTCATGCCTGTAATCCCAGAACTTTGGGAGGCCAAGGTAGGTGGATCATTTGAGAGCAGGAGTTCAAGACCAGCCTGGCCAACATGGTGAAGTCCTATCTTTACAAAAAATTCAAAAATTAGTGGGGCGTGGTGTCATGCATCTGTAGTCCCTGTTCCTCAGGAGGCTGAGGTGGGAGGATAGCTTGAGCCCAGGAAGTCAAGGCTGCTGTGAGCTCTGATAGTGCCACTGCACTCCAGCCTGGGTGACAGAGTGAGACCCTGTCTCTAAAATAAAATAAAATTAAACATTTGCTAACTTGGAACCAGAGAACAATTTGAGAAATACTGGTCTAAACTGAAATTCCCTTCCTAGAACATAATAACAAGAACCACAACAATAATGTCTTTCTAGAACTTTATGGCTACAAAGTGTGTTCACATCCATTACCTGGTTTAACAGTTTAGGAAATGCGCATTTAAGCAAACACAGTTACTATGAATGAAAGTTTAATTTAGTATTATTATTTTATTTATTTTTAAATATTTATTTTAGAGGTGGGGGTCTCACTGTGTCATACAGGCTGGAGTGTAGTGGTGATATCATAGCTCACTGCAGCCTCAAACTCCTGGGCTCAAAGGATCTTCTCATGTCAGCCTCCTAACTACAGGCGAGCACCCATGCTTAGCTACTATTTTTATTTTTTTGTAGAGACAGTATCTTACTGTGTTGCCCAAGGTGGTGGTGAACTCCAGGGCTCAAGAGATCCTCTCACCTCAGCCTCCCAAAGTGCTGGGATTACAGGCATGAGCCACCATGTTCAGCCTAATTTAGTATTCTGAGCTTCCTGGCAGTCAAGGCAAAAACAAACAAAGAAAAGGAACCAGTAACCTAACAAAGACAAGGTGGAAATAAATTTTTTTTTTTTTTTTTTTTTTTTTTTGAGACAGAGTCTCACTCTGTCACCCAGGCTAGAATGCAGTGGGGTGATCATAGCTCACTGCAGCTTAGATTTCTTGGGCTCCAGCAATCCTCCCACCTAAGCCTCCCAAGTAGCTGGGACCCCAGGCTTGCACCACCATGCCTAGCTAATTTTTTTTTTTTTTTTTTTTTTTTGGTGGAGATGGGGTTTTGCCATGTTGTCCAGGCTGGTCTCGAACTCCTGAGCTCAAGTGATCATGATCCACCTGCCTAAGCCTCCCAAAGTGCTGGGATTACAGGTGTGAGCCACCATATCTGGCCCCAAGATTTTTTTTTTTTGGCGGTGTGTCTGTCACCCAGGCTGGACTGCAATGGTGCCATCTTGGCTCACTGCAACCTCCGCCTCCTGGATTCAAGCAATTCTCCTGTCTCAGCCTCCTGAGTAGCTGGGATTACAGGCACGTGCCACCACACCTGGCTAGTTTTTGTATTTTTAGTAGAGATGGGGTTTCACCATGTTGGCCAGGCTGGTCTCGAACTCCTGACCTCAGGTGATCCACTCACCTTGGCCTCCCAAAGTGCTGGGATTACAGGCGTGAGCCACTGTGCCCGGCCCCCCAAAATTTTTTTAATTAAAAAAAAAAAATCTAAGAAAAAGAAAAAAAGGAATCAGATGTGTTTTAAGAGTCTCAATGATGGTAACTTCATTCTAAAGGAAATGGAATGTGAGTGTCATTATTTAGCCCGTTGCTTTGGGAGAATAGGAGTAGGAAAGAAGGTGACATAGCCTTAAATTCTGTTGTCCTGAAATGTGTGTATGGAGCATGGCCTGGTCCTCAAAGGACAGAAAGTGGCCCCAGAGAGGTTGGGAGAAAGGACGTAATAGCACTCAGGGAGGGCATGAGCAGAAAAATAGCTGGAAAACTTCGGCAGCTATGAGCAGCACAGTACGGACATTGGTCCATCTTACATCTGCACTGGGGTAAGATGAGAGCTCAGTACGAAATCAACGATAAGGCTCCCATGATCCCCTCAGGCCCACAGCTTCACAGGCTGACTGAGACCTGTTATGGATGATTAGAGCTAGAAGGGCCTTTAGGGAACCTCTGATCTGAACTGCCCATTTTGTAGATGGGAAAACTGAGGCCCCATTAGGAAAGAAGCCTGGGACTGACTTGCCCTCCTGCCTTCAGGAAATGATGTACATCTGGAATGGCTACGCTGTGATTGGGAAGCAGCCGACACTCACAGATGGGATGCTTGAGATCATCACCAAGGCGGAAGAGATGCTGGAGAAAGGCCCAGGTGACTTCCCTCAGGCCCTTGAGGCTGCCAGGCTAGGTCAGGTCTTTACAGCTGAAGGTTCCCTTTGCCAAAAATGTCCTTCCCCCGTTCCCTACCCTGGCAATTCTCCTTTCCCTCTCTAGACTGAGCTCCTCCAAGCAGCTGTTCCTTGTCCCCTTGGTAGGGTCAAAGCCTCTGGGCTCCCACAGCCATGGGGCTTCCTTCAGTCCTGACCTCACTGTATTGTCATTGTCTCAGTATTTGCCTTTCCTTCTTAGATGTGACCCCCCCTGAGGACAGGGACCATGTCTGATTTACCTGTGTCCCTTTGACCTAGCACAGAGTAGGGGGCTCTATAAGTAACTGCTGCAGAAATGAACAAGTCTGTCTTTTTCCTTCACATCCCTATTTTCAGAGAACGAGTACTCAGTGGATGACGAGTGCTTGGTGAAATTGTTGAAAGGCCTGTGTCTGAAATACCTGGGCCGTGCCCGGGAGGCCGAGGAGAATTTTAGGAGCATCTCTGCCAAGTAAGTGCCTCTGCAGCTGCTCCTGCTGGGTCTGAGTCTCCTGGGTAGAATATTCAGGGCTTCTCCATCCTCATGCCCACTGCAGTGGCTGACCCTAGCCAACCCCCGCTCACCACACAGGTACTAAACTAGTGTCCACTCTTGCCAGGACTTGTGCTGGGACCTATACAGATAATTCAGACCTAGCCTCCCAGTGCCACCAAATTGCGTGACTACAGGAGCACATCCATGTTGTTTCGAGTGAACAGTGTGCCCTGGAGTTTGTAATTCAGCAACTCTGTCCTTGCCCTCGGGGAGGGCAATATGACAGATGGCAAGCTGTAGGCAGCCCAACCAAGGCTCATCAGGACCATGCTAGAGGAAAGCAGAGAGGACAGCAGGTGCCCGAGGAGGGACCTGAACTTCATGGGAGGTACTAGGAAAGGCTTTCCAAGGCTGACGTTGAAAGTGGGAAGTTCATCAGGCGGAGAAAGCAAGGGAGGACAGGTTTGAGGTGGAGTAGGGACAGCATGCACCAGTGCATGGAGACAGGAAAGACACCTGAGGTGGGGTGATGGCGATGGGGTCTTTGCCTGCCTGGGTGAAGTCATAGAGAGAAAAGATTGAAGATGAAATAAGGAGGGATAGAATGAGAAGGGCCTGGATGTTTTGTTCACAAGGCTAAATTGTATTCCAAAGAAGAGAGCCAGAAAGGGTACCGGGCAAGGAAGATATCTCCAGGGCAGCATGGAGGTCGGGTCAGAGGGGACAGGTCAGAGACAGGAGACTTTACAGTTCAATAAATCATTCAACCTGGAGAAAGGGAGGTTGGGCCTTAGGTGGCGGTGGATTAAGGACATGACAGGAGCCATAAGTTGTCAGGGAGCTGGAGCCCAAGGTTACACACAGGATGGGAAGGCTTTGCTGTGGATCCCAGCCTTTCTATGGCTTGGTAGTGGGAACCTCCCAAAATTGCAGTTCAGGTTAGGAAATCCTCACGTGCAGTTTAGGAAAGGCTCAGGAGGAGGAACCTGAGCCATGTCTTCTGTTCTGCAGTGAAAAGAAGATTAAATATGACCACTACTTGATCCCAAACGCCCTGCTGGAGCTGGCCCTGCTGTTTATGGAGCAAGGCAGAAATGAAGAGGCCATCAAACTCTTGGAATCTGCCAAGTAAGCCTTGTGTAACCTCAATCTGTCCTTTGCTCCCTCTGAACTCAGCTCAGGAGCTGGCTGGGGACAGAGTTGCCCAGACAGCAGTGAGTGGAGTTGCTAGCAAGGCCAGTCTGGCAGTCTAGAGGGCGGACCTGTGTCCCTCGGAATCCAGCTGTCACCTGTCATAGGAAGACTTCTTTCTTAATGTATGAATGGGCAGTTAGACCCCCAGAGGCAGGAAGTAAGTTCCCAAGGTCACATCAGAAGCCAGCTGCACGGCTGTGTGAGGACCCATGACTCCTGCCTTCCAGGCTAGAGGTCTATTCCCTACAACCACCCCTTCAAGCTTAGGAACCCAGGAGGACCAGGAGTGGTTCCAGTGGGCATGATACCAGGGGTGAGGGGCCACAAACCCTCCTGGTTAACTCTCCCACTGGGCAGGGCTCAACGCTCTCGGGACCCAGGAATTTCTCTACAGTCCTTCCTTGGCTGGCGGGGCTCACACAGCTCCAACAGGAGGAAAAGCATCTCTGGGAGCAAGCAGGCTCATGTGTCTGATTCTCTGCTCAATTCCAGGCAAAACTACAAGAATTACTCCATGGAGTCAAGGACACACTTTCGAATCCAGGCAGCCACACTCCAAGCCAAGTCTTCCCTAGAGAACAGCAGCAGATCCATGGTCTCATCAGTGTCCTTGTAGCTTTGTGCAGCAGTTCTGGGCTGGAAGACAAACAGACAGCTGGACAGAGCTCCTGGAAACATTTCAAAAGATCCCCTCCCCCTGCCCTGCCCTGCCTTTGGGGTCCACCGGCGCTCCAGTTGGATGGCACGACATGGGTATCTGTGCAGAAGCCAAGCTTTTCACCAGTGTGGCCAAGGGCCTTTGCCAAGGGCAGAGCAGGTGGAGCCCTCTGCCTGCCTATCACACATACGGGTACTTGCTTTTCACTGTGATGTTTAAGAGAATGTATGAACAGTTTACATTTTCCTTAGAAATACATTGATGGGATCACAGTTGGCTTTAAAAACCAACAACCACCAACCACCTGTAAGTCTTTGTCTTCACCTATTATCATCTGGAGGTAAATCTCTTTATATGATGATGCCAAAGGGCAAATTGCTTTTCAAATTCAGCAAGTTCTCAACTTGTGTGACTGAAGGGCCTTCAGAGGACCTGAGGAGTGCCTGGGAGAGGCTGAGCCTCAGGCTTCAATGCTTCTGGGGTTGGGCACGAGGATGCACACAGACATCCACTACCTTACTACTCACACTTCATTTCACTCCTTTTGTAAATTTCCAATTTAAAAATCAAGCACGTCTTTTTAGTGAGATAAAATCTGAGCTCTTGTGTAGAAAAATCCATCTCCACCAGTAGGAAATGCCATGGCTTGATGGAAGAGCCGTGTGGCCCTTTCTATGCGAAAGCCAGGAATTTTGGGGGGCAGGAGGAGGTTCTCAGAATCAAGTCTGTATCTTTGCTGTATGCCAAACTGAAACCACTGGGAATAATTTATGAAAGATAAAAATCTTCTGTACTTCACTCCAAGGTACATTTACTTACTGATAGCATTTTTCTTAGAACTGTTATTCTTGACCTGTTGTGTATGTGTTAGATTCTTCAGTTAAGCGACAAGAGACATTTAAGTGATAAAATTTATGCCCTTAAGGGATCGTGCATCATATATTTCAATAAAATATGTGTTGCATGCATCCTTAGGCCGGGCAGAAAGTCTTAATCAGAAGCCACACGGCCTATGTATGTTTTATTTAGACTACACAATGTTTTAAACTTTTTGAATAAGTTACCAGCATTCACAAATGGGGAGATTTCACAAATGAATCTGGTTCCTGGCCTGTAATTAAAAAAAAAAAAAAAAAAGATCTGGCAACATTGAGCCGCATTCCCATGAGGCAACAATCAGCTAGAGCTAAGTCGCGGCTACTTTAAACACTTCTGTTACCTTTCTGGCCCCTAAAAGCATCTGAATTTGCAACCTCTGGGATTGTTAAAGTGAGAACTCAGGTTCAATGACCAACACCAGGTTTTACCCTTCACTTTCTAATGTCAGCACACTTCAACCTAACCATTTCCCTGTAGGGAAAATCATGTACCCAGTAAAAATATTCATCTGTGAAAACGTTACTCCCCAAATGCATGAATGCAATTTCTATAAGAGAAAAACCAGTTAAACTTTCCAATCTTCCAGCATTGCTGTATTTAGCAAACACAGTATCTGCCAAGGGGCTGGGTTAATATATAAAGATTCAGTTGGTCGGTCACGATGGCTCACTCCTGTAATCCCAGCACTTTGGGAGGCCGAGGTGGGTAGATCACGATGTCAGGAGATCGAAACCATCCTGGCCAATATGGTGAAACCCTGTCTCTACTAAAAATTACAAAAAAAATCAGCTGGGCGTGGTGGCACATGCCTGTAGTCACAGCTACTTGGGAGGCTGAGGCAGGAGAATCGCTTGAACCCGGTAGGGAGAGGTTGCAGTGAGCCAAGATCACGTCACTGCACTCCAGCCTGGCAACAGAGGGAGAATCCATCATATATATATATAGTTTTGTTAGAATGAAACAAAATAATATCCTCCATAGAGAGTAATCCCTTTGCAAGCTATCTCTTCTCCAAAGCCTGGATGCTGGGAGACCAACCTGTTTCTAGGCTCCTGGACAGGACAGGGTAGGGTGGTAGAGACAGGCTGCAGGAGGACAGGCCTCCATGGCTTCCCCACATGTTGGAATGCTGCCTGGTGCTGTATCAAAGCAGCACTACTCACAGGACACCAAACATATACTTTGGAAAATTGCAGTTTACAAAAAAAAACTTTATCTCAACGTTAATTTCAGGTGCGTTTTTTGTTTTGTTTTGTTTTTTTTTGAGACAGAGTCTCACTATGTCACCAGGCTGGAGTGCAGTGGCACGATCTCAGCTCACTGCAACCTCTGCCTCCCAGGTTCAAGCAGTTCTCCTGCCTCAGCCTCCTGCGTAGCTGGGAGTACAGGCACATGCCACCATGCCCAGCTAATTTTTGTATTTTTAGTAGAGATGGGGTTTCACCATGTTGGCCAGGATGGTCTTGATCTCCTGACCTCGTGATCCACCTGCCTCGGCCTCCCAAAGTGCTGGGATTATACAGGCGTGAGCTGCCGCGCCCCGCCACAGGTACTTTCATTTCAAAATTTTGTCAAGATGATTTCCTTGTCAACATTTGCTGTTGATTTCCTGCTGGGCTTCATTAATTAACCCTATTTCACTTTTACCCTGCTGCCCTGATAAGATAAATCAGTGGGTTTTGCCTCCTATATCCCACCTGCAAATTCTGAGATAATCTATCCGAAAAAAAAAAAAAAAATATATATATATATATATATGTGAAGGACAATGAAAACACTGGGTTTCTAACATCACCATATCCTTCTTATGCAAGGGCCTTAGAAAGTGAAAATTCTGTCATAGGCTCTCAGTGAGTCATCTGTGGTCACTGCTTCTCTAATAGTGCAGACCTTCTCAGCACATCTGCCGTGGAAAGGCCGCAGATCAGGTGGAAGGTTTGAGCCTGGAAATAAGGAGATCTGAATTCCAGTCCTGACTTTGCTACTGATTTTCAGCGTAACCTTGGGCAAGTCACAGATACTCTAAAAATGAGCAATTTGGACAAGATTAAGGCTCTTTCCTGCCTTCTACAGTTTATGTTGCAAAATGAGGCAACAGATACACTTCCCTATCTTTCTGCTAAAGCCTTGCGTCCCTAAGCAATTCAACCTGAAATAATAGACTTCCTGAGGGGCTGTACAGTAGCCAGAACACCCAGAGAGCAAGTAATCCTCATTTAGAGAAAGTCTAAATCCTGTGCCCCACAGATGAATTCAGTTGTTAGGGAAGTAGCAACCATGTAACGTGATCTACACAGGTCCTTGGCAACAGAAAGTCTACCTCAGCCTCTCTCTGGTCACAGGCAGAGTGGCTTCTAGCAGTGTGCTGGGCCCTCAGCTCTCCCATGGGTGGGCAGGTTGCCCTATTATCTCTTGAGCCAGAATGGGAGTGTTTCCAAGACAGTTATCATCATTCACAGCAGAGAACCACAACCTGACATCAAAGCCAGGATCCTAAAAGGCCAACACCAACTCAAGATTTGGCTGAGGTCCAGGTGGGAGAGTCCCAAGTGAAGAACGGCATCAAGAGGTTTTAAGAAAGCTCCAGTGCACTGAGTACTAGAACCATTCAAGGGAATCATCCAGACCCTTTCCTCTGGAGTTACTCCCAAGTTCATTTCTTCTAAGATGGTGGGAGTCGATAGTCTTTTCCTTGTTTACTTCAAATTTAAAGCCTAACAGTGCCTTCTCAACATCCTTAGCATCATCACATTAATTCAGTCATACATGAGAGGTGTCTGGATTCTGAAATCCAAGCAGCAAATGGGAACTTCTCACGCCCACCCTCAGATGCAGCCTTCCAAGGTCAGAAAGTGCCTTCTGCTCGGGTTAGCATGGCTCGTTTGAATTCCAGTGCAAAGTTCATTACTGATCAATAGGCTAGGTCCACAAACAACCTCATTTTGGGGCTCGAAAAATCCATTTCTAAATGAGTAATCTATGACTGCTTCCACTGTATAAAGTCAACTGTTAAGTGACAAAATAAGAATAGAGGCCGGGCGCGGTGGCTCAAGCCTGTAATCCCAGCACTTTGGGAGGCCGAGACGGGCGGATCACGAGGTCAGGAGATCGAGACCATCCTGGCTAACACAGTGAAACCCCGTCTCTACTAAAAATACAAAAACTTAGCCAGGCGAGGTGGTGGGCGCCTGTAGTCCCAGCTACTCGGGAGGCTGAGGCAGGAGAATGGCGTGAACCCGGGAGGCGGAGCTTGCAGTGAGCTGAGATCCGGCCACTGCACTCCAGCCTGGGTGACAGAGCGAGACTCCGTCTCAAAAAAAAAAAAAAAAAAAAAGAATGGAGCTCTTTGGGAAGACAGAATTAACTATTGAAGGTCTCTATGGACTGTTAAAAGTTGATGTTTGGCTGGGCACAGTGGCTCACATCTGTAATCCCAGCACTTTGAGAGGCTGAGGCAGGTGTATCAAAAGGTCAGGAGATTGAGACCATCCTGGCCAACATGGTGAAACTCCATCTCTACTAAAAATACAAAAATTAGCCGGGCGTGGTGGTGGGCACCTGTAGTCCCTGCTACTCAGGAGGCTGAGGCGGGAGAATTGCCTGAACCCAGGAGGTGGAGGTTGCAGTCGAGATCGTGCCTCTGCACGCCAGCCTGGTGACAGAGCAAGACTCTGTCTCAAAAAAAAAAAAAAAAAAAAAAAAAGTGGATGTTTAAGTTTAATCAGAGATATCACAGCTAATGTCTCACAAATGACTAGATCAGGTTTGTTTTTCTTCCTCCACATTAACAAACACTTCAGAACATCAGACACCATATGCTCTGGGGAAAATAATAAAAGCTAATATTTATTAAATACTCATTATGTGCCAGTTGCTATTCTAAGTACTTTACATTTATGTAATCCTCATAATATTTATGTAATCCTTTGGAGTGGGGCCATTGTCATTTTGCAGATGGCAAAACTGAGGCACGGGTAAATAAGTTGCCTCAGATCACACGATTATGCAGCAGAAAGATTTGAAGACAGGCTGCTGAACTCTAAAGCCCGTACTTTGCTACACTGTTGGTCAAGCTGTAAAATCCTGTGTAAAGTTAGACCCAGCTTACACTGACTCATGGGCCACTGTGAAAATGGAAGAACTACTGGCTAATAGCTCAGCCGTTGGCGATGCTCGGCTGCAAACACATGGAGCATGTCTGTGTGACATGGTTCCTTTTGGCACTTGGCATCATGAAGTAGGGAGAGGGCCTAACTTGGAAAAAGCCAAAAGAAAAGCAATCCTTAAACAACAGTATCTGCTCAGAAAATCATCGAGGGATGATGGAGGAAAAGGCATGATCCAGTCCCCACTTGGATAGGTAGAGTTCCAGTCAACTACTCCACAGATGGGAAGTGAAGCCTGCACTGAGGCTTGATGCACAGCAAGTCACGTGCTAGAAGGAGCGTGGTATAAGACAATAAGAAAGAGGACCACTGGCAAACTGGGAAGCATGTGATGCCAAAGGCACTAAAAACTGTTTTATAGTTTAAGCACTTAGGAGTGCTTGGCTAAGCACATCGCATTTGTGGGTCAAAGTGACCCATGGGCCACAGCTTTGTCCTCCTGGTACTGAGATGACTTCCTACAGTTCTCTAGAAAAGAGGTTGTGAGCAAATTCACAGTATGAGAAAGCCCGGTTTACTAAAAATATCCAGCTTTTTTTTTTTTTTGAGACGGAGTTTCGCTCTTGTTGCCCAGGCTGGAGTGCAATGGAATGATCTCGGCTCACCGCAACCTCTGCCTCCAGGGTTCAGGTGATGTTCCTGCCTCAGCCTCCCGAGTAGATGGGATTACAGGCATGTGCCACCATCCCTGGCTACTTCTGTATTTTTAGCAGAGATGGGGTTTCTCCATGTTGGTCAGGCTGATCTCAAACTCCCGACCTCAGGTGATCTTCCCATCTTGGCCTCTCAAAGTGCTGGGATTACAGGTGTGAGCCACTGTGCCTGGCCTACCCAACTTTTAAGTTCAATTAATTACATGGGGTAGTGGATAAAAGCACAACTTAGTCAAACTACTTCACTCCATTTAGAGAATCAGTTTACTCTTAGGCAAAGTAGGGTTTAATGCCAACTGCTTCCCAAGGGTTGTTGAGGATAAAGAGCAAGCATGTAAATGAATAGGCTAGCATGGCCCCAAGTATACAACATTACAGTAAATTTATTGGCTTACTTCTACTGTGCGAAGGCAATGGTGGATTTGGCCTGACGGATGACTGAATCGGGGGCACTAGTGCCACAATTAAGCTTTCTTTACCTCTTGGCTTTTGCTCCTGTGTTAGATTCTTTTGATCTGACTTCTCTGCATGGCAGGAGTACATGGCACTTTAGGTCTCATGTCCTTAGAGCATATGGCCGGTGAAGCGAAGGGCTGCTTTCCCTAATTCCAGTATGAACAATACCAGATAAGGACAATTAGTCTGGCTTGGCTCAAATGTTCATCCCTTAGCAAGTGCTTCTCAAAGTATAGTCCCCAATCAGCATTAGCATCCCCTGAGAACTTGTTAGACATACAAATTCTCAGATCCCACCTTGACCTAAAAACTGTAGGTTTGAGGCCCTGCAATCTGAGGTGTTTTTTGTTTTTTTGTATTTTTGTTTTTTGAGATAGTCTCCCTTTGTTGTCCAGGCTGGAGTGCAGTGGTGTGATCTCGGCTCACTGCAACCTCTGCCTCCCGGGTTCAAGCAATTCTCCTGGCACAGCCTCCCAAGTAGTTGGGATTACAGGCATGTGCCACCACGCCTGGCTAATTAGTAGAGATGGGGTTTCACCATGTTGGTCAGGGTGGTCTCGATCTCCTGACCTCAGGTGATCCTGAGGTGACATGAGTCACCGTGCCTGGCCACAGTCTGAGTTTTAAAAGACCTGTAGATGGCCGGGTGCAGTGGCTCATGCCTGTAATCCCAGCACTTTGGGAGGCCAAGGCAGCCAGATCACTTGAGGTCAGAAGTTTGAGACTAGCCTAGCCAACATGGTGAAACCCATTTCTAATAAAAATACAAAAATTAGCTGAATGTGGTGGTGCATGCCTGTAATCCCAGCTACTTGGGAGGCTGAGGCAGGAGAATTGCTTGAGCCTGAGAGGGCAGAGGTTGCAGTGAGCCGAGATCGCACCACTGCACTCCAGCCTGGACAACAGAGGGAGATTGTGTCTCAGAAAAAA
>NW_012101365.1:577824-594600 GCF_000951045.1 Mandrillus leucophaeus | reverse complement strand
AAAAAAAAAAAAAAAAAAAGACCTGCTGATGAATTTGATGCATACTAAAGTTTGAGACCCATTGCCCTAGAATGGCAGTGAGGTACCACAATTGGCATACCTTCAGACATATGCTCAGTGGGTGTATTACCAAAAGGGAAGACAGTGTATTGGACAAACAAAAACATCATAAATCCACTATTATGTCCTTTCTTTCAAAAGTTGATATACAGGAAGTATGATTTACCCTATTCCCAAGAACAGGGGAGGATGAGGACAGTGGGTGTACTGGTTAGAGACAAGGCTTATCAGAAAGCTGCATGTTCAGGCCAGGTGCAGTGGCTCACACCTGCAATCCCAGCATTTTGGGAGGCTGAGACTGGTGGATAGCTTGAGCCCAGTTTGAGACCAGCCTGGGCAATACGGCAAAACTCCATCCCTACCAAAAAACAAACACATACAAAATCAACCAGTACATGCGCCTGTGGTCCCAGCTACTTGACAGGCTGAGGTAGGATTGCATGAGCTTGGATGAGGAGGTTGCAGTGAGCCAAGATTGCACCACTGCACTCCAACCTGGGTGACACAGTGAGTCTGTCTCAAAAATGAGAGAGAGAGAATTAAACAAAGAGAAAGAAGAAAATAAAGAAGAGAAAGAAAGAAAAAGGAAGAAGAAAGAGAAAGAAGAAAGAAAAGAAAGAAGAAAGAGAAGAAAGGAAGGAAGGAAGGAAGGGAAAGAAGGGAAGGGGAGGAAGGGAAGGAAGGGGAGGAAGGGAAGGAAAAGAAGGAAGGAAGAAAGAAAGAGAGAGAAAGAAAAAGCAAGCTGCACCTTCAAGGAGAGCTTTGCCTTTGTTGCCCTTCTCCTGGCCACCCTCCAAACTCTTCTTCATAAGATCCCTATTTGCAATGGGAAACTCCTTGAGATGTTAGTTAGCTCAGATTTCTAAGGACCTCTTTTTCCCCATTTTCTCCTTCCCTTCATTTATTACATATCTTTTGAACACCTACTGTCCTGCTCTCATGGAGCTTGTTCTGAAAGTGAAGTCATAGGAGTTAACAAAGAATTTGAACCATGGAGTAAATACAGTCATCTGCCACATAACGATGTTTCAATCAGTCACAGACCGTATATATGACGGTGGGTTCATAAGATTATGATGGAGTTGAAAAAGTCCTGCCAGGTGCGGTGGCTCACGCCTGTAATCCCAGCATTTTGGGAGGCCGAGGTGGGCGGATCACCTGAGGTCGGAAGTTCGAGACCAGCCTGACCAACATGCAGAAAACCCGTCTCTACTAAAAATACAATATTAGCCGGATGTGTGGCACATGCCTGTAATCCCAGCTACTCGGGAGGCTGAGGCAGGAGAATTGCTTGAACCCAGGAGGCAGGGGTTGCCGTGAGCCGAGATCGCGCCATTGCACTCCAGCTTGGACAAGAGTGAAAGTCCGTCTCAAAAAAAAAAAAAGAAAAGGAAAGAAAAATTCCTATGCCCTAGTGATATAGCCATGGTAAATTTGTAGGGCAACACATTACTCATGTTTGTGATGATGTTGGTGTAAACACACCTACTGCACTGCCAATCGTCAAAATTTTTTTTTTTTTGAGATGGACTTCCGCTCGTCGTCCAGGCTGGAGCGCAGTGGCATGATCTTGGCACTCCAGATCATTGCAACCTCCGCCTCTTGTGTTCAAGTGATTCTCCTGCCTCTGCTTCCTGAGTAGCTAATATTACAGGCGTGCGCCACCATGCCCAGCTAATTTTTGTATTTTTAGTAGAGACGGGGTTTCACCATGTTGGCCGTGCTGGTCTTGAACTCCCAACCTCAGGTGATCCACCTGCCTTGGCCTCCTAAAGTGCTGGGATTACAGGCATGAGCCACCACACCCGGCCTAGTCATATAAAATTATAGCACATACAATTATATATGGTGCATATTACAAAAGTTTAAAAGTTAAAAAAATTAGAAAGTTTATAAAAGTGCAGTAAGCTGTTAATTATTGAAAAAAGAATATTTTAAACAATAAACAATGTAGCCCAAGTGTGGTGTTTATAAAGTCTGCAGTAGTGTACATTCATGCACCACTCACTCACTGATTCACCCAGAGCAACCTCCAGTCCTGCAAGCTCCCTTCATGGTAACTACAGGTATACTGTTTTTATCTTTTACACTGTTTTCTGTGTTTAGATGCACAAATACAAGCACTGTGTTACAATTGCCCAGGATATTCAACACAGTAACATACTGTCCAGGTCTGTAGTCTAGAAGCAACAATACCATCTAGGTTTGTGCAATTACATTCTGTGATATTCCATGAGGACGAAATTCCCAATTCATGCTTGTAAGTGGGATGTATCTGGTCTAGAGGATAAGAAGTCAGCTATCTGAACAAAGTGGAGAAGAGAGCTGCAGGGCAGAAATAATAGCACAGAAAGACTTGAGACAGGAAATAACTTGGCATTGTAGAAGGCACGAAGACGGCCCATGAGGCTAAACGGTTGATTCAAATGAAAAGGCAGAAAGCCAACTCATCCCTGTTAAGGAGTCTGGGTTTTATGCTCTGCATTATAGGAAGCTATTAAAGTTTTAAGTAGGGAAGTGACATCAATTTATTTATTCACCTAATTTAACTGCTGTGTGAAGAATGGATTATATAGGGTTAAACATGGAAGTTAGTCTCCAGCACCAATTGCTTTTGGTTTGTCTAAATCATAAAAATGCTGCATCTTGGCCGGGCGCTGTGGCTCACGCCTGTAATCCTAGCACTTTGGGAGGCTGAGACAGGCGATTGCCTGAGTTCAGGAGTTCGAAACCAGCCTGGGCAGCATGGTGAAACTCCGTCTCTACTAAAAATACAAAATTTAAATGAGCATGGGGATGTGCCCCTGTCGTCCCAGCTACTCAGGAGGCTGAGGCAGGAGAATCACTAGAACCCGGGAGGCGGAGGTTACAGTGAGCCAAGATTGCACCACTGCACTCCAGCCTGGGCAACAGACCAAGACTGTGTCAAAAAAAAAAAAAAAAAAAAAAAGCTGTCAATATGCTAAGTTATAATTAGGTGCTAAGACTCAATGAGTAGGTATTTCATGTTCTTTGCTCTTCACAAAAAATCAGAAATCCAATTCATTAAAATCTATGCCCAGGACCAGGATTTCTTACTTCAAGTATATCTTCAAAGCCATTAACTCAAAGTTTAAGAAAGAGTCCTGAAGCAGGACTTGCAAAAAACAGCCCATCTGAAAATGCCTTACTAGAATAGCACCTGTCTCACAACCAGAAATAAGAATGCCAGCTGGGCGCGGTGGCTCACGCCTGTAATCCCAGCAGTTTGGGAGGCCGAGGCAGGCGGATCACCTGGAGGTCAGGAGTTCGAGACCAGCTTCAACATGGCGAAATCCCATCTCTACTAAAAATACAAAATTAGCCGGGCATGGTGGTGCATGCCTGCAATCCCAGCTACTTGGGAGGCTGAGGCAGGAGAATTGCTTGAACCTGGGAGTCGGAGGTTGCTGTGAACTGAGATCGTGCCATTGCACTCCAGCCTGGGCAACAAGAGTGAAACTCCGTCTCAAAAAAAAAAAAAAAAAGAATGCCTATGAATTATTCTTCCTTGTGTCAAGATAACACTACAGACAGTGATGAGTGCAAGCAAGACCAAACCTCTTCCCTTCCCTACACCTTGCACACTGTAAAGTTGTAGCTGTTAATTTATAATGTGTTTACCAAGTACAATTAAGCTTTGCATAGGGGATCATCATTCTGCATTGTTTCAAAGCTGAAGGCCTGGCTCTAATTCTGGGGTTGGCAGAATGCAGCCTATTCCTGAACCTCATTTGGGTAATGCTGGAAGCCTATCTCAATGTCTTTCTGATAGCACAGTCCAGGCTTCTCAATTCACACACAACGCTTAAAACTTGCTTTTGGGTCCTAGCTGACCAGATCAGCTACTGTGGTGGCCGCCAGTGAGAAGTTGAACTTTTTTTGCATAGCCAACCAAATCTTCTCACAGGCATTCAGAGTACACAGTGCCATGACAAGACTCTTAGGGAGGCCCCTTAGTTATGTTCCTCAACTTCTTTTTCTCAGTGCTAACAGATGTGGAGCCCACAAGCACAAATTAAATTAGAGAAGGGGTTCAAAGCAAATAGGTGCTGCTCCTTCATCGCCATCAGTTTTAGATGCCTAAAACATGTGCCTATTGCGAACACTCCTTCATTCAAAGAGAAAACAAACTTTCTATGGGAAGCACCTGAAGATGACTAAATGTGCAGGTGAACAGTAATTTTTCTCAAGAAACAGAAATGTAAGTAAAGGTAATCTCGACCATACTTTTATTAAAAAACTGTATGTGAAGAAATGATAAATGGCTTTAGTCAGTTAGTAACATTAATCAGATGCACCCAGCTATTGTCCTAAGGCAGTGCCAGACTGGGAGCAGCAACTCAGGCCTATAATCCCAGCACTTTGGAAGGCTGAGGCAGGAGAATCTCGAGGCCAGGAGTTTCAGGCCAACCTGGGCAACATAGTGAGACTCCGTCTCTACAAAAAAACAAAACATTAGCTGGACGTGGTTGAGCGCACCTGCAGTCAATCCCGGCTACTTCGGAGGCTGAGGTGGGAAAAATTACTTGAGCACAGGAGCCAGCCCGGGTGACACAGCCAGACCCTGTCTCTAAAACAAAAGCTTGTGCCTAACTGCTCAGTGTGACAAAGCAAACAAAAACAATGTGGACAATTAAAATGTGCAACCTCAAACCCTTTTTGTAATTCACTGGTGCCTCTGATGGAAGAAGGTTGTAAAATCAGGAAATAGGTTGTAAAGGGACTTATCTGGATGCTCTGTATCTATGCTAAAGAGCAAGGAAATAGCAAAAGGACAAATGAGCAGAAAGTCTAGAAAATTGTGCCTGGACAATCCATCTCTGAATAACCAGCAAGTGCCCAATATGGCTTCTAATTTCTCAGGAAACAAAAATGTACCAAACCTGTATTTCACAAGTTTGGGAAGGGATCATCTACCAATGCTTCCAAAACCTGCTAGTGCATCAGAATCACTTGGAGAACCTGTCACAAATTATAGATGGCCAGGTATGGTGACCCACACCTGTAACCCCAGCACTTTGGGAGGCCGAGGTGGGAGGATCATTTGAACCCAGTTTGAGACCAGCCTGGGCAACATGCCAAAAACCCATGTCTCCAAAAAAAAAAAATTAGCCAGATATGGTGGCGTGTGCCTGTAGTCTCAGCTCCTTGGGAGGACTGCTTGAGCCTGGGAGGTGGAGGTTGCAGTGAGCTGTCATTGCACCACCGCCCTCCAGTCCGGGAGATAGAGTGAGACCCTGTCTCAAAAATGTGTTTCTCCTCTCCCACTCTGATACGATAAGGGTCTCCATTACTAATAAACATCCAGAGCCCTAGGTAATTGTGCTCTGGTTGTCCTGGCCTCTGAGAACTACTGATCCACTAACACTCCCATGGTGGGGAAAATGGGGATTAGAAGAGACAAAATGAGTGAGCAGAGTGAGCCATGATCACACCACTGCACTACAGCCTGGGAGACAGAGAAAGACCGTCTCAAAAAAAAAAAAAAGAGTACAGAAGGATGGGTCAAATTGTCCTCTGTCTCTTCCCGCCCAGTAAAAGAGCTGTTGATATTTAAAAGAAAAAATTTTAAAAATAAAAATATAATAAAAATTTAAAAACCGAAGAGTGGTTAAATTCACCGGTAAATTTAACATTACTTGAAGGATATTAACCTAAAGTCCAACTTTTCTTGTGTCCACAAATTTTAAAATTAAGGCTTAAAAAATTAGTTGAGATTACACCAAGATGCATTTACACACGTTTCATCAGTTGACTCCATGACTGCTACCCACTGCTTCTGTAAGCAGAAATAGCCACCAACTATTTTTGTGACTTATGCTGAAGAAACGTCCTCTCTCTCGTTTACCACTTCCAGTCTCAAGACCTTAGGCAGCTCTCCTTTTCACTACAGTATCACCCACTTAATCTGTGGGATATACTCTCCAAGAAGCCCACTGCATATCTCAAACTGTGGATAGTACCACATGTACCTACACATACATACCTATGATAAAGTTTAATTTATGGATCAGGCACAGTAAGAAATTAGGAACAATATTGGTAACAGTTTTTGTCTTTTTTTTTTGAGACACAGTCTCACTCTGTTGCCCAGGCTGGAGTGCGGTGGTATGATCTCGGCTCACTGCAACCTCTGCCTTCCGGGTTCAAGCGATTCTCCAGCCTCACGCTCCCAAGTAGTTGGGATTACAAGTGTGCATCACCACGCCTGGCTAATCTTTGTCTTTTTAGTAGAGACGGGGTTCACCATGTTGGCCAGACTGGTCTCAAACTCCTGACCTCCAGTGATCCACCTGCCTTGGCCTCCTGAAGTGCTGGGATTATAGGTGTGAGCCACCATTCCCGTTGTAACAATAGATTCTAATAAAAGTTATGCGAGGCCGGGCGCAGTGGCTCACGCCTGTAATCCCAGCACTTGGGGAGGCCAGGACAGGCAGATCACCTGAGGTTGGGAGTTCAAGACCAGCCTGACCAACATGGAGAAACCCCGTCTCTACTAAAAATACAAAATTAGCCAGGCATGGTGGCACATGCCTGTAATCCCAGCTACTCGGGAGGCTAAGGCGGGATAATTGCTTGAACCCAGGAGGCAGAGGTTGCAGTGAGCCGAGAATGCACCATTGCACTCTAGCCTGGGTAACAAGAGCGAAACTCCATCTCAAAAAAAAAAAAAAAAAGAAAAAAATTATGTTAATGTGGTATCTCTCTCTCAAAATACCTTCTTGTACCATAGTGTGTGGGTATGTGACATGGCAGAAACGGTGGATAAGGGGGATTACTGTACTTTAGTTAAGTGTTGCTCCTTTTTAAAAATCAATGCTTCTTTATGAAGATTTGTATGCAAGGGATCTGTGACCTCAATGCTTACTATTCTGTGAAATCATACAGTTTTATATCACATGATAAACACCAATAGTAGGGAGCGAGTCTTCTAGTACTGAAGAGATTCCCTATAAAGAACACTCACAGAAAGTTTGTGTTAGCTAAACTACAAATATCTGAAAGTATTTCAACTTGTTGGGTTTTGCATTCAAAAGGATAAGATTCTTTTGTTTCTTCCTGGTTAAGCTTTTCAGAAATTTCAAATCCCACAGCCAAGCTTGAACATATCTAGCCCATATCTAAATCAAGAGATTACAGCTATTGTTTGGTTTTAGAAACTTTGGTGCTATCAAGCCTAAGTACATGATTAAATGATATTAAATGCCAAACAATAAAAAATACTTCCCACAGGTGTATATATATATATATATAGAGAGAGAGAGAGAGAGAGAGAGAGGTATTTTAAAATAATTATACACAACTCTTTTAAAAGATATGGGGAATACTTACGTAATCAACTCTAACTGTAGCCCTTCACAGCTGTATTATAACTTTATTTAACAACTTAGTAAAAGTCAAAATTGATGGTTCTTAACATTGCATGTTGAGAATACAAAGTGCCTAAAAATGACACATTCTGCCCAATGCTAGTTCCTTCAGTATTACCACCAAACTTCTGTGAAAGACTTGTATTGAAAAGAAAGACTAACTGCAACATGGAAGATGATTTTAAAAAAAGTTCATTTACCAATTTTAACAATCTAGAAAAAAAGAAAGTCTGACTATAATACTTGATGACAGACATCATGTTTAAGTAGAAAACACAAGAATAAAAAAGCAATTATCACAGAAAATATTGCACAACCTCAGTTGTTTCCTCCAAATCTGCTTTATGTAATTGGGTGGATATAAATTAATAAACAGAAATTTAAGCAAGATACATGTAACAATTTAACAGAACCTGACAATCTAATTTCTTCAATTTTTCTCAAATTCATCTTTAAGTCTTTCCATCATGGGGCTCATAAAGAAATTTAAGCAACATATGGATACTACAGTTGAATGTCAAATCTTTTCAAAGTACTTATGACATACTACATTCCTCTATAATGCAATTATGAATAACCTTCATGACAGTGTTTTGTATGTAGAAAAGTGTTAGAGTTCAATATTCAACCCAATATAAAATAATAATAAGAAACACTTCTGATGTTAGGTTGAGACCACTTTTCCTTTTGCTAATGAATGATTTTTTTTAGCTGTATGTAATATCACTGAGGTGAACCAGTAAGTCACCTTTGAGTACATATGAAAAAATAAACACATGCTAAATGGATAAAACATTACTACTACATCTTTACTAGACCATCTCTACCTCTAACACTTCAGAAGCTTAGAGATTTAAAGTATTCTTACATTAACTGCAAGAAACAAAGGAGAAATTCCTTCTTTTTTGAGATCACAACTATGAAGTCATATGGTTATACAAATTCTGTGTTTGTGTGCAAAACATAAAATACAATTATCTTTATTCTCCCTGCTTAGTCTTGTCAGTCAGCTAGCAGGATGTAATAGATACCTTTCCAAGAAACAGAGACTGAGATGTGTTTTATATAACTTCAATAACCTCAGCACTACAGTAATGAGAGATGCAGTATCCTTTTGCTATGGTTCAAGACAAGAGGGAAGGAGGTCAGAAGAAAGAAAATAAATCAAAATTGTTACAACTGAGTAATTATTTCTCATTAGGTCTCACCAAGGTGCCACCTTCATTTTTACATAAACGCGGTGGCATAATTCAATCTCAATAAATCAGAATTCTTAATATTTAAAATTTAACTTGACTTTCCATTATCACCATATTAACAACCAAAATAATTAGATAAAACACATAGGAAAGGGCAATATTAAACCCCACTTTAATAGAGTTGGTTTCTTGACACATTAACTTATTTTTTATAGAAAAGGGATAGTGCATCTCAGTTTGCTTACAAGCTAGGAGATCACTTTGAATTCTGCATTTCCTAACTGCAAACAGAATATAGCACTTATAACAGGTTATAAATAAACTGGTTTTCAAGCATAGAGCCAGCCCCAACGATAATAATACACTATTTAAAAAGACCTAAGGCAATGAATTCCATTTCCAATGGAAAAAAAGAACTGTGCAAACAAGCTTAAAACTACTTTTTTGTGTGTGCCAGTGTTATAAAATGTAGCTTTTAATAAAACCTTGACCCAAATGTCAGCAACTTCAGAAAAGAATTTGGGTGGGGAAGGGGAAGAGAAGAAAGTTATTTCATTTAGGAAAAATAACTACTATCTTTTTCCTAATCTTCAATACACACAATTTAAACAAATACAGCTGCTGTAACACTTTACACAATTCCTATGTACTGGAGCAATAACAAGATCTAAATACAATTATATTTTTAAACATTGGGTCAAGGCTTTACATAAAAATACCATCCTACTTTTCCCACTAAGTTTCTAAAATATCACGTACTTTTCCCCCAACATCTGCAGCCATCCAGGAATTTTAAGGAAACTTTGTGCATGATCTTAATTCCTAATCCCTGGCTCTTTGGGCTCAGTGACAAAAGATCAAAACCACCAAAATGGTGGTTCACTTGAAGTCAGATGAGAGACCCTGGCTCAATTAGTCTCATAGGATGAAAGCAGTGCTGCATCAACTGGCTCCATGCAGGAGGGGCACGTGAAGGATCTCATCAACCAGTCATCTATACAGTCCAGGTGATAGATGTGCATGCACGGCAGAAATCGAATTGGGTCCCCATAAACAAAGTCCATCATACAGATCACACACCTGTTGGGAGCAACGGAGAGAAATCAGAAGGCATTTTCAGAAGTGTCCTATTCAGAAAACTGTTTAAATCCCATTAAAGACAGTGTTAATCTGAGTAACACATCAGAATGCTTTGCCTGTCATCTTATCACCAAAGCATGCAAACTGAATTTTTTCCTAATGTTGATCTATACATAATTTCTTATTTAAATCCCCCGAGAATTTGCAGGACTTAGGAGCAATCAACAGAGCAAAGAGAAATGGATTACATATGGACCAAGTTTACTGCTGTGCTTGTAAACAGCTACATACTATAGCAGATACCTTAAGGAGAATGGGATTATTTTAGGTAGAAAAGCATCAGTTAGATCAACTTTGTTTTTTTGCACTATTTAGTGTAATCCTGGACTAAGACAATTTTCATTTTAATAACTGTAAAACAGAAACACTAACTTCAGCCTACTTACTGGGTTGCTGAAAGTTAAAGCTCTCTTCACTAACTTTCTCTTTATTTATTAATTTAATTTAATTTAATTTTTTGAGACAGAGTTTCAAGTGATTCTCCCACCTCAGCCTCCCGAGTAGCTGGGATTACAGGCACGTGCCACCATGCCTGGCAAATTTTCGTATTTTTACTAGAGATGAGGTTTCACCATGTTGGCCAGGTTGGTCTTGAACTCCTGGTCTCAAGTGATCTGCCCACCTCAGCCTCCAAACATGCTGGGATTACAGGTGTGAGGCACTGTGCCCAGCCTGTGAAAATTTGTAATTACTATATAACATTCTCTTGCTAGTAGCCAGTAATAGAGCTATGAAAAAAAATTAAACATTCTCTTGCATTAAGCAAAGTGTTTCAACATATTAAATGTCTGACTTTCTAAAGTGCAGGAGAAAAGGCAAAATTTTCAAAAGCAACCTGAAAATAAAACTTTGAAATGTACAAATTAATTAAAACTTACTCCCGGATCTTTTTTTCTGATCCATCTCTTCCAGGGTCATAAACTCCTTTAGGCAGATGTTGTATAAGGCCTATTCTTTGAGCTATCCTAATTTGTTCCTCTTCAGTCAGCTGAGTTGCTAGCCGAGTCTGGCTAGGTGTTGGGTGGTAGACTGGAACTGGAACTTGTTCCTAAAATATTAAAATATGGAGGAAAAAGATTATTTTTTCAAAACCTTTTGAGGGCTTATTTTTTAGTCAGAGATAGAAGGGAAAGGGAGCCCTGGGAGGGCAGGAAGCTGGGCTAGTGTGTGGCTGTATTGACTGTGTTTCACCCTGCCTTAACTTCAGCTATTGGAACAAAACATACAACAAAACATTCTCATTCTGCCTAAAGGATATAAACACAAACATCACTGAAGAGCTGGCATGCAATGTTAAATGAACTATTTCCATGTGATAAGAGACTAGCCTGGACAACATAGCAAGACCCTATCTCTAAAAATAATTTGAAAAAAATTTTTTAATGGATTGGACTATGGCAAAAATAAATCTGAAAGTCATCTAAGACTCACTTTCCCATTTCATAGGACCAAGCTTGCCTATAGTCACATAATTGACAATACTGAAATTAGAATTCTACTGCTCCTAATCCAGTGGATTTTTTACACAATTCATTCAAAGGAGTCGTATGTATAACCCCCACCTTTTATTTGAGACAGGGTCTCCCTCTGTTGCCCAGGCTTAAATGCAGTGGCACAAACACAACTTACTATAAACTCAACCTCTCGGGCTCAAGCAATCCTCCAACCTCAGCCTCCTGAGTAGTGGGACCACAGGGGTAAGCCATGGTGCCTGGCCTATAATAATAATATTTAAAACTGAGCAACTCTGATGGAATGAAGCTGGGATGGAGTGTGGCCTAGGAGGGATGAGGCTCCCCATCCGCAAGCCCTCACCTTGGTTACCTTTGCAGAATCCTCAGAATCAACAAACAGTCTGAAAAACACTACTATCTCAGAAGATGAGATTTTCAGTCTGAAGAATTAAATTATGAGATTTCAGTCTCCGCTCAGCTACTTACTGTGATTGCTTGGACCAAGTCCCTTAATGTATTTGAATAATGTATTTGAATAAAGCAGATAACAGCACCCACTTCAGAGAGCTGATACAGTCATGAGGTAACTAAGAGCTTTGTAAATGCCAATATTTGTAAATTATTCTATCTAACATCTCCCCATCGTCATGATTCTACTCATCATGATTCTCCGCTTTGCAGACTTTAAGCTAAGTGCTACTGTCCTTGGCTTTGGTCCTAACTTTCTGGCTTCTCTTTGAATACTACAAACTCTTAGCCTCTGTTGTGATCTCTGCCAGCTCTGAGTTCTTCGACCCTTGAATTACTATTTCCAGTCTAGACTACCTTCCTGAATCTTAGTCTCAGTTCTAGTTGACCAGTTTTGATGAACTGTCATCCACATGCAAACTGGGAACAAACTGGTTTAAGACTTTGGATGATATAAAGGGTCTCTTAAATCCTTGAATCTAACAAACAAAAATAACTAAATTGTTTTAGAGCAAATAAATGCCAACTATGGGTTTTTCAGAGGCTAGATTTCTTCAGTCTTGTGTCTCAGTCTCTTCACATATGTGTAGAGAATACAGAAAGCAGAATAGAAAAGGAAAGTTCTACTTTATGATGAAACATTAATAAACATTAAAGAAGAAAATAAAAACTATATTTTAATTCATGTTATGAGTGTATTTTCTCCTTTGGTATTTTTTTGTTAAAACAAAGGAACCCTCTATGTATCTTTTAGATATTTAAAATGATTCAACAATCTAATTTCAGTTTACATGCAAATTTTCAGAAAACCATAGAAGAAAGGAAATGACTAAGACCTCCTGATATTTTAAAGATGAATGTGGCCTCACCCTTCTTACCACACATGCCTAATTTTAAATTTTAATTCCCATGATACTTGTTTAAAAATGGCTTGATATCTGAGTTATCAATTGTTTTTGTAACTAGAGAGCCTCTGATTTTCTAGGTAGCAAAATGGAATCTTGATTCAGTTGTTGGCTAACAGACACTGAGTGAGTAGAAGATTAGACAGGGGTATAAAAACAACAATTTTAAAAGATGTGATGGCCAGGTGCAGTGGCTCACGCTTGTAATCCCAGAACTTTGGAAGGCCGAGGCAGGCGATCACCTGAGGTCAGGAGTTCGAGACCAGCCTGGCCAACAAGGTGAAACCCCATCTCTACTAAAAATACTAAAATTAGCTGGGTGTGGTGGTGCATGCCCGTAATCCCAGCTACTTAGGAGGCTGAGGCAAGAAAATTGCTTGAACCCAGGAGGCAGAGGTTGCAGTGAGCCGAGATCTTGCCACTGCACTCCAGCCTGGGTGACAGAGTGAGACTCCATCTCAACAACAACAACAAGATGTGGATTTGGGGGTGGTTCCCACCATTCCCTGCTGATTCTCTATATAAACAAATACTATATGGTTTATGTTCAACACCCGCTTTCCCTCTGAGAATCTGGAATTTTGTCATATGTTAGGCAGTGGGTGCCTAATCAGTACCTGGGGCACTGAGTCCGCAAATGAGCTTCTCTGGCAGAAAACCTTTCATATATGTTGAAGGAATTAAGCACGTCCTGTGTGATTCCACTAGGAGATAACTCTGGGAAGCTTGCGCTTAGTTCCCTTTGGACCAAAGCACCTTTCCCCTTAGCTGATTTTGCTTTGATTCTTTGCTGTAACAAATCATAGCTGTGAATAAGATTATATACTAAGTCCTACGAGTCCTCCTGTTGAATCACCAAACCTGGGGACTGTTTTGAGGACCTCCAATGCCAGTGCTAGGTTGTGCTTCCACTTTATATTTGCAAAGCTACTGTGTTTCGTTCCCAGCTGAAAACAAATGAAAAAAACAAAAAACAAACAAAAAAAAACCCTAAATATTTTGATTAGCTTGTTTCAGGGCCTAAATATGGATCTAATGATAAAAGGTATACAAACACAACTCACTGCAACCTCCAACTTCCAGGCTGAAGTAATCCTCCCACTGCAGCCTCCCCAGTAGGTGGGATTACAGGTAGGCATCACCATGCCCAGCAATTTTTTTGTTTTGGTAGAAACAGTGTCTCGCTGACCAGGCTGGTCTCAAACTCCTGGCCTCAAGCGATCTTCCAGCCTTGGCCTCCCAAAGTGCTGAGATTACAGGTGAGAGCCACTGTGCCTGGGCTATCTGGCTAGTTTGATAAGGGCAGGGGCTATGTCTGTTTTGCTTACCAATGTTTACTACCTACTCAGCACGGTATCTGGCACACAGTTGGGACTCAACATAATTACATAACTGAAAAACATAAATCAAAGCACATATGTTCTTGCAATATACATTATATACATATTATAACTTTGTGGATATGCTATGAAAAATTGCTAATGGGCCTGGCACAGTGGCTCACGCCTGTAATCCTTGCAGTTTGGAAGGCCAAGACAGGCGGATAGCTTGAGCTCAGGAGTTTGAGACCAGCCTGGGCAACATGGTGAAACCCAGTCTCTATAAAAGATACAAAAATTAGCCAGAAGTGGTGATGTACACCTGTAGTTCCAGCTACCTGGGGGACTGAGGGAGCAGGATCACTTGAGCCCAGGAGGTTGAGCTACAGTGGGATGAGATCGCGCCACTACACTCCAGGCTGGGTGACAAAGTGAAAGAAAAAGAAAAGAGAAAAACTGTTAATGATTTGGATTAAATAACAATAACAAAAAGAAAAAAAAATTGCTATCTCAAAAAGAAAAAAGAAAAATTGCTAATGATTTAGATTAAATAACAATAAAACAAAAAAGGAAAACTTGATCTAAATTACACCCAACATTTTCCCAAGTGAAAATACCTGGGTTGTTGCCTCTTCCAAAGTTCCACCTACCCATCCCACAGGAACTTCAATAGGTCCAAAACTAAACCAGATATACTTGTATAGGCATTTCCTGGAATTTCTGCTCTGGCATTTAATTATGTATGTGGCCTTACACAAGCTTCTTAATATCTCTGAGTATTAAGGTTCCTCATCAGCATAACAGACAAAATACCTATCTTAATAAAGCGTTGGAGGTCAGGTGCAGTCATTCACCCCTGTAATCCCAGCTACTCAGGAGGCTGTAACATGAGAATTGCTTGAACCTGGGAGGCGGAGGTTGCAGCGAGCTGAGATCACGCCCCCGCACTCCAGCCTGGATCACAGAGCTAGACTCCGTTTAAAAAAAAAAAAAAAAAGTGTTGTAAGGAATAAGCAGATAAGTAAGGCACTTACCAAGATAAGGGCTTAATATATGAACTGTTCTCTAATGACACCAGTCACTGGAGATAGACATCTCATCCTTCCTGATTCCTCTGACTTCCTCTCTTCCTTTTTCCACTATCATCTACTTAAATGTCTTATACAGTCTTATCTAACAACCATCTCCACATTGTTGATTAGGAGACACACATGGGCTTGCCCTATGAGTTTAAATTTTAAGATGGAATTCACAGAGAAGCAAATTTCAAATAAATTTAAACAACGTTTTCCTTAATACTTTTAGTTCTCCATATGTCTGCACGCAAAAGAGAGAAAGAGCAAGAATCCAAAAGAAATCATCTGCCTTTAAGGAGAAAAGGAATAATTTAAAATTAAAATATGCACTGTGGAAAAATGCAGCAGCATGGAAGGGGATAGAATAGAAATGGAAGACAGGGTTATAAAATATGCTGAAGCAGGACAGAAGATAGGGTCTTTTTTTTTTTTTTTTTTTGGAGACAGGGTCCCACTCTGTCCACCCAGGCTGGAATGCAGTGGCGCGATCTTGGCTCACTACAACCTCCACCTCCCAGGTTCAAGCAATTCTCCTATCTCAACCTCGAGTAGCTGGGAGTACAGGCACACGCCACCATGCCCGGCTAATTTTTTTATTTTTAGTAGAGACAGGGTTTCACCACGTTGGCCAGGCTGGTCTCGAATTCCTGGCCTCAAGTGATCCACCCGCCTTGGCCTCCCAAAGTGTTGGGATTACAGGCGCGACACAGGTGTGAGCCACCGCACCTGGCCAGAAGATAGGGTCAAACACCAAAAACAGCAAGGTCTGATTTGATGAGAAAAATCTCTGAAGCATTCCGGTTGTCTGTTTATATATAAATGAAGCATCTATAAAATGATGGATGTTGTCAAGAATGTATTGGGCCCTAATCTTAGATAGTTTAAGCCAAGAAAGACACAAAACAGGTGAATGTAAAACGACGTGTTTTTCTGAAGGGCACTACATTAAAAGTTGGATTCAATTGAGGGAATGTGATACAATTTCAGAAACTAAAACAATGCAGTGGGGAAGTGCCTAAATAATGTGCTGAGGCTGGAAATAGTACAAGTCTGGTTTGTGGTGAAGGAAAAATAAAGTCACTGCTAAAGAATGCAGCTTGTCACCAAAAGCTGTATCTTTTCCTCCAGGAGGAAATAAGAGCCAGCTCTTCTGATCTTTCTCTTTATATCCTTACAAGCTGCTGCTGGCACCACCTTCTTACCAGCTGCAGTCTCCTACTGGGAAATGTTTTCTCTGAATTTTGCCAGACTGACACTTAAGATTATAAAATGGAGGATTTAGAATAGTTGGTCTCAACATATATTCTAGTTCTGATGTTCAATGAAATCTTGACCAAAACAAAAACCCCAGATTAGCATTGATGAAGTTCCTGAACAATTACACACAGATTTAAAAGCTAGCATCACATCTATCTTCCTGATAAATATAATTTTTTTTTTTTTTTTTTTTTTGAGAGAGGGTCTCATTCTGTTACCTGGGCTGGAGTGCAGTGGCACAATCTTGGCTCACTGCAGCCTCGACTACCGCCCGGGCTCAGGTGATCTTCCCACTTCAGCCTCCTGAGTAGCTGGGACTACAGTCCCATGCCACTATGCCCCGCTAATTAAAAAAATAAATTTTGGGCCGGGCGCGGTGGCTCAAGCCTGTAATCCCAGCACTTTGAGAGGCCGAGACGGGCGGATCACGAGGTCAGGAGATCGAGACCATCCTGGCTGACACGGTGAAACCCCGTGTCTACTAAAAAAATACAAAAAACTAGCCGG
>NW_012101365.1:575352-577774 GCF_000951045.1 Mandrillus leucophaeus | reverse complement strand
AAAAATTAAAAAGTAAATAAATAAATAAGTAAATAAATTTTGTGGAGACAGTGAAAACTTGTTGCCCAGGCTGGTCTCCAACTCCTGGGCTCAAGCAATCCCCCTGCCTTGGCCTCCCAAAGTGCTGGGATCCCAGGAGTGAGCAGTCAAGTCCAGCCTTAAAAAGTACATCTCGGCACTGAGGAAATACAGTATTATGATAAGGCAAAGGCCTCTATTAACTTTAACACCTTAGAGATAAATTCACATTCTATTTCCCTATTTAAAATATACAATTCAATGGTTTCCAGTGTGTTCAGAACTATGCAACCATCATTTATCAATTTTAGAACATTTTCATTACCCCCAAAAGAAAGTGTACTCATTAACAGTCACTCCCCCAAACTCCCCGGCCCTAGGCTACTACTAACTAATTTGGTTTTTGTCTCTATAGATGTGCCCTATTCTGGGCATTTCATAGATAAGCATTACTCAGATGTGTGGGTTTCATTCCAGACCACCCTAATAAAACTGATCACAGATCACCATAAAAGATATAATAATGGAAGGTTTGAAAGCACAAGAATTACCAAATGTGGCAGAGAAATTAAGTGAGTTGCTGGAAAAATGGTGCCAAAAGAATTGTTTATTGCAGAGCTGCCACAAACCTTCAAGTTGTATAAACACACACACACACACACACACACACACACACACCCCTGTCAAGTGCAATAAAACAAGGTATTCCTGTGTATGGCATCATACTAATATGTGGTCTTCTGTGGCTAGCCTTTCACTTAAAATGTTTTCAAAGTTCACCCATGATGCAGCATTTATCAGAATTGTAATCCTTTTTATCGCTGAATATTCCACCACCATTTTCTTTAGTCAGTGATGGACATGTTTCTACTTGTTTCTACTTGTTGGCTGCTGTGAATAACAGTGTTACGAAAATTAATGTATAAGGTTTTGTACATGTTTTCATTTTATGGGCTATATATACCAATGACTGGAACTCTGCAAAACCTTTTGTAGAACTGCCAAACTTTTCCAAAGCACCTGCACCATCTTACAATCCCATCAAAAGCTGTATTGGTAAGTGATGGTTGCATAACTCTGAACACACTGGAAACCAATGAAGTGTGTATTTTAAAAAGGGAAACAGAATATTCCAGTTTCTCTACATCATTGCTTAAACTTATCTTTTTTTATTATAACCATTCAAGTGGATAAGAGGTATCTCATTGTGACTTTGATGTGCCCTGACAGCAAGTTACCTTTTTGTTATCTCCTGGACATGAGTCCCTTATCAGACCAATGATTTACAAATATTTTCTTTGAGAGGCTGAGGCAGGCAGATCACCTGAGGTCAGGAGTTCAAGACCAGCCTGGCCAACATGGTGAAATCCTGTCTCTACTAAAAAAATTAGCAGGGGGTGGTAGCGCACACCTGTAATCCCAACTACTTGGGAGGCTGAGGCACAAGAATTGCTTGAATCTGGGAGGTAGGGTTGCACTGAGCCAAGATTGTGCTGCTGCACTCCAGTCTGGAAGACAGGAGACTCTGTCTCAAAACAAAAACAAAACAAAACAAAAAAATCCCAAATATTTTCTTGCATCCTATGGGTTATCTTTTCACCTTCTTGATGTTCGCTTTGAAGAACAAATTTTAAATTTTAATGAAATTCGACTCTGGTTACTTTTACTTTCAGTATCCTAAGAAGTCTGTCAAACCCAAGGTCATGAGCACTTGCTCCTATATTTTCTGAGAGGTTTATAAAGTTTTAGCTCTTACATTTAGGTGTATGAACCATTCTGAGTTAATTTTTGCATATAGTAAGAAAGGGGTCCAACTTCACTTAACTATGTGGTTATATGTAGGTGTCCCAGCATCATCCGTTAAAAATTGTTCTGGGGCCAAGTGCATTGGCTCACACCCGTAATCCCAGCCTGGGCAACATGGCGAAACCGCGGACCTACAGAAATTAGCCAGGAATGGTGATACATGCCTGTAGCCTCAGCTACTCGGGAGGCCAAGGCAGGTGGATTACCTG
This sequence comes from Mandrillus leucophaeus, assembly GCF_000951045.1. Taxonomy (NCBI): domain Eukaryota; kingdom Metazoa; phylum Chordata; class Mammalia; order Primates; family Cercopithecidae; genus Mandrillus; species Mandrillus leucophaeus. Next base: position 575,741 of record NW_012101365.1, on the reverse strand, counting down.
AGGCCGGAAGTTCGAGACCAGCCTGGCCAACATAGTGAAACTCCCTATCTACTAAAAATAGAAAAACTTAGCTGGGGGTGGTGATATGTGCCTGAAATCCCAGCCACTCAGGAGTCTGAGGCAGGAGAATTGCTTGAACCGGAGAGACGGAGGCTGCAGTGAGCCGAGACTGCAGGGATTACAGGCGTGAGCCACAGCGACAAGCCGTGAAATTTTTATTTAAAAATCCTATCACAGGCTGGGCGTCGTGTCTCACGCCTGGAATCCCAGCACTTTGGGAGGCCAAGGCGGGCGGATCATGAGCTCAGGGGTTCGAGACCGTCCTGGCGAACATGGTGAAACCCCGTCTCTACTAAAAATACAAAAAATTAGCTGGGTGTGGTGGTAGG
>NW_012101365.1:551407-575302 GCF_000951045.1 Mandrillus leucophaeus | reverse complement strand
TAATTTAAAATTAAAATATGCACTGTGGAAAAATGCAGCAGCATGGAAGGGGGAGAATGGCGTGAACCCAGGAAGCAGAGCTTGCAGTAAGCCGAAATCGTGCCACTGCACTCCAGCCTGGGCAACAGAGCAAGACTCTATCTCAAAAAAAAAAAAAAAAAAATCTTATCACAGACAGGGCATGGTGGGAGGCTGAGGGAGGAGAATCGCTTGAACCCAGGAGGTGGAGTTTGCAGTGAGCTGAGATCGTGCCACTGCACTCCATCCCAGGCAACAGAGTAACACTCCCATATATATATGGGCCCATTTCGTGCTGCAAATCTTAATGATGTCTGACAATTTACCTAAATGTTGCAACAGCAAAATTCAACTGAATTACAATACCACATACCTATCAGAACTCTGTGGCTCAGAGTTCAGAACTCTCAAAACGCTTTGTGGTTTCTGGCAGCAATGATAGGAGCTCACTCTGGGATTGCCTCTCATGATTCTTAAAACTTTTTTTTTTTTTTTTTCCCATGGAAACCTTATGCAGTCCAATGAGAGCTATTTGAGATAACATTTTTGGATAAAACACATAAGATTACTAAGGAAATCAATCACATTGAAAGCGGTTCTATCCCTGACCTTAAAGGGTCTGTGGACCTCAATTTTAGTACTCCTCAATCTCAAGATTACTTTGAGATTAAGAACTTAGATCTTACAAAGAGTTCATTAAATCATGTCTTAAGGGAGAAGTATTTTTGAGAAACAAAATCTAGGGATGAGAAAAAAGTCCAGATAATTAAACACAGAGGAGGTGGTGAGGTATATGTGAAAAAGGAAACACTGATAAGCTTACATCAACATTAAAGGTTCCTTCTTTCAATTCTCATGTGCATATGAATTTCCCGCTAAAACTGACTGCATTAAGCAAATTTGTTCCAAACTTTAAAAAAAATTTTAACATAAAAAGAAATAAGGTACCTATGTATCTAAACCCCAGAATAGTTTATTCACAAGTGAAAATGCGACTTTACTCAACTGCCACTGCCTCTGGGATCTATTGGGAGTTGCTAGAAAATACTGTGATGAGCTTGGGCATCCGGTTTTCCAACATGCCGAATTATTAGAAGTAGGAAGAGGTACTTCAAGGGCAGGCACACTAACAGCAGATGAAGAACTGACGATGAGAAAAAAAAAAAAAAAAAAAAAATCAATAAAAAGTAGGTGCAGGAATGCAAAAGCATAACAGATTTCACCCACTAACACAAATTGTCCTACATAATTCAAGATTCTGGATGCACTATTCTGTTACCTCCAGGGTAGAATAAACTTACTTAATAATAATTTTGAATCAGTAAGATAAAATGACAATGTGCTCAGAAGTCATTTCAGTGATTTCTGGGGAAGGGAGTGAAGATGAAAAGGGAGACGCTGTGAAAGTTTACAAGAGGGCCAGGTTGAGAATCAGCCTCAGAATGAAAACACCCAAAATTGAATATTAACACTTTACAAAAACACACTCTAAAAATTTTTAAAGAGAGACAACCAGATATAAGCCTATTTAGAAAATACCAAGAACTCTAACCAAAATCTCCTAAAATGAATTCAGCAAGGTTGCAGATTAAAATAACACACATAAATCAATTGTATTTGTAAATACCAGCAATGAACTAGAAGCCAAAATAAAAAGTTAAAACACCATTTATAATACCAAAAATTAAAATGTTTAAAGGTATAAATTTATCTTGTGCAGGATCTATATGCTAAAAACTAATTCACAAAAAAATTAACACATCAACAACAGGCCTCAGCCAATTAACTAAACTTACAAACTCCTAATTCATGGCACCTAACACCACCTTGCAAACGGGGGTACATCATAAAATCTAAACAAACCGCAAATCTTTCAAGTATGGTTTACTAGTTCTTGACAGTAATATCATTTCTGCTTTTAGGGGCTTTTAAGACTACAACTATTGATGGCCTTGAATTGCTACATAAAATTAAAAGCACAAGGAGAATGGGATAAGCTTAAGTGTTTCTGAAATCCTTCTAACGTCTTCTCCTACATATGCTATTTGATCATGAACTTATTAAGTCTTTGACAACAGAAAATATTTAATTACTGATTGACTTAAACTTTGACCTACACTCCTCACCAATCTTTAATTCACTGAAGTGCTTCAGAAAAGAACAGGAAAAGGTATTTCTTACTTAGAGATATCTTTTTGATATCTTTGCAACCATTTGAAAAAGTAAAATAACCTCCACCTTTCAGTTGAAGAAATAAACTCAATTAAGGACCTAACTGAGGTTAGAGAGGAAAAGGGGTTTGCTTAGTGAAGGGTTTCTCAACCTGGGCAATACTGACATTTTAGTAAGACAATTCTTGGTTGTAGGGGGCTGTACTGTACATCACAGGGTGTTTGGCAGTTCTCTCCATCCACTAGATGCCAGCAGCACCCTCTTCCCTGCCACGTTGTGACAACCAAAAATGTCTCTAGACTTTGCCAAATGTTTCCTGGAGAGCAAATTCATCCTGGTTGAGAACCACTGGCTTAGGATCTTAGAGTACACAGGACAAAACAAGACTGGATAGTTTCTGGTGTTATAAGAAAGCCATAAAGGATGGGATACATGTCCTTTTTCTAGTAGTTTTTTAAACAAGGCATCCAGTTGTCACACGAAAATGGGGTGGGGATATTTGTAAATATACAAAGTATATTTTGTATATTTTTGTATACTTTGTATTTTGTATATTTGTAAATATACAAAGGCCTAGTGGACATAATACTAAATAAAACACATCCACATTACACTGAAATGAGCCTTAATTGATAGGAATTGGTGCCTTAGTAATAACTACACTATAAATTCAAGAGAGAAAGGTTAGACAGAAAGCACAGATTGTCTATCAGGGAGAATGGCAAAAGAAAGGAAATCACCAACTGAGAATAGAAAAGAAGACATGGGAACACTTTGCTGAGGCAGGGCTGTTTACTTCCAATACATATGGGTATTTCTGATAATTTATGTGCCATATGTTGTGCCTACCGTTAGGATTTATGAAACATTTTTAGAAGACCCATTTCATTTTAAAGAAGTCTCATTACTTCAAGTATCACTGTACAACCTACTTAATTCCAATATCCCATTCCTCTTCTGGACTCTACTGGAAATGAACTCCTAGAGGCTCCTGTGACTGCCTTTGAAAAAATCTAGTGTATTATTTTCTGCCTCACTGTGCAGTTATCCGTATTGTCTAAACGCATTTCTCCCAGTTGCCCTGCTGTACTGCCCAACCTATTTCTTCATCTTTAAAATGAAGAGGATCTCTAGTAGTCCCCACTTATTGCAAGGTTTCAGTTAACTGTCAACCATGGTCTGAAAATTATGGAAAATTCCAGAAACAACTGATGTTGTAAATTGCGTGCCATTCTGATTATCACTGATCACTAAAGAAATGCAAATCGGCTGGGTGCAGTGGCTCACACCCGTAATCCCAGCATTCTGGGAGGCCGAGGCAGGACAACTGCTTGACTCCGGGAGGCGGAGGTTGCAGTGAGCCAAGATTGCACCACTATACTCCAGCCTGAGCGACAGAGACTTTGTTTCAAAAAAAGAAAAGAAAAGAAAAGAAACGCAAATCAAAACTACAATGAGATACCATCTCACCAGTCAGAATGACTATTATTAAAAAGTTAAGGCTGGGCACAGTAGCTCACACCTGTAATCCCAGCACTTTAGGAGGCTAAGGCAGGCGGATCACTTGAGGCTAGGATCTTGAGACCAGCCTGGGCAATATGGCAAAACCCCATCCTACAAAAAACACAAAAATTAGTCGGGCATGGTGGTGTACACCTGTAATCCCAACTGCTCGAGAGAGGCTGATGCCCAAGAATGGCTTGAATCAGAGGGGGGAGAGGTTGCAGTGAGCTGAGATCGTGCCACTGTATTCCATCCTGGGCCGCAGAGCGAGACTATCTCCAAAACAAAAAAGGTAAATAAAAAATAAAGAAAATTAAAATAAAAACTCCAAGTGGACCCAATCATATGGGGCCCCCACACTTTTGTGAATTTTATCTCCAAAACCTCTATCAGGTCCTCACATGAGTGCTTCCAGGACGCGGAGGGGAAAATAAGCCATTTTAAATATGCCAGAGCATTCTGCTCCTAATAAACCTTATCCTCAAGCGAAACTTTTAATGTAATATAAAGTTCTGGGAGAAACTTTTACCAGAGCTTAACCTACCTGGGGAAAGGGAACTAACCAACTCCAGCCCCTCCAGCCACCCTGTCCCAGTTAAGGTATGTGGGAGGTACTGAGAAGCACTGAGAACTGCAAATTAAAACAAAAAAATACAACTATATACCTATCAGAATGGTGAAAATCCAAAACACTGACATTAAGTCCTGGCAAGGATGTGTGGTAACAGAAACTCTCATTTACTGCTGGCGGGAATGCAAAATGGTATGCTTTGCGACCATGTGCGGTGGCTCACGTCAGTAACCCCAGCTTTGGAAAGCCAAGGCGGGAGGATTACCTGAGGTCAGGAGTTTGAAACCAGCCTGGCCAAAATGGTAAAACCCCGTCTCTACCAAAAATGCAAAAATTAGCTGGGCATGGTGGCACATGCCTGTAATCCAAGCTACTCCGGAGGCTAAGGCACGAGAATCGCTTGAACAAGGGAGGTGGAGGTTGTGGTGAGCTGAGAGCATGCCACACTGCATTCCAACCTGGGTGACAGCTAGACTCCGTCTCAAAAAACAGTAACAACAACAACACAACAAAAAAAATGGTAGGCTTTGGATGACAGTTTGATAATTCTCACACAACTAAACATACTATTACCATTTGATCCAGCAATTGCACCCTTTGGTATTTACCCAAAGGAGCTGAAAAATTACATCCAACCAAAACCCAGAAACAAATGTTTACAGGAGCTTTATTCATGACTATCAAAATGCGGAAGCAACTATGGTGTCCTTCGGAAGGTAAAAACTACAGTATATCAATGCAAATGGAGTATTATTCAGCACTAAAAAATAAATGAGCTACCAAGCCATGAAAAACATGGAGGAACTTTAAATACATATTACTACATGAAAGAAGCCAATCTGAAAAGGCTACATACTGTATGATTCCAAATATACAACATTCTGCAAATGGCAAAACTATGGAGACAATAAAACCATCAGTGGTTGTCAGGAGTTGAGGGGAGGGATGAACAGATGGAACACAGAGAATTTTTAGAGCAGTAAAACTATATGTGTGATACTATAATGGTGGATGCATGTCACTATACATGGCAAATCCATGTACAACACCAAGAATGAACTCTAAGGTAAACAATGGGTTTCGGGTGATAATGTTTGGGCAATCATTGAATATTTCAATGTAGGTTCATTAAAAAAAAAAATGTAGCTCTATCAAAATTCTAGCTGGTTCATTTGCAGAAATTGACAGTTGATTCTAAATTTCACATGGAAATACAAGGGACTAAGAATAGCCATAACCATCTTGAAAAGGGAAAACAAAACAAAAGACTCACACTTTCTGATTTCAAACCTTACTTACAAAGCTACAATACAGTACTAGCCTAAGGACAGACATATAGACCAACGGAACAGAAGAGTCCAGAAATGTACTCTCACATTTATAGACAATGGATCTTTGGCAAGAATACCAAGATAATTCAATGAGAAAAGAAAACTATGTTCAACAAATGGTGCTGGAACATCAGGCTAGTCACATGCAAAAGAATGAAGTTTGACCTCCTCCTTGAAAATACCAAAAGCTCCCCAAAGAAAAAAAATAGACGATTGGCTTTTATCAGGATTAATCACTTTTGTGCTTCAAAGAACACCAGCAAGAAAGTGAAACACAGCTGGGTGCAGTCGCCCACGCCTGTAATCCCAACACTTTGGGAAGCCAAGGTAGAATTGCTTAAGCCCAGGAATTCAAAGTCAGCCTGGGAAACAGAGCGAGACCTTGTCTCTACCAAAAAGACAAAAATTAGCCAGGTGTGGTGGTGTGCACCTCTAGTCCCAGCTACTCAGGAGGCTGAGGCAGGTGGATTGCTTGAGCCCAGGGTTTGAGGCTGCAATGAGCTATGATTGTGCCACTGCACTCAAGCATGGGTAACAGTGTGAGACCCTGTCATTAAAAAGAAAAATTAAAAATTAAATGTAACAAATTTATCCAGAGTACAAACTGCTTGGTCTCTATGTCAGCTATAATGTACATATTATACATGATATATAAATAGTAGAAACATATATCATATATACATATTACATAGCATATAAATAGTATTAAAAATAATATAGTTCCTCTTTACAGATACTATGTGATAATTAAATAAAATAATGTATGTTATGCATTAAACAGTATGTTGGAGGCAATGTAAACACTCCCCTCACCAATGTATAAGCTATTGTTATTCTATGCAAGTATTCTATTCAAGAAAGAGCCTATACAATGAAAAGAAAATTGGAGCTATGTTTTTTTCTCCCAGAGTAAAGTTAGTAAGAGCCAACATATACTTACGTACTATTCATTTGAAAAAGGAACTAGGCTGGGTGTGGTGGCTCATGCCTGTAATCCCAGCACTTTGAGGGGCCTGGGAAATCTGAAGTCAGGAGTTTCAGACCAGCCTGGCCAACGTGGTGAAACCCTGCCTTTACAAAAATACAGAAAAATGGCCAGGTGCAGTGGCTCATACCTGTAATCCCAGCACTTTGGGAGGACGAAGTGGGCGGATCACTTGAGTTTGGGAGTTTGAGACCTGCCTGGCCAACATAATGAAATCCCCTCTCTACTAAAAATACAAAAATTAGCCGGGAGTGGTAGCATGCACCTGTAATCCTAGCTACTTGGGAGGCGGCTAAGACAGGAGAATCGCTTGAACCCAGGGGATGGAGCTTGCCGTGAGCCGAGATCCTGCCACTGCACTCCAACCTGGGTGACAGAGCAAGACTCCATCTCAAAAAAAAAAAAAAATAAATAAAAATTACAATTAAAAATACAAAAAAATTAGCTGAGTGTGGTGGCATGCACCTGCAGTTCCAGCTACTCAGGAGGCTGAGGCAGGAGAACTGCTTGAATCCAGGAGGCAGAGGCTGCAGTAAGCAGAGATTGTGCCAACGTACTACAGGCCTGGGCAACAGAGCAAGACTCCATCTCAAAAACAGAAAAAGAAAAAGGAATTCATCCAAGGAGCTAGCAAGGGATATCTAACTCTAATCAAGGAGACCATGTTTTATTCTTTGATTAAAAAAACCAACAACAACCATAACTTAGTCAACAGAATTATCTCATGAATGTGCCAACACAAAGGGGGTTAAAGTTTTAGGCAGAACCCCCAATATCCATCAATGCCACATTTTGGTCACCAAAGAGGTATGCTTTGTTGTGGAACATACTTTTCATGGTTTCAATAAATTATTTAGGATGATCTGATTGTTTTATTGTGTAGAGCTTTCAAATCCTCACATCCTTTGATTTAGCAATTCCTTCCCTTTTTTTTTCAGAAATGGGACCTCACTATGTTGTCCAGGCTAGTCTCCAATTCCTAGGCTCAAGCAATCCTCCCGCCTCCACATCCCAAAGTGCTAGGAATACAGGCATGAGTCATGGTGCCTGGCCAGATCCAGCAAGTTCTAAAAAAATTTATACTAATAAAATATTCTAAAACAAGAAGTATTTTATTGATTAAACATTCATAGTATTATTTAAAATATCAAGAAAGCAAAAAATGAAGTGTTGAGCAAATTATAGCACCCTAAACATTCTTCCTAAAATTTATGGCAGTGTATTTTATATCCATTTATCTACATTCCCCTCTAGAATGCAGGTACAGAGAACATGGAGATCATTGTATTTACCTTTGCATTCTAGGATCTAACACAATCTCTACTTTCCTTCTATTCTTTATTTCCTTTTTTTTTTTTAAGAGACAAGATCTTGCTGTTGCCCAGGCTGCAGTGTAATGGTGTGATCATATCTCACTGTAACCTTGAGCTCCTGGGCTCAAGTGATCCTCCTGCCTCAACATTCCAAGTAGCTGGGACTACAGGTGCATGCCGCCACACTTGATTTTTTAATATTATTTGTAGAGATGGGGTCTCGGTATGCTGCCCAGGCTGGTCTCAACCTCCTTGCCTTAAGGGATCCTCTCACCTTGGCATCCCAAAGCACTGAGATTACAGGCTTGAACCACCGTGCCCGACCTTATTTTCTAAATATTATGCAGAGAACAACTACCATTCTTTTTTATTAGTAATATATAATATACTTTAAACTCCTACAAATCAAGTTTTTAACAGACAGGCAACCCAATTAAAAACTGGACAAGGTCGGGCATGGTGGTTTGCATCTGTAAACCCAGAACATTGGGAGGCAGAGGCGGGCGGATCACGAGGTCAGGAGTTTGAGACCAGCCTGGCCGGCATGCTGAAACCCCATCTCTACTAAAAATACAAAAATATTAGTTTTTTTGAAACCCTGTCTCAAACACACACACACACACACACACACACACACACACACATAAAAACTGGACAAAAAACTTCACAAAAGACAATACCCAAAAGGCCAACAAGCACTTGAAAACATTCTTAACTCTAGTACTCATTGGGAAAATGCAAATTAAAACCACAATGAAATACAGTTGACCCTTAAAGATGGGGGTTAGGGGTCCCGACCCCCAGTGCAATCGCAAACCTTCATATAATTTTTTTTTTTTTTGAGACAGGGTTTCACTCCCATTACCCAGACTGGAGTGCAATGACGCAATCTTGGCTCACTGCAACCTCCGCCTCCCAGGTTCAAGCAATTTTCCTGCTTCAGCCTCTCAAGTAGCTGGGACTACAGGCGACTGCCACCACATACGGCTAACTTTTGTATTTTTTGTAGAAACGGGGTTTTGCTGTGTTGCCCAGGCTAGTCTTGAATTCCTGAGCTCAAATGATCTGCTGTCTTGGCTTCCCAAGACATATACCTGGGATTACAGGTATATGCCCCACGCCTGGCCTAAATGTTGACTTCCCAAAAACTTAACTACTAATAAGCTACTTTTGACCAAAGAAGCCTTACAGATAACACAAACCTGATTAACCCATATTTCGTATGTTACATGTATAACATATTGCATTCTTATGAATTAAGCCAGAGAAAAGAATATTAGGAAAATCATAAGAGGAAATACATTTACAGAGCTATACTGTATTTTCTTTTTCTGTTTCTTTTTTTTGCTTTGAGATGGAGTCTTGCTCTGTCACCCTGGCTGGAGTGCAGTGGAACAATCTTGGCTCACTGCAACCTCTGTCTCCTGGATTCAAGCAATTCTCTTGCCTCAGCCTCCTGAGTAGCTGGGATTACAGGCACGTGCTACCACACCCAGCTAATTTTTGTATTTTTAGTAGAGTCAGGGTTTCGCCATATTGGCCAGGCTCATCTCGAACTCCTGATCTCAAGTGATCCCCCCACCTAGACCTCCCAAAGTGCTGAGATTACAGGCATGAGCCACCTCACCTGGCTCCAGCTAATTCTTTTGATTTTTTGTAAAGATGAGGTCTTGCTATGCTGCCCAGGCTGCCTCAGTGAGTTCAAGTGATCCTCCTGCCTCGACCTCCCAAAGGTGTGGAATGACAGGTATTAGCCACCATGCCCAGCCCAAATTTTAATTTTTTATAATAGATGTGAATGTTTTATGGTAGTAAATGATAAAACGGACTAGTATCTACATATTTTATGCATCCATTGTGACACACCTTAATTTTTTGATATTTCAAAAAATGAGAATCACCTAAGTTGATTCAAATTGTCACAAATCTCAAACAAAAATTCCAACATACTTGTCTAAACAAATTAGCACTGTAAGTGGACCCCTGCTGTTCAACTCTATGTTGTTCAAGGGTCAACTGCATTTCTATACTTCTACACACCTATTAAAATGTCTAAAATAAAACAGATCTACAATTCTGCAGATCTGTTGTATAACATAGTGACTACAGCTTAGCACAATGTATTGTGTATACTTGAAAACTGTTATGAAAATACATCTTAAATATCCTCACAATAACAAATCATAACTGTGAGGTGAAGGATCTGTAAATTAGCTTGTCTGTGGTAATCATTTCACGATGTATACATATATTAAAACACCATGTTGTACATCATAAGTATATATAATTATATCAATTATACTTCAAAGCTGAAAAAAGTTTCAAAGATAAAGATTGACAACATCAGGTTCTGGTGAAGATGTGGCACAAATGAAACTCTTATACTGTCAGTACAAGCAGAAAATTAGGGCAACCACTTGGAAAACTATTTGGAAACTTTTTTTGAAACACATCAACCTGATAAGATTGACAGGAAAATGATAAATAGGCACGTGTGAAAGCAAATACAGCAAAATGTTTACTGCAGAATCTAGGTGGTAGGAATGAATATGGGTATTCAAACAATTCTGTAAACTCTTATTAAAATTTCTGTAATAAAATGCTGCAGGAAAAACTATACACATGGCTCCATTATCCAGTAACTCTATCCCTGGATATATACTCAAAATAGGTGCTCAGGTATAACATTCACAGCATCTTTCTTTATATGGCCAAAAATTGATACTACCCGAATACACACAATAGAATGAATAAATAAAATGTGGTATATTTACACAATTTTGAATACTGCATAGCAATGAAAAAGAATGTGAACTACTGCCATTATGTAAGAACACAAATTTCACAAACAATGCTAGAATGTTATTCAGTTTGAAATTCAGGACCACACAAAACAAATATGGGTGATAGGAGGTTATAACAACCAACAATTACCTTTGGAAAAAAACTGTTGGAGGGGGCAGGAGGGAGCCTTTTGGGGGCTTGGAAATAGACTATATTATAGTTGTGGCTGTATTTTGCAAGTGCACCAGGCTATGTAACTAAGAAACCTGCTGTGTGCAGTGGCTCACACCTGTAATCCCAGAGCTTTGGGAGGCTGAGACAGGAAGATCACTTGAGCCCATTTTCATCCTGGGCAACACAGCGAGAGCCCTATCTCAACCAATCGAGCAATCAATCAGTCAATCAAAAGAAACTTAAGATATTCTGTTAAAGATACACTAGTTTCTGTATATTATTTTAATTAAAATTTACACACACATACTTTTACTGTACAAAATTACACAATTCAATGACCTCCAAATTCATGTCTACCATCTAATGATTAGTTCCACCCGACTGACTCCAAAATCCTTGAACACGAAAATCCTCAGGTGCCCAAGTCCCTTATAAAATAGCATATTTGCATATAACCTGTATACCCTCCCATATACTTTAAATCATCACTAGATTACTTATAATACCTAATACAATGCTACATAATAGTGACACTATATTTTTTATTTGTATTATCTCTTGTATTATTTTTTATTGTTTTCTTTCCCAAATATTTCTGTGATTGGATGGATCAGAGGACGTGGAACCTGTGAATACAGAAGGCTATCTTTTTGGCTCCAAGCTCCACCACTCAATTTAATCAGGGCAGTTCTGTTGTTTTTATTCATTTTTTATACTCAAGTTCCAAGTAAGATTATCCCAAGGATTCAGAAGCTAAAAAGTACATTTGTGATTCACTGCCCTATCACAAACTGATCACACGACTTCAAAACTATATACCAAACAACCTAATACTTGATTACATGCTATTTCATGCTGACCTCATAACTGCTTCATGTCTTGTCCCTTAACTGTAGGCTCCTAGGGGTAAGAGACTCATCATTTCTCCTTTCCCTGTGGAGCTTATAACATACTTGCTAACTGATAGAGGAAACTAGAGGCCGGGCGCGGTGGCTCAAGCCAGTAATCCCAACACTTTGGGAGGCCGAGGTGAGCGGATCACCTGAGGTTGGGAGTTCGAGACCAGCCTGACATGGAGAAACCCTGTCTCTACTAAAAATACAAAATTAGCCAGGCATGGTGGCACATGCCTCTAACCCCAGCTACCTGGGAGGCTGAGGCAGGAGAATCACTTGAACCCAGGAGGTGGAGGTTGCAGTGAGCCAAGATGGTGCCACTGCACTCCAGCCAGGGTGACAGAGCAAGATTCCATCTCAAAGCAAAAAAAAAGAGAAAAGAAACAGAAAAAGAAAACACAGTATAGCACTGTAAATGTATTTTCTCGAGACACTGCACTCCAACCTGGGCAACAAGAGCGAAACTTCGTCTCAAAAAAAAAAAAAAAAAAAGGAAACTAGGTATCAAGCATACTATTTCTTACCCTTAAGGCCTCGCTACTCAGTTATGGTAAACTGCTTATTTTTCTTCCACAAAAGGAAGGTTTAAACTGTTATACAAAATTACATGTAACTTTAACTAACTGGGTCAGTTATAAAGTCTCCCTCTTCTTAAAGTCATTCAACTTTATGAGTGTTCAGAAAATTTTAAGAATTTTAGAAGCAAATATATTTGGAGGATTGCTTTCTTTATTCCTACACTTTCATATCCTTTAGTTACCTTGCAGTATGTTTTCTAGATTAAGTAACAAGATAATTACTCGTTTGGCCCCTGGGAGTACACTCTAGGCTGGCAATTTAATTAACAGACAGGGACACACGCATTCATATGAAATTTTAAGTATCCATTGTCAAAACAAGGAACTCAACTAAGAGTTCAAAAGGCCAATTTGAATATAAAAAGCAATAGGTCAATTTAAATATAAAAATCAATAGGTCAAGCAAATTCTCCCAAAGGATAAAATATATTTACTTCTCCTTTATCACTTTACTTTTCAACTTTGGCCAGGCCTAGTGGCTCATGCCTGTTATTCCAGCACTCTGGGAGGGTGAGGCGGGAGGACCGCTTGGGGCCAGGAGTTCAAGACCGGCCTGGCCAACACAATGAGCCACTGTCTCTACAAAACAAAACAAACACATACTTCCATTTAACCTGAGGAACCTAACTGAAAACAAAAAAAACCCACATACTTTGACTGGATGTGGTGGCATGAGTCTGTGGTCCCAGCTACTTGGGAGGCTGAACCAGGAGGATGGCTTGAGTTCAAGAGTTTGAGGCTGTAGTGTGCTATGATCACACCTGTGAAGAGCCACAGCACTCCAGCCTGGGCAACAAGGCGAAATCCCGTCTCTAAAAAAAACAACTAAACACTGCGGCTATCTAAGCCAGCTTTTCCTCAGCCTTTCACTCACATTCCCACCCAGACTTCTCTCACCACCTCACTCTCACTTTCATTTAGATCACAGGTGAAAAAAGCCTGAACTCTGAGCATGTTAAAAATACCACCCAATATTTGTTAATTCAGTATTGAAAGTTACTGGTAAGGAATCAGCTTTTCACAGCCTATTATTTATTTATTTATTTATTTTTAAGAGATAAGGTCTCACTCTGCTGCCTAGGCTGGAATGCAGCGGCTCAATCATATCTCACTGCAGCCTCGAACTCCTGGACTCAGGTAACCCTCCTGCCTCAGCTTCCTGGTTAGCTGGGACCACAGGCACAAGCCACCATGCCCAGCTCCAATTTTTTACTGTATAGTTCAGTGGTATTACATATATTCATAAAGTTATGTAGCCATTACCACCATCCATCTTCAGAACTTTTCATCTTATATAACAGAAAACTCTACCCACTAAACAATAACTCTCCACTTACAGACTAAATTTTTTCTTGTAGAAATGGGAGTCTCACTGTGTTGCCTAGGCTGGTTTCAAATTCCTGGACACAACCAATCCTCCTGCCTCAGCCTCCCAAAGCGCTGAGATTACAGATGTGAGCCACCACACCTGGCCTTCCCCACACCCCCATTCACTCAGTTGCCCAGGTTGGAGTACAACGGTGCCATCACAGCTCATCACAGCTCAACGTACCTTCCAACTCCTGAGCTCAAGCATTCCTTCTGCCTCAGCCTCCTGAGTTGCTGGGACTACAGGCATGTGCCAACACACCTGACTAATTTTTTTTTTTGTAGAGACAAGATCTCGCTATGTTGCCCAGGCTGGTTTCGAACTCCTGGGCTCAAGCAATCCTCCCCACTTGGCCTTCCAAAGTGCTGGTAGCACAGGTATGAGCCACGCACGCAGTCTGTCTTTTTTTTTTTTTTGAGATGGAGTTTCACTCTTGTTGCCCAGGCTGGAGTGCAATAGCGCAACCTAGCCTCAACGCAACCTCCACCTCTGGGTTCAAGAGATTCTCCTGCCTCAGCCTCCCAAGTAACTGGGATTACAGGCATGTGCCACCACACCCAGTTAATTTTGTATTTTTAGTAGAGACGGGGTTTCTCTACGTTGGTCAGGCTGGTCTCAAACTCCAAACCTCAGGTGACCCACCCACCTTGGCCTCCCAAAGTACTGAGATTACAGGCGTGAGCCACTGTGCCTGGCCGCCTGTCTTCTTTCTTGACTGTGTCTCAGCCAAGGCAAATTCTGCAAATGAAGAGGGAAGTGATAAGAGGTTGACTGTAGATACAATCAGAATTAGAGATGTGTTTCATTTCTTTTCTTGCATTTGCGAATATGTCTTTTATGTATTACCTTACTTCAGGTACAGAGTTAGGGATATATTTCTGTCTGCATTCATATAGGTTATTGAAAATAGGCTGTTGGTGGCTGGCCCAGTGGCTCACGCCTGTAATCTGAGCACTCTAGGAGGCCTAGGTGGGTGGATCACGAGGTCAGGAGTTCAAGACCAGCCTGGCCAACATGGTGAAACCCCATCTCTACTAAAAATAAAAAAAATTAGCCAGGCATGATGGCAGGCGCCTGTAATCCCAGCTACTCAGGAGGCCGAGACAGAAGAATCACTTGAACCCAGGTGGCAGAAGTTGCAGTGGGCTGAGACTGCACCACTGTACTCCAGCCTGGGCAATAGAGCAAGACTCCAACTCCAAAAAAAAAAAAAAAAAAAGGGCTGTTGGCTGGGCATGGTGGCTCATACTTATAATCCTAGCACTTTGGGAGGCCGAGCTCAGGAGTTTGTGACCAGCCTGGGCAATATAGTGAGACCCTGTCTCTACTAAAACTACAAAAAATAGCTGGGTATTGTGGTATGCACCTGTAACCCCAGCTACTTAGGACACTAAGGTGGGAGGATTGCTTGTTCCCTGTCTCTACAAAAATTAAAATTAGCCAGGCAAGGTGGTGCACGCCTGTAGTCCCAGCTACTCAGGAGGCTGATGTGGGAGGATGGCTTGAGCCCGTGAGGTTGAGACTGCAGTGAGCCATGATCATGCCACTACACTCAGCCTAGGCAACAGAGTAAGATTTTGTCTCAAAGAAAGAAAAAGAATCCAATCTACCTAAGTATTTATATTAAAACTTTTGAAGATCAAAATTCTGCAACAAAGGTTTCTACTAAGTATTACCTAAAAAATATTTTAAGAAAATCAAGTGCTCAGATCTTATGTACCAAGTAACTCACCATCCCATCTTCTCAAGTTACCCTATAATTAGCTCTAGAATTAAACTCTGAACACAGACTGTCTTACTCCTAATGATGCATACAATCTTAAAGCCAAAAAAATCAGCCTTTATTAAAGTGCATTCAGATTGAGAGATCAGGCAGAAACAAAGAAAAAACCCACAACAATGCGGTCACACAAATAACAAATAACTGGTTACTTATTTATAAGTCACCTAGGCAAGCTGAACTTCATAGAACACAAAACCAAATTCAAAAAATATATAATGAAATTAACTTTCCCAAAGCTCAACATACTTTATAAATTAGAAGTGATAGGCCAAACACTAAAGCACAGGATTCCAGGAATGTTTAATAGACACTAACAACCATACAATCACACACTCTTACAGCAAAATGCTGATCATGACATTCACTAAAGTGTAAGTGCCTGCTATGTGAAAACTGTAGTTCTAGCAATGCGAAAATGAACCAGACTTGAATTTTTTTTTTTTTTTTTTTTTTTGAGACAGTCTGGCTCTGTCGCCCAGGCTGGAGTGCAGTGGCCGGATCTCAGCTCACTGCAAGCTCTGCCTCCCAAGCCTACACCATTCTCCTACCTCAGCCTCCGGAGTAGCTAGGACTACAGGCGCCCGCCACGTCGCCCGGCTAGTTTTTTTTTTTTTTTTTTTTAGTAGAGACGGGGTTTCAATGTGTTAGCCAGAATGGTCTCGATCTCTTGACCTCATGATCCGCCCATCTCGGCCTCCCAAAGTGCTGGGATTACAGGCTTGAGCCACCGCGCCCGGCCCAGACTTGAATTTTAAGAGTAGATGTGACACTATCACAAATAATTAAAATTAAAAAGGGTAAAAATGTCCTAAGAATGGTGCACAAAGTAATAAAGGAGTTCAGATTAAGAAAAGTATATGTAGGAGAAATCAGAATTCGTGGAATCTTGGCATTTGAACTGGGCCCTGAATATTAGAAATGAGACTGGGAAGGATTAAGGAAGAACATTCTGGGCAATGGGTATAGAATGGGCAAAAACAGGAAAGCAGAAGACATATATGGAATACAGCAAACTGTTCTGCATGACTGGAGTATACAGGTTGTATAAAAGAAAGCACAAGGCTATGAAGAGCTGAAAAAGTATACATAGAGCCAAATCCTGACTTTGAATGCTAAGTCAGATATCTTCAGTGGTTAGTTATAGTAAAGAATCATTAAGGGCCAGGCATGGTGGCTCACGCCTGTAATCCCAGCACTTTGGGAGGCCAAGGAGGGTGGATTACCTGAGGTTAGGAGTTGCACAGAAGCCTGACCAATACGGTGAAACCCCATCTCTATTAAAAATACAAAAATTAGCTGGGTGTGGTGGCGCATGCCTGTAATCCCAGCTACTCGGGAGGCTGAGACAGGAGAATTGCTTGGACCTGGGAGGCGGAGGTTGCAGTGAGCTGAGGTGACACCACTGTACTCCAACCTGGGCAACAGAGTGAGACTGTGTTTCAAAAAAAAAAAAGAATCATTAAGGATTACAAGGCAAGCAATCTGATCAGGGATGAAATTTATCTGGCAACATGGAATGAAATGAATGAGGAGGGGACATCAATTATGTTGCTGTAAGAACTGATGAGGACCTCAATTATGATGGTGACCTTACAAGGTGAAGAAGGCATAGTTCTAAGTTAGTCTATCATCAAATATTCATTGGGTGTCTACAATATGGAAGGTAACATTCTACTCCACTAAGATATCTTACAAGTTTAATGTATCATTCTCATTCTTGAGGAAATCATGATGTGGAAAAACAACTGTTAAAGCAACAAAAGCTAATAAGGCAATATATGATTTCCAGATAAATGTTACAAACACAAAAAAAAAAACCGTACATGATGAATCAGCAGTGAAAGGAAAAAAATGGTCAGTGAAGGCTTTATTAACAAAGGTGGAGTTAGTTGATCTGCCCCTCAATAAGAAGGCTGAACTTCTTGAACAAGAAGGGGATGGATAAAACTTCACAAAAGTAAATTGTTAAAAGCTGAATAATTTGTATAACAAGGCCAAGATATGTGAAATAAATTTGGGGATTTTTCCACCAAAATGGTAAAGAAAATGCTAATAAGAAAAAAACAACCCTTTATCTAAATTTAATTTTGTAAGTTCAGGAAAATGAGGCATTGATATACCATTACAGGCAGGGCACAGTGACTCACATACGTAATCCCAACACTGGGAGGCACGGTGGGAGGATCAGTTGAGCCCAGGGGTTCGAAACTAGCCTGGGCAAAGTGAGGCTCCATCTCTAAAAACAAGCCCATTCCCCACAAAACATGATAGCTTTGCATGTAAAAATAAGCATTACATTCTAGATTTTTTATAAGGAAGGGAGTTATTTTTAGTGCATTCTACAGGATAAACCAATCCTTTTAACAAAAAAAGAGGGTTTTTGTTTTTGTTTGGTATTTTAATAGAGATGGGGTCTCACTTTGTTGCCCAGACTGTTCTCGAATTCCTGGGATCAAATGATCCTCCTGCTTTGGCCACCTAAGTGTTGGGATGACAGGCATGAGCCACTGTCTCCGGCCAAAAAAAAAAAAAGGTATCTTGAAGAAAGCTTTATGCAGGTTCAATCTGAAATATCCAAAATGTTATATTTTCTTATTTGTCAAAAAAGTTCCCCAAAACAATCTGACAAATCCTTTCCTTTTTCATATTTTACATGTAAGCGGCAGAGTCAGAATTTGAACACAGGACCATCTGACGCTAAAAGCAGAGCTACACTTGCATTCAATGCTATACAAACTTAGGATTTTAAAATTTCAAATGTATTAATCAAAAAGTATAGGTCGGGGAAAAAGACTGGCGAATCTCAAACTATATAATTACTGCAAAATTGAGAGATATCTACCCTTCTTTTTACATATTCAGATTAGAAAGTATAACATGGTTTGTTGTTCAATGAATATTATGCTCTTTTAACAGAGTGCCTCCCTCAAATGAGCACATAACAAAGCTCACAGTGACAGAGGGGAACCTCAAGCTGTTTTACATATGTCTTTCAGGACTGGGCTGCCTACCTGGCCTCCCCCTCTCATGGACCTCCCTTCTTCAGCCTTTCCTGACTTATCCTCCCACTCACTGTCATTCCAAGACTGCCTTGGCTGGGCAGATTTCCTCTGTATTCTTTTTAAACATTTACGAATACAGGAGTTGGGTGGAGGGTGCGACAAATTTGTTTCTACTTTCTAATTCGACAAACACCCTAAATCTCTTCCCATCCAATACTTCAAGGATAGAGATTCAAGTACTTCCTTTTTCTCCCCCAAGTACTTTACCATTACATAAATATCTTGTGGTGATATATATACAGGGCAAAACCCCCTAAATTACTAAATACATTAGTTTAAACCAATTACTGTATTTAATATTACTGGAATTTGACTTTTTGGATTCCTTAAAACTGATCTACCCCTATAGTCCCAGCTACTCAGGAGACTGAAGCCACAGGATCCTTTCGAGACCTGGAGGTGGAGGCTGCAATGCACTATAATTGCGCACCTGCACTCCAGCCTGGGCAACACAGCAAGACTTCATCTCTAAAGGAAATAATTTTTTTAAAAAACCTAAGCCAGGTAGAGTAGAAGCGCACCTGTAACCCTAGTTACTCAAGAGGCTGAGGCATGAGTATCCCTTGAGCCCAGGAGTTTGAGACTAGCAACATAATGAGACCCTGTCTCTATTTTCTAAATTTAAAAAACATAAAGGGCAGGTGCAGGGGCTCATGCCTGTAATCCCAGTACTTTGGGAGGCCAAGGCAGGCAGATCACCTGAAGTCAGGAGTTGGAGACCAGCCTGGTCAACATGGCAAACCTCCATTTCTACTAAAAGTACAAAAATTAGCTGGCCTTGGTGGCGCATGCCTGTAGTCCCAACTACTTGAGAGACTGAGGCAGGAGAATCACTTGAACCCAGGAGGCGGAGCCAAGATCGCACCACTGCACTCTAGCTGGGCAACAGGGCGAGACTTGGTCTCAAAAAAGAGAAAACAAAAAAAACCCAAACATATATATACAGAGAGAGACCAGCCTGGGTAACACAGGGAGGCCCAGTCACAAAACAAAAAAACAAAACAAAAAACAACAACAAAAAACTGATCGACAATATAGAAGCAAAAATGGCACTAGGAAAACGCAGAGTTCTTACAAGCAGTTCAAGTATACCTGCCTCAAATACATTAGTTCATTTAAAAGAAATCTATTCATTCATTACCAAATTACTGAATGCCTAATATGTGCCAGGCGCTGTTATAAGTACTTAGGAAACACCAATTAAAAAAAAAAATCGGCCAGGCACGGTGGCTCACGCCTGAAATCCCAGCACTTTGGGAGGCAAAGGCAGATGGATCACGAGGTCAGGAGATCAACACCATCCTGGCTAACACGGTGATACCCCCGTCTCTATAAAAATACAAAAAATTAGCTGGGCGCGGTGGCGGGCGCCTGTAGTCCCAGCTACTCGGGAAGCTGACGTAGGAGAATGGCGTGAACCCGGGAGGCAGAGCTTGCAGTAAGCTGAGATCACACCACTGCACTCCAGCCTGGGCAACAGAGCCAGACTCCTCAAAATAAATAAATAAATAAATAAATCCCCTTTTCTCTTTTCTATCTAGTGGGAGAAGACAGATGATAGACAACATAACTTTCTAACTTGTGTTAGAAAGTAACAAATGGTATTGGGAGGGAAAAACAGAATAGGGTGAGAGGTACTTCCAGGGTATTAGGGCAGGTTGCACTTTCAAATAGGGTGGTCAGAGAAGGTTTAAGGTGGCATTTGAGAAAAGACTTGAAGGAGGTGAGGGAGTCAGTCAGCCATGAAATCTGGGAAAGAGTACTCCAGACATAAGGAGAACAAAGGTCCTAGAATAGCAATGAGGCCAGGGAAGCTGGAGGGAAGCCAACAAAGGGGTTAGCTGTAGGTGTCAAGGGACATGTGTGGAAACAAGGGGTACAGATTATGTGCGGTTTATGGGATACTATAAGGAATCTGATTTTTACTTTGAATGAGACAAGGATCCACAGAGGGTTGGGCAGACTGTAGAGTTCAGTTTTAAAAAAATATGGCTGTTGTGTTGAGGACAGGCCTTAGCAAGTACAAGAGTGAAAGCAGGGAGACCAGTTAGGAGGCTACAAAAGAAACCATGGAAAGAAATATGCACTTCCTACAAACTTGGATCATAATGGTGCAAGGGGTTTACTTTTAGGCAAAAATAAATAAAAACAAATTTGTCAGATGTTAATAGGAAATAAATGGAACTGGCTCTTGTCATTATATGTACATTGTACATATAAAGCAGCAAACAATGACATCTTTTAACTTCTCACCTCAAGAGAACATGTTCCTTTACAATCAGCTATTCACTGTTAATTACATACAATTTGTTGAAAAGGTTACTTTTATCAACTGAAAGTACTATAAATCTGCTGTGTGAGGTAGCTCATGCCTGTAATTCCAGTCTTTGGGAGGCTAAGGGAGGAGGATCACCTGAAGCCAGGAGTTTGAGGCTGCCAAGTGACCAATCCACTCTAACCTGGATGACAGAGGGAGATTCCCAACTCAAATAAATGAATAAATAACTTTGGATTGCTGTTTCTCAGATCATCTAAAATAACCATTCCTAAAACAGATCTTATTTCTTTGGGGGTGGGGGACAATACTTTTCCTCCAAAAGTTTCTTTTTATGCTTCCATCTTTTAAAGTAATTTTCTTCCAATTGATACTGAATTTGTATATTAGTCTGCGTCATTCACTTCAGGCAAGCGCAACCATAAAAAACTCCCACTGTCAAAAATATAACATTTCCAAAAAAAGTTCCTTCATGACACCAAAAACCCCTCATCCCTCATCATCACCTAGTTCTTCTGGAAAAGGCAAACACACTTTCCATAAACTCTAGTACCTTTAATAGTACAATTATCATAAGGATAGGAGAAAGAGAACAAGTCAAAGATACTCAATTTGCCTGGAAAGAAAGGGGATAGGAGGCAGGAGAATTGCTTGAGGCCAGGAGTTCAAGACCAGCCTAGGCAACATAGGAGCCCCTGTCTCTATTTTTTTAAAAAAGAAGGGGGTAAGGGTAGGGAGCATAAGAGATTTTAAAATAAAAACTTCAGGCCAGATGTGGTGGCTCACATCTATAATCCCAGCACTTTGGGAGACCAAGGTGGGTGAATTGCTTGAGGTCAGGAGTTCAAGACCAGCCTGACCAACATGGTGAAACCCTGTCTCTACTAAAAGTACAAAAATTAGCTAGGCGTGGTGGCACGTGCCTGTAATCCCAGCTACTCAGGAGGCTGAAGCAGCAGAATCACTAGAATCCGGCAGGCAGAGGTTGCAGTGAGCAGTGAGATCATGCCACTACACTCCAGCAAAGGCGACAGAGCGAGACTCCGTCTCATTTAAAAAAAAAAAAAAAAAGTGAAATAAGCACTCTTGTTGTATAGTAAATACAGAGGGGAAAGAGAGTGAAGGATAAACATAGCTTGCTTGCTTCACTCAAAGGTAGTTATAAAGACACCCAGATTCAGCTTTGATTTTTAAGAGACTACCCTTGTGACAACTTACTTTGGAAAAAATAGTCGTGTAAATACAGAAAATACTAAATTCAACTTCATTAATTAATTCAACATTTAGGTGCTTATGTGCCAGAAACTGAGCGAGGGCAGAGTCCTTGTTCTCAAGGGCTTTTACATGTAATCTATCTCCCGGTTACTGAGTACCTACTGAGGCAGATGCGAGGGATACAACAGCAAACCGGAAACACAGATTCTCTACCTTCATGCAGCTTGTAAGGAGGCGAATGCAAGGATGAGACACACATCTAACAAAGATACAACACTAAAGTGTTATAGATATTGCTTATGGAAGTGTAGAGGTTTCAGTGGGGACGCAAGGGATTCGGGCTGGGAGGAAAGGGAATGCTGGGACTTCAAATATGAAAGCTGAGTTCTCAAAGAGGATTAGATGTCCACCTGGCTGACCTGGGGGAAGGGCTCCAAGCAGACAGGAACTGGAGCAAAACAAAGGTGTGAACAGCGTGTTGTATTTGGTAGGCCTGGAATACAGAATGTAAGAGAGAGAAGTTACGGAGGCTTCTGTATACCACAATCAAGACTGGACCTTACTGGTATATACGAAATGCCCCAGAAAAATTTTATTCAGAAAACCAGCATATATGATCAGGTTTTTCTGGTGTGATGAGACATTGGTTTACACAGGAATGAGAAAAGAAAATACTAGATAATGATGTCATCACATGAAACAACAAAGGAGCCTGTCCAGTCAGAAAACTAAACTCTTCAGGAAAAAATTAAGTACTACTACTACTGAAGCCCACTGGAAAAGGTTGTATTCAGTATTATCTAAAATGGAAAAAGTACAGGAAAGGTTTTCAAACATATATTGTGGATTATGACATCCATATACCTATTTAGAGTTTAAGAGGTCTTCACTCGAATTCTGCAACACATCTGGGACTACTGATTGTTGTACAAAAAGCAGTAAAACATATTCAGGAGAGTCTTTGATACAAAGGGAGAACACGTATAACCGAAGGAATTTCCCAAGCTAGGTTTAAAGGTTTCCAAAGTTGAAGCTAATCAAGTTTTCTTAAGTCAGCACGTTTAAAAGGTGTGTCATAAGGGTGGAGCAAAAGGAGGAGGGATTAAAATTAATATATATATATAAACAAGTAACTCGATGTCGCTAGGGTTAAAATCACCACTTGGAGATCCGTCTCCCAAGCAGAGGCAGAAATGAAGACCTGCCAGATCCAATTAACAAAAAGACGAGGGAGGGGGTAAGAGGATGACCACACATGAAAACATAAATGGGGCGGGGGGGGGGGGTGCTTGGCAACCACCTATCCAGAACCCATAATCCAGTTGGCGGTGCGATGAGGAAATCATACGATTCAGACATAAAGGCAGGAAAATGTCACTCCCAAACTCCACAAGCGAACCACCAGACACTGGCCAAGGGGATGTGATCACATACTCTGATCCCAGAACTCAAGGGCAGAGAGTATCATCCCCACACGGTGCCCGAGGGGAGGCGAAGAATCAACCCTATTCTGAGATCAGAGAGCAAATGCCCTCAGATCCAGCCCTAAGGGGGTCAATGCCGCCCAGGCCAGGCCTTGCCGAAGCCAGGGGCAGAGATGGCCCCGAAGCCCCCTCAACCTCCACCAGAGCTGCCTCTACTTGCTCCCCCCAGCACACACCCTCCCCTACCTGATATGGCGGCGGCGGCTCCTGATCCGGCTCCGTCCCCTCGCCAAAGCTAGCCCGGTCAGACTGAGACTCGTGAAGCAGGGAGATGTCATCCGAGGTGGGGGATTTGAGGCAGTTCCCCATCTTCCGGAGCTGGGGTGCGTGATCTGGGGGAGGAGAAAGCAGCGATGGGGTCGTTCGCACGCTCCGCGGTCCG
>NW_012101365.1:535508-550892 GCF_000951045.1 Mandrillus leucophaeus | reverse complement strand
GTGCTCTGGTTCCGCCCCCGGCGGCAGGAGGCGAGGGCGGCTCCGGCGACTCGGGCGGCTACCATCCCCCTCTCCACCAGCAGCTGTTCCCCGTCCTGCGTCAATTTTTGCTTGTGTCTGACTGCTTGGCTCCGTACCTGACTCCGAAACCAATCTCCCGTCTCCCGCGCCAACCCACATTCGTTGCTCCCGCCCCGTCTAAGGCTCAGTTCTTACCTGTGCACTGCCTGACAATCTTCTCACCACCCTCCACGAGGCGGTCTATTTATATAAACCCATATCGGAATGGATTAGGCCCATGATTAAAATGTTAAAAGGCTTCCCCTTTATCGCATCAGAATAAGGTCCTAGCTCGTTAGTGAACCCTCCCTACCTCTCCAGTCATGTCCTTATCCTCCCACATCACAGCCGGAGAGATTCTTCTTCCAGTTGTATATCAGATTGTTCATTTCTTTCCAGTCCCAGTACCAAAGTCCAAGCCACCATCATCTCTCACCTTGACTTCTGCAATAGACTCTCAGCTGTTCCTGAGTTCATCATTGCCCACATCCAATTCACTGTTGGCACAGTTGACAGAATTATCTTTTTAAAATTTGAATCGGATCGTGTCATTCTCCTGTTAAAACCTTCAATGTCTCCTCAAGGCTGTCCTTAAAACAATCCCTAAATGGTTTACAAATCTGACTTCCTTTCAATCTCATTATCAGCATTGTCACCTCTTTCTCAAATTCTAAACTAGACTCTCAAATGCTTTTGGTTATCTGGAATACTATTGCCTCTGCCTGGGGCCTATGTCCATATTGTTTCTCTCACAGAAACCCGCTTCTCTCCACTCCCAACCTTTCTGCTTCTTATCAGGCTAATCATTATTCTCAGGAATCCTTCTGGATGCAACTTCATTTCCCCTGGGGAGACTCTCCTGACCCTCCAGTCTGGGTTAGTCGCTTCCTCTGTGCTCTCACACAGCCCGATCAAGCTGAATCATCTGTCCCTCTGTGCAAGGCTGGCACACTGCCCAAGGTAGAGTATGCTCTCTCCTTGGTTCAATGAACAGCTCAAACAACATATGCAAAAGAAGGAAGCAAGGATGACAGTGCTCCTGATAGACGTTCATTCAACAGGTGGTCTTGACTGCCGTTCGTTTTATTCATCATTTACTGAATTTGTGTGTGCGTGTATATACCAGAATCCACGCTAAGGACTGGGGAAAAGGATGATCACACCTGGCTTGTTGCTGATAGAGCCCAGAGACCACCTGGGAAGACAAGTAATCAGATGAGTCCTAAGCCCACACCCTGCCACGGGCCCCAAGGTTTTTAGAGGAACCAGAAGACAGCAATTAGTTCATTTGAGGAACAGAAAGGATTCTTAGAGGTAGGGCTATATTAAACTTGAATGGGTCTGAATACTCTTACTCTGCAGTCCCTATTCTACGAAGTCACTATCTTATTTAAATGCACTCAAATTTTTAATATAAAATTTTTGAAAAGACTCATAATTTTGGGCCGGGTGTGGTGGCTTAAGTCTGTAATCCCAGCACTTTGGGAGGTTGAGGCGGGTGGATCACTTGAGGTCAGGGATTCGAGACCAGCCTGGCCAACACGGTGAAACCCCATCTCTACTAAAAATACAAAAACTAGCCAGATGTGGTGGTGCACACCTGTAGTCCCAGCTACTCTAGAGGCTGAGGCAGGAAAACTGCTTGAACCTGGGAGGTGGAGATTGCAGTGCAGTGAGCGGAGATTGTACCACTACACTCTAGCATGGGTGAGGGAGTGAGTAAGACTGAGTTACCCCCCCAAAAAAGGAAGGAGAAAGAGAAACACAGAGAGAGAGAAGGGAGGAGGGAGGGAGGAAGGAAGGAAAGAAGGAAGGGAGAGAAAGAGGAAAGAAAGAAAAAAAGAAGGAAGGAAGGAGGGAAAGGAAGGAAGGAAGGAAGAGACAGAAGGAAGAAAAGGAAAGAAAGAATGAGTTGACTCATGATTTTGGTTTTGGAATTGTTGAGCTTCTGGGAACTCATTTAATTTATGACTGGCTAAATTTACCAGAAATCAGAGGTACTCTGGAATTTTTACAAAGTCAGAAAATTTATCCCACAAATTATTATCACACCTAAAGAAATTTTTATTAATAATAATTTATAAAATTATTTGACATAATATTTACATAGTGCTAGAATTTGTAGACATTGTTTGTTTGTTTTTGGAGACAGGGTCTCACTCTGTCACCCAGGCTGACTTGATCGATGCTCACTGCAGCTTCAGCCTCCTGGGCTCAGGTGATCCTCCAGGCCTCTTCAGTAACTAGAACTACAGGTGCATGCCACCATGCTTTGCATTTGTTTTTGTTTTTGTTCTTGGTAGAGATGAGGTCTTGCCATGTTGCCCAGGCTGGTCTCAAACTCCTGGGGTCAAGCAGTCCCCCTGCCTCAGCCTCCCAAAGTACTGGAATTACAGGTGTGAGCCACTGTATGCCTGGCCAGACATAGATTTATTTATTTAGTTTTAATTTTTTTTTTTTTTTTTAACTTTTGAAACAGAGTTTCACTCGTGTTGCCCAGGCTAGAGTGCAGTGGTGCAATCTTGGCTCACCGCAACATCTACCTCCCTGGTTCAAGCGATTCTCCTGCCTCAGCCTCCGAATAGCTGGGATTACAGGCATGCACCACCACACTCGACTAATTTTTTCTATTTTTAGTAGAGATAGGGTTTCACTATGTTGGCCAGGCTGGTCTCGAATTCCTGACCTCAGGTGATCCACCCACCTTGGCCTCCCAAAGTGCTGGGATTATAGCTGTGAGCCACCTCGCCAGGCCAGATTTATTTTAAGTTTTGTTTTTCATACTTTTTTTCCACAGGTGGATAACACTGACACAAGCTCTTGAAAAGTTCTATAGTGCCTTGTGAAAAGAAGTGATATTGCTAAGTCTAAAACTAGCTTGGGCTGGGCACGGTGGCTCACGCCTATAATCCCAGCACAGGCAGGTGGATCACAAGGTCAGGAGTTCTAAACCAGCCTGGCCAATATGGTGAAACCCCATCTCTACTAAAAATACAAAAGTTAGCTGGGCATGGTGGCATGCACCTGTAATCCCAGCTCCTCGGGAGGCTAAGGCAGGAGAATCGCTTGAACCCGAGAGGCGGAGGTTGCAGTGAGCTGAGATGGCGCCATCGCACTCCAGACAGAGTGAGACTCCGTCTCAATAAATAAATGAACAAACAAGTTTGGTTGTTTGCCAGAAGATGGGAGGAACATTTGAAGCCCATTAATGGCTTGGACATGGTCCCTGCCTTCAAATAGCTCAAACTCAAGTAGATGAGACAAGTAGGTGAACAGTTAGCAGGGCTACATTCAGATCTTTATTCTACTTTTATTTTTAACTTTTGCTTCCATGAGCATGTATATATCACTAACTCACAAAGGTACAGCTTTAGACCTCTGCGTCTGGTGAGAGAATAACTATTGTATATTCCCTTGAGTTCAGGGGAAATGACATTTTAGAAAAGGTGAATGGTTATTGACCATTATTTTCTTGTGGATGAGTAAAATACCAGCTACAATTTTAACATAGCTTAAAAAAATGATAGAAATGGTCTTTTTTTTTTTGAGATGAAGTCTCACTCTGTCACACAGGCTGGAGTGCAGTGGCACAATCTCGGCTCACTGCAACCTCCGCCTCCTGGGTTCAAGTGATTCTCATGTCTCAGCCTCCTGAGTAGCTGGAATTATAGGCGGGGGCCATCATGCCCAGCTAATTTTTTGTATTTTTAGTCAAGATGGTGTTTCACCATGTTGGTCAGGCTGATCTTGAGCTCCTGACCTCAAATGATCCACCTGCCTTGGCCTCCCAAAGTTCAGGGATTTCAGGCATGAGCCACCATGCCCAGCCATGTGGTCTTGATAATAATGAATAAAACTACCAGAATAAAATTGTGTCTATCACTTATGTAGTGCTTCCTATGTGTAAGGCATTGTCCTAACTGCTTTACTTCTGTTCAATTAATGCTAATTAAATGATCTGCAGAGTGACTAGGACCTAACACAGTCATGGCTCTTTTGGATACTCACAAGCTAATGAGATGTGAAAATAATAGGCCCAAGTTGAATAATAGCCATCATAGCAAACACTTATAAAACACTCTCTGTATGACAGCATGTGTTTTATTTGCCCTTTCTGGTAATTCATTCAACCCTCAAAACTCTATGAAATGGACACTACTGATATCCCCATATTACAAATGATGTAAGATATAAACATGTGCTAGAGTTGGTTCATACTAGCTCATACGAGTCAATTGATGGAATTTCGGGAATTGTGGGACCTAGTTATTAAACATAGTCATTATTAAAAATTAAATTATATAAACTTACAGTTAAATAGGTATATTAAAAACAAACAATAAATACCCAAAACTAATGGCTAACTACTTTACTGTATTTCACTATTGTCTGTGTTATTGAGGTTATTTCCTTCTAGTGTATCTCTGTGGTAGAAATACTTTATAATGACAAGCCGCTGAACATCTCTCCCTAATTCTGTGTTTAGTGATGCCAGATTGGTAGCTTGAAATTGCCCATGGTGAGAGTATTTATACCTTGGAAATCAGCAAATGTAACAGGACTTGATTGTTTTGTTGATTGTCTACACTTAACCAAGTGACTCCAATTCCAACCTGGCATCCTACATTCTAGCCGCATCACAGTGCTTTCCATAGCCTTGACTTTCAGTTTGCCTTTCCACCTCTATCCTCTAACTTTTGCCATGCTGTTACCTTCTGTTGAAATCAAGCATCTTTTAAGATTTTGAGATTCTTTTGTAATTCATAAGCGTGATGACTGGGTATTCACGTGCATGTGTGAGATGTGCCACCCTGGAACCTTGTTACGACGTCAGCACATTATGGGTCTGACATGAAAAAAAAATTATCCTGAAATACCACCTTCTTCATGAGGCTGTCTCTGATTTCATTCAGTTGGAATATATGCAATGATAAAAAGAAAATGGGATCTATTATTATATTATGTATGTCTACTGCTAATCATACATGAATATTTTAACACAATTTTTTCTTATTTATTTATTTATTTATTTTTAGAGACAGGGTCTCCCTCCATCACCCAGGCTGGAGTGCAGTGGAAAGATCATAGCTCACTGCAACATCGAACTCCTGGGCTCAAGCTATCCTCCCACATCTGCCTCCCAGGTGGCTGGACCACAGGTGTGCACCACCACACCTGGCTAATTTTTAAAATTTGTGTAGAGCCAGGTGTGGTGGCGCACACCTGCAATCCCAGCCTCCCAAAGTGCTGGGATTACAGGCGTGAGCTACCTCACCCAGCCACAGTTGTTAGTGTGTATAATCATAACTGGCCTTTATTAGACAGAACTGGACAAATAAAGAGACCTGGAAGGTACAGTGATAGTCATCTTTTACAGAAATACAAATATGGCTTCAAAGAGATTAAGTAACTTGCCTGATGTCACAAGGCTATTCACAGGTAAAGGGAATGGGAGATGGCTTACCTTGAATGCCTTTGGCATAAATGTGTATTCACATATAAGGAAGTAGCTATTCAGTGATCTTCTTCCTAACCTGGTTTTGGAAAGGAGCCTTTCGGAAGTGTCCTTAGACCAAAGAGTGTGACTTAATTATAAAATATAATTTGTTTATTATTATTATTTTTGCAGTTGCAAGATTTAACAGAGTGAAAACAGCTCCCATACAATGGGAAGGGACCCAAAGGGGGTTACCACTCCCTGCTTGAAAGACTGGGTTTATATCCCAATCATTGTCCCTCCCCCGTGCTCTCAGGCGATATATGATTTGACTATTTCTTTACCTCCTGCTTTAGCCTAATTTGTATTCTAGTGAGCCCTCTTTACTACCTGATTGGTTGAGTGTGAGCTGAGTTACAAGCCCCGTGTTTAAAGGTAGGTGCAGTCACCTTTCCCAGCTAGGCTTAGGAATTCCTAGTCGGCCTAGGAAATTCAGCTAGTCCCGTCTCTCAGTCCCCCCTCTCAACAGGAAAACCCAAGTGCTGTTGGGGAGGTTGGCCGACGACTGCTCTAACTGCTTCCTGCTGAACTGGGTGTAGTATGGGTCATGCAGTTGAGATTTCCTTGGTAGGGGTGCCTTCGATGTCATTAACACTGGAGTACGGGCTAGCAGGCTGGTCCAGTGGTCCACAGTAGAATCTTAGTCATGGACTGCATTTGGGGCTCCATTTGAAGAACCAATTGTAGTTTTACAGCTTTGATTCTAGAAGAGACAAACTTAACAAGGAGGTTAAAGATACAGGGATTGAAATGTATGGCCTGAAGTGCAGGGGATTATTTCTTTGGCACATTCACAGGCCTGACTATCTGCTTGATAGTTTTGAAAAGGCTTGGTCCAGTAAATAATAATTTGGACATCTGATGGGTGCCATCAATGCAAAAGTGAACGGTTTGGTGAAGGATTTTAAGTAATTTCCATTGGTTAGCTGCAGGCAAAAGTATTTTTCCTTCTTTGGTGGCTAGCCATCCTGAGAGGAGGAAACTATGTTCTCGTGAGGTTCCCCATTCTATTTCTCCTGCTGAGTACTGGGGCTTGTTGCCCGGAGGGGATTACCCCATACTAGGGGTCCTTCTATAAGCATTTCTAATGGAGGGTCCCACCTTGCGGCTCTTTCGGCTTCAATATCCATTTGGCGGTTCCCTTCTATTTCCCTTTCCTTTCCTTTCTGATGACCCGGCAGTGTAAGACTGCCACCCCTTTAGGTTTCTGTACCGCCAATAATAACCTCCTAATGGCTTCCTGATGTTTGATAGGTGCTCCCTCGGAAGTTAGGAATTCCTTTTCTCTCCATATTGCTGCGTGGGCATGGAGAACTAGGTAAGCAGACTTAGAGTCTGTATATATATTTACCCTTTTTCCTTCTCCTAATTCTAGTGTATAACGGCCCCTGCTTTTGCTAGGCTGTCTCTCCCTAACAAAGGAATGGGGCTTTCAGGCATAATTAGAAAGGCATGTGAAAAGAGTAAAGTTCCCCAGTCACAACTTAGTGGCTGGGAGAAGTATCTAGTGATTGGCTGTCCTAGGACCCCTCAGATAGTGACAGATCTGGAGGACAGTTGTCCGGGACAGGAGAGTAAGACTGAGAAGGCTGCATCAGTGTCCAGGAGACAGTTAACCTCCTGGCCCTCAATGGTCAAGCATACCTGGGGCTCTGTGAGGGTGATGGCATGGGCTGGCGCTTGCCCCGGGCACCCTCAGTCCTGCTGCTGGATCATCTGGTTAGTGGCTTCTGACTCAGAGGACCTTCATCCCCTGGGGCGGTGGGCCTTCCAGTGATTCCCTTGACATAAGGGGCATGGATGGGGGGGAGGTTATTTCTATTCAGACAGTCTTTTTTAAAGTGTCCTTGTAGACTGCATTGGAAGCAAGCCCTATTAGGCATTCGATTTGCCCAGACTTTCCCTGTTCCAGAGCCTCCAAAGTCCACTTTCCTGAGCACCATGACTAAAGCGGTAGCCTTTTTTTAATCCCGTTTGTCCCGTTCCACCTGCTCCTCCTGATCTCTATTATAAAACACCGAGGTTGCCAAGTTCAACAGGGTTTCTAAGTTTTGCTCCGGGCCTAAGGCGGACTTTTGATGTTTTTTTTTTTTTTCCTAATATCTGTAGCTGACTGAGTGATAAACTTATTGTTTAAGATTAGTTGGCCATCAGTGGAGTCAGGTGACAGGGAGGTATGCTTCCTCAATGCCTCCCTTAGTCTCTCCAGAAAGGCAGTAGGATTTTCTTCCTTTCCCTGTGTTATAGTGGACATCATTGAATAATTTAGAGGCTTCTTCCTAGTTTTCCTTAGTCCTTCTAGCATACAAGTTAGCAAGTGTCTGCGGCACCAATCTCCATGTTCTGATTCTGTGTCTCAATGAGGGTCTACACTGGGAACTGCCTGCTGGCCTATGGGGAATTGTTCTTTTTCCTCTGTTGTCATCCTATCATTGACCTGACTGAGATACCAGAGATCGCCAAACTCTCAGGCTGCAGTTATGGTGGCACTTCTCTCATTTGGGGTTAGTGTCTCATCTAGCAGTAACATTGTATCTCTCCATGTCAGATCAACTTCCCTTGGAAGTTAGGAATTCCTTTTCTCTCCATATTGCTGCATGGGCATGGAGGACTAGGTAAGCATACTTAAGAGTCTGTATATATATTTATATATTTATATACATACAGTTCTGAACAGTTGAGGTGTGCTCACAATGAGGTTTCCTCTAAAGGTTATTTTTCTACTTTCAGCAAAGCAGTTGCCGCTACTAGTTGAATGCATTTGTCCCATCCGAGGGTTCCTGGGTTAAGGATTTTTGATAGGAAGGCTACTGGTTGTCAGCAGCTTCAGTGTTTTCGGGCTACGCCCTTGTTTACACTGTCAACAAGGTAGTATTGGCGTGTCATAGGGTCACGGAGAAGACCTTCAATTATCAATTATAGGTTTTAAATTTACCCTGGATTTTAAAAGAATAGGGCACACTGTTTTTTTCTTTACTACTTCTATCTTTCTATCTCTCTCTGCCTCTCTTTCTTTGTAGATGGATTTTGGGAACAGAGGGGAAGGATGTTCGCTTATTGCTCCCATTTGCCACTATAGGAATATGCGCCTCCCTTTAATTTACTCAATTTGCTTTCATCCTGATCTATTATGTTGTTGTAGACCCAGTTCCAGTGGTTAAAGTACTGGGTTATCAGTTCTAAGGCCCTCGCAAGGGTATTGGGGAATGGGTCCGACATAGCCCGTGTAGAGAGCTGTATACCTAAATTGGCAGGGACACCATGGACAAGACTCCCTGGGTTCATAGCCTAGAGGCCTAAGGACATAGCGTAAAGCTTCCTTAGATCCCTTTGGAGCTAGAACCTGCTCTAATACTTGGGAGAGGAAGTGAAAGTCTGAAGCATTAGTGCCTAGGAGGCAGGGATCGGAGGAAGTAGATTCAGAGGTAAGGAGAATTTTGGGGCTACACTTTCAAGAAAGTCATGGTTGGGATCCAGGAGGTATGGGTCAGAAGGAAAGGTAGGGGTGCATGCATGGGCGACTATTGAGTAGCGACTTCTGGCTGCACCATGATCTCAACCGGCTAATGCCAGGAGTTCAGGATGACAGCTTTCTGCCTCTAGTCAACCCTTGGCTTCCCCAGGAAAATTGAGAAAGTGGAGGCTGGTTCCAGGCAGACCAATGCTCCCAACCCAGAAGGATTGGGGGTTGTTAGAAAGCCTTTTCCCAGGAAGCCTCACACCTGAGTCTTAAGTCCGGCAGCCACGCTAATCATTTTTAACTGACTGACAGGTGCCCGGTATTTTCCTCCAATTCTAAGGAAGGATAGGACAGAATAGCAAGTGAAAGTGGTCCGATATTACTCACTGCTTTGGAGAATCCCCGTTCAGGCCACCAGATGTTATCGGCAGGTCTTTGTTCTTAGAGCTCCCAAGATGTGGCGGGCCGCTCCCAAGATGGGGGCAGGCCTTTTGTTCTCTGACCTGGGGTTCTTGGCCTCACGGATCCAAGGAATG
The DNA here is from genome assembly GCF_000951045.1 of Mandrillus leucophaeus. Taxonomy (NCBI): domain Eukaryota; kingdom Metazoa; phylum Chordata; class Mammalia; order Primates; family Cercopithecidae; genus Mandrillus; species Mandrillus leucophaeus. The sequence goes on along the minus strand of NW_012101365.1, from coordinate 541,339 downwards.
GAACCTTGGGCCATGCAGTGAGTGTTATAGTTCTGTTGGAAGCCGGGGGTCATGGAAGAGAACCTTGGAACCCAGCAACTAGTGTTCAGCTCAATTAGGATGAAGCCGGGACTTAGCCGTGCAGGAACAATGGCGAGCCTTTAGCCCGATTGGGAGTGGCAGTGGGTGCCCTGCTGGATCAGAAATGCAGCGGACACCCTGCCAGATCCGGAGGGGTGGAAGTCAACGGTGGGTCTGGGATGGTGGGGAATAGCAGTGGTGAACAGCAAGTGAAAGCTCAGCTCGAGCAGTAACAAACATGGACCAGAAAAGTGTGCAGTTGCAAGATTTAACAGAGTGAAAACAGAGGTACCATACAATGGGAGGGGACCCAAAGGGGGTTGCCTAATTATAAAATATAATTTAAAATGCAATATTGGGGCCAGGCGTGGTGGCTCACACCTGTAATCCCAGCACTTTGGGAGGCCGAGGCAGGTAGATTGCCTGAGCTCAGGAGTTCGACACCAGCCTGGGCAACATGATGAAATCCCGTCTCTACTAAAATACAATAAATTAGCAGGGTGTAGTGGTGGGCGCCTGTAATCCCAGATACTCGGGAGGCTGAGGCAGCAGAATTGCTTGAATCTGGGAGGCAGAGGTTGCAGTGAGCCAAGATTGTGCCATTGTCCTCCAGCCTGGGTGACAGAGCGAAACTCGTCTCAAATAATAATGATAATCATAATAATAATAAAATGGAATATTCTACCCAAGACTATTGCAGGAGATTATAATGCAGAAACAGATTATGAGAATCCAGTATCTTCTTTTGAGCCAGATATTGTATATACATGTATATTTTCTTTTCTTTTCTTTTGCTTTCTTTTTTTTTTTTTTTCTGAGACAGGGTCTTGCTCTGTTGCCCAGGCTGGAGTGCAGGGTGCGATCTTGGCTCACTGCAACCTCTGCCTCCAGGGTTCAAGCAATTCTTTTGCCTCAGCCCCCTGAATAGCTGGGATTACAGGCGTGCGCCACCACGCCTGGCTAATTCTAATTTTTGTATTTTTAGTAGAGACGGGGTTTCATCATGTTGGCCAGGCTGGTCTCGAACTCCTGACCTCAAGTGATCTGCCCACCTCGGTCTCCCAAAGTGCTGGGATTACCAGTGGGAGCTACCACACCTGGACTATTATTATTTATTTTTTACTGGCTTATTTCTCCAGGAAAATGAACCAGATATTAAAGTGATATTGCAGAAATGTAGAACTTTTTTTGTTTGTTTTGGAAAATACAGTTATTTTTCACAAACATGTTATTTATCTTAACATTTAATGGGCTTAATTTATTACTTTTAAACAAATTAATTTTTTTTTTATATTTCTCAATTTTGATTTCTAATATGATAAATATTGATATATTTTATTTATTTGTTTTACAGGTAGGGGCTTGAGCTGGCTCTGTCACCCAGGCTGGGGTACAGTGGCATGATCACAGTTCACTGCAGCCTTGACCTCCTAGCTCAAGCTATCCTCCTGCCTCAGACTCCTGAGTAGCTGAGACTACAGGCACACGCCACCATGCCCAGCTATTTTTTTTGTAGAGACAGGGTCTCACTATATTGCCCAGGCTGGTCTTGAACTTCTAGGCTCAAGTGATCCTCATGCCTCAGCCTTCCAAAGGGCTGGGATTACAGGTGTGAGCTACCAAGCCTGGCCTCTCAATATTTTTCTTTTTTGTCTCTCTATGAAAACATTTTCTTATTCTTTCTTCTTTTGCATATGGGAAAAGAAGGAACTCAATACTTTTTAATCCAAAAATGGAAAGTTTGAGAGTTGCTGTTCTAAGGCCTTCTTACTCAAAGGATGCTCCGTTGATCAGCACTAATTTGAACATCCTGTGAGCTTGTTAGAAATGCAAACTCTCAGGCCCCACCTGAGACTGACTAAATGAGAATATACATTTTACCATGATCCTCAGGTGATTTGTATGCACCTCAGGTGATTTTGTATGATTTGTAAGGTTTCAGAGGCTAAGCATGGTGGTTCACACCTGTAATCTCAACACACTGGGAGTTGAGCTTGAGTCCAGTTGGTCAAGGCTGCAGTGAACTATGATGGGGCCACTGCACTCCAGCCTGACAGAATGAGATCCTGTCTTAAAAAAAAAAAAAAAAAAAGGCGGGCATGGTAGCTCGTGCCTGTAATCCCAGCACTTTAAGAGGCTGAGGCAGGAGGATCAGTTGAGGCCAGGAGTTCGAGACCAGCCTGGCAAAAATACAAAAATTAGCTGGGCATGGTGGGGCTTGCCTGTGGTCTCAGCTACTTGGGAGGCTGAGGCAGGAGAGTCACTTGAACCTGGGAGGCAGAGGTTGCAGTGAGCCAAGATCACACCACTGCACTCCAGCCTGGGCGAGACTCCATCTCAAAAAAAAAAGGTTTGAGAAACATTGGTCTAGAGGAGTTAAAAAGTCTTCTTGAAGGAGATGACACTCAAGTTTTGTATGAGGAGGAGGAGGAAGAGCAGTTGGGTGGGGTGGGACTGACTGTAGACAGAGGACTCAAGGAGGGAGAAGAGCTTGGGTGAAGGCATAGTAGAGAGAAATGTCATGATACACTGGAAAACTACACAGAACATATCTAAATTCTTGGTAACATTTAGACATCTAAAATATTAATTATGGTGATTACAATATTCTACAGTAAAAATCAGGAGCTAAAACTGCCTGTAGTCCTCTTCCTGGGGACAAATTTTAATTGTTTTTCATCTTCAGCTTCCCACATGGGATAAAATTTCAAATTTATAAAATAAAAATAAAATAAGGAAAAATATGTATAATTATATATATAGATGTTCACTGAAGACAATCTCAGAAACAGCAATCTATTCAATCATAGAGAAGTGATTAAGTACAGTAATCATATATTCATTCCATGAGGTTATTTTCTGAAATGGTCATACTTCACAACGTCAGTCTCTATTCTCTTACCTTGCTTTGTTTTTCTTGATAATACCTGACATTTTACTATATATGAATTGTTCATTGCATGTCTCTTCTACTGGAATTAAGCTTACAGGGTAAGGGACTTCTCTTATTCACTACTAGCAATCCTCAGCATCTAAAATAGTCTAAGCTGGGCACAGTGGCTCACACCAGTAATCCCAGTTACTCAGGAGACTGAAGGAGGAGAATCTCGTGAGCCCAGGAGTTCAAGGCTGCAGTGAACAATGATCTTGCACTCCAGCCTGGGCAACAGAGTGAGATTCTCTCTCCAAAAAAAAAAAAAAGAGGCCGGGCACAGTGACTCACGCCTATAATCCCAGCACTTTAGGAGGCCACGCCAGAAGGAGAGCTTGAGTCCAGGAATTGGAGACCAGCCTGGGAGACCGTGTCTCTATAAATAATAATAATAAAAAAAAAACTAGTGGAGCGTAGTGGCACATGCTTGTGGTCCCAGCCACTCTGGAGGCTGAAACAGGTGGATTGTTTGAGCCCTAGAGTTTGAACCCGAGAGATTGAGGCTACAGTGAGCTGTGATCACTCCACTGCACTCCAGCCTGGGCAACAGAGAGAGACCCTGTCTCTTTATTTTATTTTTTCTGTGAATAATGAGCTTCTATAGACCCTGTCTCAAAAAAAAAAAAAAAAAAAAGTCTATCACATTGTAGGAAGTGTATAGTTGTTGGCTATATGCATGAATGAAACATAAAACTTTATTGGGATATAATATTTAGTTAAAATACAGAAAATACAATGAAATGTGTTCTCTCATTAAAACAATGGAAAAATGACATGTTGACAGAGACTCGAATTTTGGAACTTGGAGACAATGGTCACCAAGGTAATACAGAAAAATCAAAATGGTTCAATAGGAGAGGATTGTCAGCAATGTTCTTCTCTCTCTTTCTCGTTAATATTATTGTTTCAAAACTGTGCAATGAAAAAATTAGAAAAATGAGGGCAAAGTTATGGACAGAATATTATGTTTGTCAAGCTTATTTTTGACAAATGGAGCCCTGTATTCCAAGATGGGAAGGGACAGTCCTTGGAGCTTTCAGAGAAAGTAAAGTACAGAGAAGCAGAATGGTTTGCTTAGTGTTTGAACAATAGGTAACAGAACACTGGGCAACTTCTGTATTTTTTGTAGAGACAGGGTTTTGCCATGTTAGCCAGGCTGGTCTCAAACTCCTGAGCTCAAGTGATCTGGCTGCCTCGGCCTCCCAAAGTGCTGGGATTACAGGCATTAGCCACCACATCCAGTGTTCTTCATCTTTTAAAACTCAACACTATAGTCATTTCTCTGGGAAGCCCACCCTGATCCTCCCCTTTCCCCACTATAGATATTTCCTAGTCCTGTGTTCTGCCAGCATTTGGTACACCTCTCTATTAGCATCTAGCATTATCTTTGAAGATATCTACTCACCTTATTAGACTGGGGCTATCCCAGCTAGTTATCCTTTCCTCTTGAATCTGAGTAGACTCTGTAACTGCTTTGATGAATAAAATATGGTAGAAATAATGCTGTTTCAGTTTCCAAGCCCAGATCTTAAAAGACTAAAAGCTTCCACGTCCTATTTCCTGGAACCCTGCTTCTTGAGGTCCTTAGGTGTCAAGTAAGATATCTGACATTTCTTTTGGAGAGACCTCATAGATAGGCATTGAGACTAGAAGGACCTGGCTGAGCCTAGCCTTTATGAGAGGGTAAAGGGCCCTGCTGAGTCAGCCTTTCAATTGTCCTTGCCAAAATGTCAATCATGGAAGTGGAGCAGTCTTGGAACCTCCGGACTGTCCCAACTGCTAGCCAAATACCATCAACTGACCCCTGTTAATTCCCGGTGGGGCAGAAGAATCGGCAATCCAAGCCTCACCCCTAATATTGGCCCACAGAATCAAGAGCAATAATGCATTTTTTTTTTTAAAAAGCAGCTAAGTTTGGGAATAGTTTGTTATACAACAACTGATAACTGGAACAGAATTTGATACCTGGAAATGGGGTGCTTCTATAACTATAACCACCCAATGGGTTTACCTTGCCTACTGCCTAAACACAGCCAATTTATCAAGACAGGGGAACTGCAATAGAGAAAAAGTAATTCACACAGAGTCGGCTGTGCAGAAGACTGGAGTTTTATTATTACTCAAATCAGTCTCCCCAGGCATTCAGGGATCGGCTTTTAAGAACAACTTGGTGGCTGGGGGGAAACCAGTGAGCCAGGAGTGCTGATTGGTCTGGTCAGAGATGAAATCATAGGGAGTAAAGCTGTCTTCTTGAGCTGAGTCAGTTCCTGGGTAGGGGCCACAAGATCAGATGAGCCATTTTATCGATCCAGATGGTGTCAGCTGATCCATCAAGTGCAGGGTCTGCAAAATATCTCAAGCACTGATCTTAGGAACAGTTTAGGGAGGGTCAGAATCTTGTAGCCTCCAGCTGCAGGACTCCAAAACCATAATTTCTCATCTTGTGGTTAATCTGTTAGTCTTACAAAGGCATTCTAGTCCCCAGACAAGGAGGAGGTTTGTTTTGGGAAAGGGCTGTTATCATCTTCGTTTTAAACTGTAAACTATGGTCAGGCGCAGTGGCTTATGCCTGTAATCCCAGCACTTTGGGAGGCTGAGGTGGGTGGATTACTTGAGGTCAGGAGTTTGAGACCAGCCTGGCCAATATGGTGAAACCCCGCCTCTACTAAAAATACAAAAATTAGCCAGGCATGGTGGCAGGCAGCTGTAATCCCAGCTACTTGGGAGGCTAAGGCAGGGAGAATTGCTTGAACCTTGGAGGCAAAGGTTGCAGTGACGTGAGACTGCGCCACTGCACTCCAGCCTGAGTGACAGAGCGAGACTCTGTCTCAAACAAAAC
>NW_012101365.1:534953-535458 GCF_000951045.1 Mandrillus leucophaeus | reverse complement strand
AGTCCAGTTGGTCAAGGCTGCAGTGAACTATGATGGGGCCACTGCACTCCAGCCTGACAGAATGAGATCCTGTCTTAAAAAAAAAAAAAAAAAAAAAAAGGCGGGCATGGTAGCTCGTGCCTGTAATCCCAGCACTTTAAGAGGCTGAGGCAGGAGGATCAGTTGAGGCCAGGAGTTCGAGACCAGCCTGGCAAAAATACAAAAATTAGCTGGGCATGGTGGGGCTTGCCTGTGGTCTCAGCTACTTGGGAGGCTGAGGCATGAGAATCACTTGAACCTAGGAGATGGAGGTTGCAGTGAGCTGAGATTGTGACACTGCACTCCAGCCTGGGCTACAGAGTGAGATTCTGTCTCAAAAAAAAGAAAAGTTCCAGCCGCGGTGGCTCATGCCTGTAATCCCAACACTTTGGAAGACCGAGGAGGGTGGATCACTTGAGGTCAGGAATTCGAGACCAGCCTGGCTAACATGGTGAAACCCCATCTCTACTAAAATACAAAAATCAGC
>NW_012101365.1:532134-533408 GCF_000951045.1 Mandrillus leucophaeus | reverse complement strand
ATGAGAATTGCTTGAACCCTGGTGTCGGAGGTTACAGTGAGCCGAGGTTGCGCTACTGCACTCCAGCCTGGATGACAGATTGAGATGCTCTGTCTTAGAAAAAAAAAAAAAGGGAAGAAATGGCCTTAGGGTAACAATTAAGACCATGGTGTTGCCAGTAAAATGATATCACAGGGCAAAGACAAGTCAAGCACACAATGTAAAACCTTTTGTTAAGAGATCAGAAAGATCTAAAGCAGTGTCTCATAGATACTTTCAAAATCATTTCCAAGGAAAAAATTCTAAGGAACTTAATTTTGTGCCTTATAGACCTTCTGTGCTAAACAATTGAGTTTCTCAGTCTTACTGCTGTGGTGCCACAGCAGCTTTACAGGAGGCCCAAGGTAGAGAAAGGCTATTTGAAAGAGATTTGTGGGTGTGGTGCTTTGCTAAAGGAGTGAAGTATAACTTGACATATGGGAAACTCCCCAAATTTTAGAAAGATTACATTAGCTTGGCCTGAAACCTACTGAGATAGTACAAAATGAAGAGGTCTTTAGATCCCCTCTTTTCCCCCGCCCCGCCTGGTAGGGCAGAAAGCAGACTAAGAAAACTGCTCAGCTACAAAAATGGGCTATTTCTTATGGAAAAGGAAGGATGACTCAGAGGGCAGAATCAAAATTCACAGAGAATCATCTGTAGGGAGCAGAACTGGCAAAATATGCCTAGCTGGATTTCAGAATTTCTATGCGTCAGTGACTGCTATGTGCTTTTGTTTCCCACCACCACCTCTTTTGTTTATTGTTTTTGTTTTTTGAGACAGGGTCTTGCTCTGTCACCTAGTCTGGGGCACAGTGGCACAGTCACAACCCACTAGAGCCTTGATTTCCTGGGCTTAAGCGATCCTCCTGCTGTGCACCCCACCTCCACCCCAAGTAGCTGGGACCACAGATACATGACACTATGCCTAGCTAATTTTTTTCTTTTTGTTTTTGAGATGGAGTTTTGCTCTGTCGCCCAGGCTGGAGTGCAGTGGTGCGATCTTGGCTCACTGCAACCTCCACCTCCCGGGTTCAAGGGATTATCCTGCCTCAGCCTCCCGAGTAGCTGGAACTACAAGTGCATGCCACCACTCCCGGCTAATTTTTTGTATTTTTAGTAGAGACGGGGTTTCACTGTGTTAGCCAGGATGGTCTCCATCTCCTGACCTCATGATCCGCCTGCCTCGGCCTCCCAAAGTGCTAGGATTACAGGCATGAGCCACTGAGACTGGCCTAATTTTTTTTTTTTTTTTT
>NW_012101365.1:525695-526620 GCF_000951045.1 Mandrillus leucophaeus | reverse complement strand
GGCATGGTGGCAGGCAGCTGTAATCCCAGCTACTTGGGAGGCTAAGGCAGGGAGAATTGCTTGAACCTTGGAGGCAAAGGTTGCAGTGACGTGAGACTGCGCCACTGCACTCCAGCCTGAGTGACAGAGCGAGACTCTGTCTCAAACAAAACAAAACTATAAACTAAGTTGCTCCCAAAGTTAGTTTAGCCTATGCCCAGGAATGAATAACTTGGGGATCTGACCTAACGAACTCCATCTTGCTTAAAGGTTAGAAGCAAGGTGGAGTTGGTTAGGTCAGATCTCCTTCAATGTCTCAGTTACAATTTTGCAATGGCGGCTTCATAACAACCCAAAATATATGACATTGGCTTTGGGACTGAGCAATGGGTGGAGATTTGAAGTGTCTCGAGGAGTCTATTACTGCATGCTGGAAAGGCCTAGAGGATATTGTTGGTGAGGACTTGTTACTGGAAGCTGGAGGAAAGTTTGGCAACGCTGTCCCTTGAGGTAAAATGGAAAATAGAAAGGTACTGGCTGGGGAGGTTCCAGGCAGAAAGTACAGTGTCAGCTGTCTCTTCCTAGTTGGCTATGATGAGATATGAGAAGGACCCAGGGTAGTATTTCCAGTTCGAATAAGAATCTCAAAGGAGCTGGGCACGGTGGCCACCTGTAATCCTAGCACTTTGGGAGGCTGAGGCGGGTGGATCACCTGAGGCCAGGAGTTTGAGACCAACCTGGGCAACCTGATGAAACCCGTCTCTACTAAAATACAAAAAATTAGCCGGGTGTGGTGGTGTGCGCCTGTAGTCCCAGCGACCCAGGAGGCTGAGGTATGAGAATTGCTTGAACCCTGGTGTCGGAGGTTACAGTGAGCCGAGGTTGCGCTACTGCACTCCAGCCTGGATGACAGATTGAGATGCTCTGTCTTAGAAAAAAAAAAAAA
>NW_012101365.1:519416-520995 GCF_000951045.1 Mandrillus leucophaeus | reverse complement strand
CAGAGCCTGGTGACAGGCATCTGTAATCCCAGCTACTTGGGAGGCTGAGGCAGGAGAATCGCTTGAACCCAGGAGGTGGAGGTTGCAGTGAGCCAAGATCTCACCACTTGGGAGGCTGAGGCAGGAGAATCGCTTGAACCTGGAAGGTGGAGGTTGCAGTGAGCCAAGATCTCACCACTGCACTCCAACCTGGGTGACAGAGAAAGACTCCATTTCAAAAAAAAAAAGTCTTGGGATTACAGGCATGAGCCACCATGCCAGGCTACCACCTCTTTTGAACAGAAGTGTCTATTGCTGTTCTTATGCCTCTGTCACCATTATAGCTGGTTATGTAAGGAGCAGATAGCAGATAACTTATCTCTTTAGTTCACAAGTCTTCAGGTTGAAAAGAACAACACTTAAGGAGCTACACCCTAGGAACTACATCTGAGGAGCCCACCTCCACATCTGGAACTTATTCAGATAATGAGATCATGGACCTTGATCCTGAGTCTGATGCTGTAATGTGCTGAATTTTGCTGGGTAGGTCCTTTGAAGACGTGAATATATTTTGCATGTGCGAGGAATGTAAATAATTTGTGGCCCGAGGGCCGACTGTTACAGATTAAAGATGGTTGTAAATTCTTTGATACTCTTACCATTGACAGGTGGGTGAGAATATCAAAGAGTGCCTCCTCTTGAGTCTGGGTGGCCTCTGTGATTGCTTTGACCAATAGAATACTGCAGAAGTGACACTGTGCTACCTTCCAAGCCCAGAAAATTTAGACTGGTAACTACTATTTCCTGCCTCTTGGGAACACTGTCTCTTGGAGCCCACCACATACTTGACTGGAGAGATCACATTAAAACTACACAGAGAGATAGAGGGGCCTAAATGAAGCCAGCTTTCCAGCCATTCCTGCCAAGGCTTAAGGAATGTGAGTGAAGGTTCAAGGCATGTGAGTGAATACCATCGAGTGACCCCAATTGACTTCATGTGGAACAGCAGACGTGATCTGCCGAGCCCTGACTGAAGACCTGACCCGCACAATTATGAGCAATAATAAAACGGTTGTTGGTGAAGCCACTAAGCTCTGGAGTAGTTTGTTACACAGCAGTGGATGACGGAAACACTCCATGACTTTGGGTCAGCGTCTCCTCTCTAGGAGTATTTTCCCAACTTCAGCAGTGCTAGGCTGGGTCAGGTGAACTCTAAGGGCCTTTATAGCTCTGATTTTTTGTTTCAGTGAATACTAGTTGAAGTAGGTTGGGCTACTTCTGATGACATGTAGACATTTGTTGGATGACCAGAGGAACATAGAATTTGTATAATTAGGTACACAGGCCGGGTGTGGTGGCGCATTCCTGTAATCCCAGCACTTTGGGAGGCTGAGGCAGGTGGACCAGGAATTTGAGACCAGCCTGGACGAGATGGTGAAACCCCATCTCTACAAAATATACAAAAGCTAGCTGGGTGTGGTAGTGTACATCTATAGTCCCAGCTACTTAGAAGGCTGAGGTGGGAGGATTGCTTGAGACTGGGAGGCAGAGGTTGCAGTGAACCAAGATCAGGCCACTGCACTCCAGCCTGGGTGACAGA
>NW_012101365.1:514418-518976 GCF_000951045.1 Mandrillus leucophaeus | reverse complement strand
TCGTGATCCACACGCCTCGGCCTCCCAAAGTGCTGGGATTACAGGCATGAGCCACCATGACTGGCCACAATAAATATTTTAATGGGGATGAAAACGAGCTGAGTAAGTAGAAGTGAAGGGAAGGACACTTTAGGAAGAATGAACAGTACATGCAGACTCAAAAGCCTGGAAAGTTTAGGAAATTGTGATCATTTCAGAATTGTTGAAGTAGCAAGTACAAGAAAGAATGGGGGAGATGACGCTGGAAAGTTAGGCAAGGGCCAGGTTGTGCAGAGACTCCTGTGCCTAGCCAAGTGTTTTAGGTTTTATTTGTAGACCATGAGAGTGCCATTGAACACAAAATTGTGATTAAATTGTCTTATAAGAAAAGTTATATATATATAATATATAAAAAGTTATATATGTGTATAGTTTTTGTTTCTGAGACAGAGTCTCCCACTGTCACCCAGGCTGGAGTGCAGTGGCACAATCTAGGCTCACTGTAACCTCTGCCTCTCTGGTTCAAGCAATTCTCATGCCTCAGCTTCCTGAGCACTGGGACTACAGGTGTGCACCACCATGTTGGGCTACTTTTTGTATTTTTAGTAGAGGTGGGGTTTAACATGTTGACCAGGCTGGTCTTGAACTCTTAGCCTCAAGTGATCTGTCCCCCTTGGCCTCCCAAAGTGCTGGGATAGCAGGTATGAGCCACCATGCCCAGCCATTTTTTTTTTTTTTTTTTTTGCTAGTCAAATGAAGCAGCTGGAGTGGAGAAAGAACAAATAAAGCTCTAACTGGTTGTGACATTAGTTGTAAACACCACTGGACTCAGACAGCCAGATAAGTAATCTTATCCCTTTTTTTGTAGATATGGAAAATGAGGCTTTTGCAGGTTTTGTCACCTGTCCAAGATCACATAACTAGTAGGAGCTCCAGACCAGCCTGACCAACATGGCGAAACCCTGTCTCTACTAAAAATACAAAAAATTAGCGGGGCATGGTGACAGGCGCCTGTAATCCCAGCTACTCGGGCGGCTGAGGCAGGAGAATTGCTTGAACCCAGGAGATAGAGGTTGCGGTGAGCTTAAAAAACTTGGCCAGAGGTAGGGTCAGGTGCGGTGACTCATGTCTGTAATCCCAGCACTTTGGGAGGCCAAGACAGGTGGATCACGAGGTCAGCAGATCGAGATCATTCTGGCTAACACGATGAAACCCCATCTCTACTAAAAATATACAAAAAAATTAGCTGGGCCTGGTGGCGGGTGCCTGTAGTCCCAGCTACTCTGGAGGCTGAGGCAGGAGAATGGCGTGAACCTGAGAGGTGGAGCTTGCAGTGAGCCAAGATCGTGCCACTGCACTCCAGCCTGGGAGACAGAGCAAGACTCTGTCTCAAACAAACAAACAAACAAACAAAAACAACAACTTGGCCAGAGGCCGGGCACGGTGGCTCACACCTGCAATCGCAGCACTTTGGGAGGCTGAGGTGGGTGGATCATTTGAGGTCAAGAGTTTGTGACCAGCCTGGCCAACACGGTAAAACCCTGTTTCTACTAATAATACAAAAATTATCTGGGCATGGTGGTAGGTGCCTGTAATCCCAGCTACTGAGGAGGCTGAGGCAAAAGAATCACTTGAACTTGGGAGTCGGAGGTTGCAGTGAGCTGAGATTGCACCTCTGCACTCCAGCCTGGGGTGTGACACAGCGAGACTCCCTCTCAAATTAAAAAAAAAAAAAAAAAAAACTTGGCCAGGCATGGTGACTCATGCTTATAATTCCAACACTTTGGGAGGCCAAGATAGGAGGATCACTTGGGGCCAGAAGATTGAGACTAGCCTGGTCAACATAGTGAGACCCTGTCTCTAGGAAAAAAAAAAAAAAAATCCAGTGTGGTGCATACACCTGCCCAGCAGTTTGGGAGGCTGGGGTAGGAGGATTGCTTGAGCCCAGGAGCTTGAGGCCACTGTGAGCTATGATCATGTCACTGCATTCTAGCCTGGCTGACACAGTGAGACCTTATCTCTAAAAACAAAAACAAACAAACAAACAAAACACCTTGAATAGTAAAAATGACCTCATTTTAAACAAATAATTTTGAACACATTCTATCTTTCAGAAATTGTATGAAGAGATGTGAAAGTAAATGTTGTAAGTAGTATAAACTATGAATGTATTGTGGTAGAAATGATTACATTTCTTTGGAGAAATAAGAAAAGCTTCTCAGGAAATATGACATTTATGTATTATTTCTTTATTCATTATTAATTTATCATTTTTTAAATCAGAGCTAACATTCATTGAGCTCTAATCAGATGCCCAGCATTGTTCTCAATGTTTCACATGTATTATTTGGTTTATGACCTAAAACTCTAAGAAGTAGTTATTATTATTTCCCACATTATATAAACAAGGAAAATAAAGGAAAGAGAGTTTAGGTAACTTCCTCAAGGTCACCCATTAAGTAATCCTGGATTGGACCCAGGTGGATCAGACATCATGAGTTTAACCATTAGGAGGAACATTTAAACTGGATCTTTTTCTTTTTCTTTTTTTCTCACTCTGAAACTGCAGTAAAATAAACTGAGTCTTTTTTTTTTTTTTTTTTTTTTTTTGAGACAGGTCTCACTCTGTCACCCAGACTGAAGTGCAGTGGCGTGATCTCTGCTCACTGCAACCTCCACCTCCCAGGTTCAAGCTATCTCCCTGCCTCGGTCTCCGGAGTAACTGGGACTGCAGGCGCAGGCTACCATGCCCGGCTAATTTTTGTATTAGTGCCCAGCCTAAACTGGGTCTTAAAAAGACAAGACTTGGGCCAGGCACAGTGACTCACTGTAATCCCAACACTTTGAGAGGCTGAGGCTAGCGGATCACTTGAGGGCAAGAGTTCAAGACCAGCCTGGCCAACATGGCGAAACCGTGACTCTGCTAAAAAAAAAAAAACAAAAATTAGCCAGGCGTGGTGGCGTATACCTGTACTCTCAGCTACTTGGGAGGCTGAGGTGGGAGAATCACTTGAATCTGGGAGGCAGAGGTTCCAGGAAGCCGAGATGGCACCACTGCATTCCATCCTGGGTGACAGAGTGAGACCTGTCTCAAAAAAAAAAAAAAAAAAAAAGAGAGAGAGAGAGAGAAGACTGGCAGGCCAAAGGGCATTTTAGAGAGAAAAACACATGCAAATATTTGATGACATGAAAGTTCACTGTGTTCTAAGAATAGCATTCAGGGAAACTGAAATTTAGAGAAAGAAGAGAGTGTGTGTGTGTGTGTGTGTGTGTGTGTGTGTGTTGGGAGGCAGTTTGGGGCCAGTTAATGGAGGACCTTGAATACTAGACAAAGGAGTTTGTACTTGATCCAGTAGGCTGTGAGGAGCCACTGAAGTTGTTTTTCTGTTTTGCTTAATCAAGAAAGTGATATGATTAGCTCTGTGTTTCAGAAACAGCAATCTGGTGGCAAGGGGAATGGACTAATGGAAGAGACTGGAGGCAGAGAAAAGGTAGTTAAGACTCAGTTGCGATAGTCTAATATTGGGGCCTGAACTAGGATGGTGGCAGTGGGAACCAAGGAATGCATGGCCTAGTGCTCATTTTTTTAGCAAATGTATATTTCTGATAGGACATTCTATTTTGAAAGATTATTCAATGATGGCTGTTTTTTTTGCTTGGAGAGTCTTGGACTAAAAAGCTGTTTTTTTTTGTTTGTTTGTTTGTTTGTTTGTTTTTTAATGTGGAGGGTCAGGAACTCTACCTGCAACTCAGTGGTCCTTTTCACGGAATAAATCAGATACACTGAGGCTTTAGGGGTCAAGAGAAACCTCCCCCTGCCCTCCAAAGGTTCACTGAAGAATCAGCTCACAAAAGGCAGATTAATTGGAGAAAAGGCATACACATTTATTTAATGTGCATACATGGGGAGAATCATAGGGTGATTGGCCATCCCGCAGTGTGATTCAGAAGCTTGTATGCTATTCTGGCAAAACAGGTTGTGAGAGGGAGAAGAGGAATTCCGTTGAGGGCATTACTAGGGAGAATAAATGGATCAGGGAACGGAGATTAACTTGTACATTATCTTGAGAAGGGGTTGCTTCAGGTGTGGTTACAGTCTCGGTCTTATAGGGAAGGGAAGAAAAAATAATTGTTCCTTTTGGAAAGTCTGGATGTTAGGCAGATAGGGACTTTGGGTGAGACAGTATATGTGCATGGTGGGGAAGGTCAGAAAGACCTTGAGGCATCTTCAGCTCAGCATGTCAAAACGCCATATTTTGTGGTATTGGTTTTCTGGCCCCAACATTACCCTGTCTGAAACTTCACTAGAAGTTTCACACACTAAAAACTGCTCATATCAGAATATGGCATCGCAGATGGGCTTTCAAACGGAAGAAAAACAAAGGTTAATGTTTGGTACAATCTATAAACCAGTTTCCTTAGAGTTTGGAGGGCAGTCGGGTGAGTTGTCTGGATGTAAGAGTTAAAGAATCTTCAGTTAAAGTGGAAGTAGATGCTGGCAATCTGACAGGTTTTTCTTGCCTGCAGTTTGTATGTCACCACACATGAGCTTCAGCCTGGAGGGCCTCAGGAAAAAGAC
>NW_012101365.1:511450-513393 GCF_000951045.1 Mandrillus leucophaeus | reverse complement strand
GCACTCCTGATCTCAAGTGATCTGCCTGCCTTGGCCTCCCAAAGTGCTGGGATTACAGGCATGAGCCACTGCGTCCAGACTTATTTTTCTTTTTGAGACAGGGTCTCACTCTGTCACCCAGGCTGGAGTGCAGTAGCATGATCATGGTTCACTGCAACCTCAAACTCCCAGGCTCGAGTGATCCTCCTACCTCTGCCTCCTGAGTAGCTGGGACCATAGGCATGCACTACCATGCTCGGATATTTTTTAAAATTTTTTCGTAGAGATGAGATTTCATTTTGTTGCCCAGGCTGGTCTCAAACTCCTGGGCTCCAGTGATAACCCTGTTTGACCTCCTAAAGTGCTGGGATTATAGGTATGAGCCATCATGCCAGCCTAAATTATTTTTTGAGTAGACATGTGGTCTCATTATGTTGCTCAGGCTGGTCTTGAACTCCTGATCTCAAGTGATTGTCCTGCCTCAGACTCCCAAAGGGATTACAGGCATGGGCCCATGCCTGGCCTTAACCTCTATTCCTTAAAGCAGCCTGGGCATATCTGAAAATACGATATTCCTGTCAAAGCCTTGGTAAATCCAGTGTCTCCAATTGTGTCCTATTACAAAATAAAGCAGATTCTATTGAGTTTATGCAAATAACTATATTGCAATAAATTAAGAATACTCATGGCTGGGTGTGGTGGCTCATGCCTATAATCCCAGTACTTTGGGAGGCCGAGGCAGGTAGATCACCTGAGGTTGGGAATTTGAGACCAGCCTGGCCAACATGGTGAAACCCCGTCTCTACTAAAAATACAAAAATTAGCCAGGTTTGCTGGCATGTGTCTGTAATCCCAGCTACTCAGGAGGCTGAGGCAGAAGAATCACTTGAACCTGGGAAGTGGAGGTTGCAGTTAGCCAAGATTGTGCCACTGCACGCCAGCCTGGACAACAAGAGTGAGACTCCATCTCCAAATAAATAAATAAAGAAAAGAATAGTGACAAATAGTTTCCACTTTCTGGAGAAATCTAATAGAAAGATAAATGCTTCAAATTTTTGTTCACAAAAGTATACTTTACCCAATTTATTGTAAGCTATAAATAGCTCAAAAGAAAAAAAATTCTGACTCCTAGAAAATAAAAGAATCAGCAATGTCTCAAACAAAAAGGTCATTAAAAACATTTTTTTTTTTGTTTTCTGTCAGTTCAGTCCCATGTAATTAACTCTCGTTCTACTTGATGTTGTGTTAGCAATCCTCATGAACACATCAGTTATTCTTTCTTTTATTTCTTTTTAAATTTTTAAAATATTTTTATAAAATAGAGATGGGGTTTTGCCATGTTGCCCAGGCTGGCTTGAACTCCTGGACTCAAGTCATCCACCTGCCTCTGCCTCCCAAAGTGCTGGGATTACAGATGTGAGCCACCATGCCTGGCCCACATCAGCTTTTTAATTAGAGTTCTGGAAGTTTTTTGTCCTACTTCAGTGATATGATCTTCAAAGTTATCAGAAGCTTGTATTCAAGAGTACTTCTCAGAGTTCTTTTGATGACTATCCTTGAAGAAGAAGTAAAGTTTGGACTGTAGCTGATTTTAAAACACTTTTGGAGAAGAACCAAAGTAAAGCAATAATTGACTGGGCATGGTGGCTCATGCCTATAATCCCAGCACTTTGGGATGCCAAGGTGGGAGGATCACTTGAGGCCAGGAGTTAGAGACCAGCCTGGCCAACATGGTGAAACACCATCTCTACTAAAAATACAAAAATTGGCCAGATAAGGTGGCTGATGCCTCTAATTCCAACTACTTGGAGCCCGGTGCAGTGGCTCACACCTGTAATCCCAGCACTTTGGGAGACCAGGGTGGGTGGATTACCTGAGGTCAGGAGTTCGAGCCAACCCTGGCCAGTATGGTGAAGCCTCATCTCTACTAAAAATACAAAAATTAGCTGGGCGTGGTGGTGGGC
>NW_012101365.1:493360-509660 GCF_000951045.1 Mandrillus leucophaeus | reverse complement strand
CATGTTGGCCAGGCTGGTCTCAATCACCTGACCTCAGGTGATCCACTTGCCTTGGCCTCCCAAAGGGCTGGAATAACAGGCGTGAGCCACCGTGCCCGGCCAACCTGAAGAAAGTTAAACACCATTTCATATTTGACAATGCTTCCTGTATGATTTTTACATACCAAATAAGCCTGATATGGACTTCCAGGGCTCTAATATTCCCCAAAATTAGCCTGAGGTCGAAAGTATGAATTTTGAAATTTTGATTTTAAAAAGTTTGTCAAATAGCAAAGGTTTAAGACATTTGCTCAAAATAGGATCACAAGTTACTGTAAAATAATAGTGATTCATTTAGCCAAGGTGAAAATTCAGGTTTTTTTTGTTTTGTTTTGTTTTGTTTTTTTGAGACAGAGTCTCACTCTGGTGCCCAGGCTGGGGTGCAGTGGCACAATCTCAGCTTACTGCAACCTTCGCCTCCCGAGTTCAAGCGATTCTCCCACCTCAGCCTCCTGAGTAGTTGGGATTACAGGTGCGCACCACCATGCCCAGCTAATGTCTTTGTAGTTTTGTAGAGACAGGGTTTTGCCTTGTTGGCCAGGCTGGTGTTGAACTCCTGACCTCAGGTGACCTGCCCGCCTTGGTCTCCCAAAGTGCTCGGTCAAAGATTTTAAAAAGTGAAAATCTTTACTCTTAGCCATTAGAGGACACATATATCAAAATAACTGGAATACTGTAGTGTTTTCCTGGCCTTCACATTTGTGACACTGCACCATCAGCAATTGTTTGCATTATTTCCACCTCAAAGCCAGGACCCCAGCTGCATTTTAAGAACAGACATATCTCTGAGATTTTAAAATGTCCACGTGTGGCATTATGATATACATTGGTTTTTGTCCGTGGTCCTGGCTTATAATTCCCATAGCCCCTGTTATAGTCTTTTCTATAATACAATGTTGGGTGTTTCAGGAAACAGAATCTTTCTTTCTTCGCCCTCCCTTCACCTGCCCCTAGACAGGACTCTAATATTCCCCTATGTTTCTGATTGTGGATCTTAAGACCCTCATTTCAGAGAGGGTCATGTCCCATACTCTGGAGGAAGGAATACTGCACAGAGAGGCCAAGAAGAATTTAAACAGATAGGCCTTGCTGGATTTAGATCATATCCTTTTTGTCCAATCACATTTTGACATGCTTCAGTCATGGACAACTAATGAAGTCTCCATAAAAGGCCCAAAGGACAAGGTTCAGGGAACTTCCAGAGAGCTGAACATGTGGAGGGTGACAGGAAGATGCAGAAGCATTTATCCATGTGCCAGGAGGGTGATCAACACCAACTCCATGGGGACAAAAGCTCCTGTGCTCAGGACCCCTCCAGACCTCACTTTGTGTATGTCTTCATCTGGCTGTTTATTTGTATCCTTTAAAATATCCTTCCTAATAAACCGGTAAATGTGTTTCCCTGAGTTCTGTGAGCCACTCTAGCAAATTAATCAAACCCAAATTGGGGGTTGTGGGAACCCCAACTTGAAACTGGTCAGTCAGAAGTTTCAGAGATCTGGATGTACAACTAGGGGGAAGGAGAGGACAGTTTTGTGGGACTGAGCCCTCGATCTGTGGGACCTGACACTGTATCTGGGTAGACAGTATCTCAGGATACCCAGCTGGTGTCTGCTGTTTGGTGTGTGGGGAAACCCCTCACACATTTTTGGTCACAGAAGTCTTCTATGTTGATAATTATTCTGGTGGTGTGAGAGCAGAGGGAAAACGTAGTTTGAGATCATTTTTCCTACATAGCACAGAAGGCCACAAAACTTGGCTCAACTCAAATAAAACTGAACAACAGATGAGATAAATCCCACATAAATCTTGCCTTTTGGCCTTCACAGACTTGGCAAAGGAAACTTGCTGACCCCTGCAAGTCTTTCCACATTAAGTCCATTTGCCTAGGAAGCTCTCCCTAAGAACTTAGAGAGCTAAGCGAAGCTTGTCCTCCTCTAAGATGTAGCTCAGATCCGTCTATCCCAAGCTAAAGCCTTATAGGTCTTCCTTTCTGCTCCTATAGTGCCCCACATATTTCTCTATTACAGCGCTTGTCATCTGTTTAATAATTATTTGATTACTTATTCTCTCCCACCTGTACTGTGAATTATTTAAGGGTAAAGATTTACTTTTGCTCATTTAATTATCTCCCATGCTGGGCAAAACAACTCATAGATACATAAATGTTTGTTAAGTAATTTACAGTCAGTATGTAAACACATGGTAAAAATCTTCAGTGGAGCAAATTCAAATGATAATGATATAACATTTAAAAGTTATTTTTAAAGCTTAAAAATTGCCAAACACAATGGCTCATGCCTGTTATCCCAGCACTTTGGGAGGCTGAGGTGGGTGGATCACCTGAGGTCAGGAGTTCGAGACCAGCCTGGCCAACCTGGTGAAACCCCATCTCTACTAAAAATACAAAAATTAGCTGGGCATGGTGGTGGGTGCCTATAATCCCAGCTACTTGGGAGGCTGAGGCAGGAGAATTGCTTGAACCCAGGAGGCAGAGCTTGCAGTGAGTGGAGATTGTACCACTTCACTTCAGCCTGGGTGACAGAGTGAGACTCCATCTCAAAAAAAAAATTAAAAAAAAAAAAGTTTAAAAATCAATCAAAGTGATATACTCACATTGTTTAAAAAGTCAGATAATACCATAAGGCTTATGATTAAAAAGTGTGATTCCCTATCCTTGCTCATCTTTAACCTCAACCTCCCTCCCCAAACTTTTTAGCCATTCTGGCATTTACTTCCATTAAATAGACAATTTGCTTGTATACTTACTTTTTTCGACCTATCAATTTTAGACATTATCTTTTGAATTTCTGCTATGAAAGATGAGGATTTAGCCCTCTTTCATCACTCTAGATCTCTATTTTTTCCCCTAATCTAGTTAAGATATATTTTTTTGACTAAATCAAAATTTACTGCGTTATTATGAATGTTGTTTACTGCTAAGCTAAATGATATACCATAATTACATTTCCTCGTGTATATTTTTCTTGCTGGAGATATTAATTTTTTTATTTGCTAAATTTTCTCTCTCTGCCCCCCCCCCACTTTTTTTTGGACAGAGTCTCACTCTGTTGCCCAGACTGGAGTGCAGTGGTGCAATCTTGGCCCACTGCCACCTCCACCTCCCGGGTTCAAGCAATTCTCCAGCCTCAGCCTCCCAAGTAGCTGGGATTACAGACGCAGACCACCATGCCTGGCTAATTTTTGTCTTTTTAGTAGAAATGGGGTTTCGCCATGTTAGCCAGGCTGGGCTCAAACTCCTGATCTCAGATGATCCACTGCCTCGGGCTCCCAAAGTGCTGGGATTACAGGTGTGAGCCACCACGCTCTGCCAATTTGCTTAATTCTCTATGTCACTATTTTCTACATGATTACATATATCAGATAATTTATTCCATTTATTATCCTGAACATATAGCTCCCAAAGCCCTCTACTCTCCTAGTCCAATCTTGATGCATGCTGAACAGCTGTCATTCTAGGATTACCCTTTATCACCCTTGTGATTGACTCTGTTGTGTATTTCCTTTTTGTCTTTTTATTTATTTTTTCTTTTTTCTAGTTTATATCTCCATGAAAAAATATATTTCCTCTTTTAAGAATCTCAGGTCTTTCTCTTTTCTGGGTTTACTCTCTGTTTTCCTTTTCCTTTTTTTTTGAGACAGGGTTTTGCTGTGTTGCCCAGGCTGGAGTGCAGTGGTGCAATCACAGCTCACTGACACTTCCAACTCTTGGACTGAAGGGATCCTCCTGCCTCAGCCTCCTGAGTAACTGGAACTACTGGCACATGCCACCATGACCAGCTAATTTTTCTTTTTTTTTTTTTCTAGAGACGGTGTCTCCCTATGTTGCTCAGGCTGGTCTCGAACTCCTGGGTTCAAGTGATGCTCCTGCTTTGGATTCCCAAAGTGCTGTGATTACATGTGTGAGTCACTGGGCTTGGCCTGGGTTTACTCTCTCATTTTGGTGGCACACGTCCTCTAGTAGTTTCCCAAAACAAAGTTACACAAAGTAATTTTTTGGAGACTTTGCAAGTCTCAGTATGTCTTAATTTTCATTTCACACTTGATTGGTAATTTTCCAGATGTAGAATTCTAAGTTGAAAAAAAGTTTTACACAGGATGTTTAAGGCATTGTTACTCTATATTCCTAGTATTTGTTGTTAAGACATTTAATATCATTCAAATTATCTCTCTATCCCTTGTATGATAGTATTATTTTCCCCCTAAACCTGGAGCATACTTTATTTCCTAGTGTTCTTTTTCTTTTCTTTTCTGTTTTTTTTTTTTTTTTTTTTTTTTTGAGACAGGATCTTGCTCTGTTGTCCAAGCTGGAGTGCAGTGGTGCCATCTTAACTCACTAAACCTCCACCTCCCGGGTTCAAGCCATTCTCCTCCCTCAGCCTCCTGAGGAGCTGGGATTACAGGCTCCTGCCACCACACTGGGGTAGTTTTTGTGTTTTTTTAGTAGAGATGGGGTTTCACTATGTGGGCCAGGCTGATCTTGAACTCCTGACCTCAAATGATCCTCCTACCTCTGCCTCCCAAAGTGCTGGGATTACAGGCATGAGCCACCATGCCCAGTCAGTTTCTGTCTTTTTAAATGGGGTCTTGCCATGTTGCTCAGCCTGGTCTCAAGCTCCTGGCCTTGAGTGAGGCTTCTGCTTGAGCCTCCCAGAGTGCTGGAATTACAGATGTGGGCCACCATGCCCAGCTGAGTTTATACCTTTAAAACAATCATTTGTTCTCATTGGGTCTGGGTGTGGTGGCCTGGGTTCAAACAATTCTCCTGTCTCAGCCTCCCAAGTAGCAGGAATTATAGGCACCCACCACCACACCCAGCTAACTTTTGTATTTCTAGTAGAGACAGGGTTTCACCATGTTGGCCAGGCTGGTCTCGAACTCCTGACTTCATGATCCACCTGCCTTGGCCTCCCAAAGTGCTGAGATTACAGGCATGAGCCACTGTTCCTAGGTGGTTGTTTATCTTAATGAAAAATTAGAGGCACAAAAAATGTTTTTTTGAGATGGAGTCTAGCCCTGTTGCTCAGGCTGGAATGCAGCGGTGCGATCTCGGCTCACTGCAAGCTCCTCCTCCTGGGTTCGTGCAATTCTGCCTCAGTCTGCCAAGTAGCTGGGACTACAGGCACCTGCCACTATGCCCGGCTAATTTTTTTGTATTTTTAGTAGAGACACAGTTTCATCATGTTAGCCAGGATGGTCTCGATCTCGTGACCTCGTGATCCACCCACCTCAGCCTCGTAAAGTGCTAGGATTACAGGCGTGAGCCACTGCGCCCGGCCAAGAGGCACAAAAATTTACACCAGTCCTAGAATGTTCAAATTCAGTAGATTCTAGCATATCCAGCTGATAATATTATATAGTAATTATTTAAAAATATGAGGCCAGGTGCAGTGCCTCATGCCTGTAATCCTAGCACTTTGGGAGGCTAAGGCAGGAGGATGGCTTGAGCCCAGGAGTTTTAGACCAGCCAGGGCAACATAGTAAGACCTTGTTGCTATAAAAAAAATACAAAAAATATGAATTACATTTAAATCAAACGTAACAGTAAGTGCGATGAAAAGGGCACAAACATATGTTCCTGTGGATAAGCAATGTAAACTTTATATTTCTATTAAGGGAACATGCAAAAATAAAACCAGTTGTTGTAACAAGGTAGAATTAGGGAGGTTTTATTTTTATTTTTCTTTGTTTCTTTTTTTTTTTTTGAAATGGGGTCTTGCTCTGTCACCCAGGCTGGAATGCAGTGGTGCTATCATAGCTCGCCGTAACTTCAAACTCCTAGGCTCAAGGGATTCTTTTGCCTTAGCCTTCTGAGTAGCTGAGACTACAGG
This sequence comes from Mandrillus leucophaeus, assembly GCF_000951045.1. Classification (NCBI taxonomy): domain Eukaryota; kingdom Metazoa; phylum Chordata; class Mammalia; order Primates; family Cercopithecidae; genus Mandrillus; species Mandrillus leucophaeus. The sequence continues at coordinate 503,769 of NW_012101365.1, read as the reverse complement.
TGCATGCCACTACGCCCAGCCTTTTTTTTTTTTTTTTTTTTAGTAAAGACAGGGCCTGTCTATGTTGTCCAGGCTGGGCTTGAACTCCTGTCCTGAAGCAATCCTCCCACCCTAACCCCCACCCCCATTGTTTTTCTTTTTAAAAAAAATCCTTTTATGTTATTATAGAAATGTTTCCATAATTAAAAGATTAAAAAAAAAAAAAAAACAACAAAAAACCTCAAGCCCAAAGCTGGCAAAAATCACAGTGATTGTGCCTACCAGGCCCCTAAGATGAAGATGAAAACTAAACCGTTCAGCCAAACATCTGTTCTGAAAGTTTCAGAACAGCCAGGTCTTTGATGTTGGGTAGACTAAACAATGAGATGTTTGACTGAAGTTTTCATTTTCATCTGAAAGGCTGACATCATGCAACTATAGCCGAGTTCATAACTGATGTCAGTTACCATAAGGTTCAATGAATTGCTAACACGGCCCCAGGCAGCTCTCCTGGCCTTCCTCATTTGGTACTCAAAAATATCGTCTTTGACTTGCTCTTAGCTTTAGGTGTTACCATAATTCTTTTATTAGTCTTCATTATCTAAAGAATAAAGGCTAAACTGCTTAACCCTTCATAATATGGCTCCATCTGACTTCACCAGCCCCATCTCTAATCATTTCCTTCCCTGATAAAGTCTATATTCTCTAGATGCTAGAGGTACAGTCCCTGACCCTCAAAATACTCATAGTTTTATTGTTGTTGGCTAGCGGATACCACTGTTATCATTCATGTAGCTACTATGTGCTAGAGTGCTAGGGCTTTGTATACACTATTGAGTTTAATCTTCACTATAACCTCTTGTGGCATTGTTATTTTCATTTTACCAATGATGAAAGAGAGGCTCAGAGAAGTACAATATCTTGCTCAAAGTCATAACCAGTAAGTAACAGAGCCAAAACTAAGTCTATTGGATTCCAAAGCCTGTGCTCTTAATTACACCACCACAGAGACATGTATACTAATACATTTACTAAGGTATTTGGGTGGCTAAAGTGGACTTATGGAGAGAATGAGAACTATGAAATGACAGGAAGCAGCTGGAAATAGGCAAAGGTTTAGTCCAAGAACCATTGGTAGAGTGCCGATATGTGCTGGGCCCTATGGCTAGTCCTAGGGACACAGAGAAGTAAAATATCATTTCTGCCCTGAAGGAGAAATCAGACACCTAAAATTAGGTAGAAAGCACAGGTGTTCTAGAAATGGAGCCAGCAGGAGTAATGGTGACATACATGTCCAGGACATAGCTGGGATACACGGTCTCAGTCCGAAAGTATGGGAAAAGGGGAGAGATTCAGTGAGATCCCAGTTATCAAGTGACTTAGAGAGAGTGCCCCAGGAAGATCTCTGTCTCTCCACAGGAATATTTGAGAGCCGAGGAAAGAGTAGAAATTGTGATCCCATGAGAATCAAGAAAGCACTGAAGGACAAAACAGGCACAACTCCTTAAAACAACAATAACAATTCATTTATTCTGCTAGTTCCTATCCTGTGCCAGCCCTCAGGTGGGCACTAGGGATTCAGAGAAGAGTCAGACACAGTCCCTCCCTGTCGTGGTCATTGAGGTTGACGCATTCTTTCTATAAATACATATGGAGAACTTACTATGTGTGAGGCATTGTTCTAGGCACTGAGGATACGTCAGTGAACAGAACCGAAATTGCCTTCATGAAGCTTAGATTCTGTTAGGAAGAAACAGATAGATAACGCATAAAGAAAGAACATATATATTATATTAGATGGTGAGAAGAGCCAGAAAAAAAAAATAAAGCAAGAAAGGAGGATAGGAAGTATCAGTGAGATAGAGAAGTCCAGGAAGACCCCTCTGAAAGTTTATATTTAAGCGAAGACCTTGTATTTTCACAAAGAGCAAAGCATTTCATGTACAGAGAAGAATGAGTGCAAAGACCCTGTGGCTGGAGTGTGCTTGGTGTAATTTGGAAACAGCAAGGAGGCTGTTTAACTGGAGCAGAGTAAATATAATAATTTTGAGGCCGGTGCGGTGACTCATGTCTACAATCCCAGCACTTTGGGAGGCCTAGGTGGGTGGATCACCGGAGGTCAAGAGTTTGAGACTAGCCTTGCCAACATGGTGAAACCCCGTCCCTACTAAAAATACAAAAATTACCCGGGTGTGGTAGTTTGCGCCTGTAATCCTAGCTACTTGGGAGGCTGAGGCAGGAGAATCGCCTGAGCCTGGGAGGCGGAGGTTGCAGTGAGCTGAGATCATGCCATTGCACTCCAGCCTGGGTGACAGAGTGAGACTCCATCTCAAAAAAAAAAAAGGAATTTTGACTTTTCTTCTGAAACAAATGGGTAGCCATTGGAAGGTTTTGAACCAAGAAGTCTTATGGTCTACTTTATGATATCACATTTTCACTGTGGTTTTTGTGTTGATAATAGACTGAAGGAGGAAAAAAGTGGAAGGAAGTAGGGAGATCAGTTAGGAAGCAATTACAATGGTCCAGGACAGAGATGATGGTGGCTGGGTTCAGGGTGATATCAGTAAAGGTAGTAAGTGGTCTGACTACAGATTACAGATACAGGCATACCTTTTTTTTTTTTTTTTTTTGAGATGTCTTGCTCTGTTGCCCAGGCTACAGTGCAGTGGCGTGATCTTGGCTCACCACAACCTCCGCCTCCCAGGTTCAAGCAATTCTCCTGCCTCAGCCTCCCGAGTAGCTGGGATGACAGGCATGCACCACCATGCCCGGCTAATTTTTGTATTTTTAGTAGAGATGGGGTTTCACCATGTTGACCAGGCTGGTCTTAAACTCCGGACCTCGTAATCTGCCTGCCTTGGCCTCCCAAAGTGCTGGGATTATAGGCATGAGTCACCACGCCCAGCCACATACCTTGTTTTTATTGTGCTTCACTTTATTGTGCTTTGTAGATATTGTGGGTTTTTTTCCCCTCAAATTGAAGGTTTGTGGTAACCCTGCATCCAGCGAGTCTATTGGTGTCATTTTTCCAGCAACATGTGCTCACTTCATGTCTTTGTGTCACATTTTAGTAATTCTCACAATATTTAAAACTTGGTCTTAGCTGGGTATGGTGGCATGCACCTGTAGTCCCAGCTGCTCAGAGGCTGAAGCTGGGGAATTGCTTGAGTCCAGGAGTTTGAGGCTGCAGTAAGCTGTGATTATGCTGCTGCACCCCAGCCTGGGTGACACAGTGAGACTCTGTCTCTGAAGAAAACCAAACAGCTGAGTGCAGAGGCTCACACTTGTAGTCCCAGCACTTTGGGAGGCCAAGGAGGATGGATTACTTGAGCTCAGGAGTTTGAAACCAGCCTGTGCAACATAGTAAGACCCCATATCAATTTATTAAAAGAAAAAGAAAACCAAACATACAAAAAATCTAATACAACTTTGTCCTTATTATTATCTGTTACAGTGATCGGTGATCAGTGATCTTTGATGTTACTATTGAAATTGTTTTGGGAGTGCCACAAGCTGTGCCCATATAAAATGGTGAACATAATCAGTAAATGTTGTATGCGTTCTGACTGCTCCACCAACCAGCGTTCCCTTGTGTCTGTCTCTCCTCAGGCCTACCTATTCCCTGAGACATGACAATATTGAAATTAGGCCAGTTAGTAACCTTACAATGGTGTCTAAGTGTTCAAGTGAAAGGAAGAGTTGCATGTCTCTCACTTTATTTTTATTACTTATTTTTAAATTTTCGATATTTATTTATTCATTTATTTATTTATTTTTGAGACAGAGTCTTGCTCTGTCACCCAGGCCGAAGTGCAATGGCACGATCTTGTCTCACCGCAACCTCCACCTCCCAGGTTCAAGCAATTCTCTTGCCTCAGCCTTCCAAGTAGCTGGGATTACAGGCACCTGCCATCGCACCCGGCTAGTTTTTTGTATTATTAGTAGAGACGGGGATGTTGGCCAGGTTGGTCTCAGAACTCCTGATCTCAGGTGATCCACCTGCCTCAGCCTCCCAAAGTGCTGGGATTACAGGCACGAGCCACCGCTCCTGGCCATATTTATTTATTTATTTTTTAGAGATGAGGTCTCACTGTGTTGCCCAGGCTGTTCTTAAACTTCTGAGCTCAACTGACCCTCCTGCTTCGGCTTCCCAAAGTGCTGGGACTACAAGCATGAGCCACTGTGCCCAGCCTATTTAATGTTTTGTAGAGATGGGGGGTCTTGCTATTTTGCCCAAGCTGGTCTTGAACTCCTTGCCTCAAGTAATCCTCTTGCCTTGGTCTCCCAAAGCACTGGGATTACAGGAGTGAGCCACTGTGCCTGGCCATTTCTCACTGAAAATCAAAAGCTAGAAATTATTCTTTAGTGAGGAAGATATGTCAAAAGCAGAGATAGGCTGAAAACTAGGCCTCTTGTGCCAGTTTCCTAAATTGTGAATGCAAAGGAAAAGTTCTTGAAGGAAATTAAAAATGTTGGCTGGGCGCGGTGGCTCACTCCTGTAATCCCAGCACTGTGGGAGGCCAAGGTGGGTGGATCACCTGTGGTTAGGAGTTCAAGACCAGCTTGGCCAACATAGTGAAACCCTGTCTCTACTAAAAATATAAAAAATTAGCTGGGCGTGGTGGCAGGCGCCTGTAATTCCAGCTACTAGGGAGGCTGAGGCAGGAGAATTGCTTGAACCTAGGAGGCGGAGGTTGCAGTGAGCTGAGATCATGCCATTGCACTCCAGCCTGGGCAACAAGAATGAAACTCCATTTCAAAAAAAAAAAAAAAAAGTGTTGGTGGGCGTGATGCACACGTGTAATCCCAGCTACTTGGGAGACAGGCCAGAGGATCGCTTGAGCCCAGGATTTTGAGACCAGCCTGGGCAACATTTGTTGTTATTTATTTGAGACTCTGTAAATTATTTGAGACTCAAATAAATCAATAAATAAATAACATGCTACTCCAGTGAACATATGAATAATAAGAAAGCAAAACTGCCTTATTGCTGATATGGAGAAAGTAAGAGTGATCTGGATAGAAGATCCAACCAGCTATAACATTCCTTTAAGTTGAAGCCTAATCCAGAGCAATTCTATGAAGGCTAAGGGAGATGAGGAAGCTTCAGGAGACAAGTTTTAAGCTAGAAGAGGTTGGTCCATGAGGGTTAAGAAAAGAAACCATATCCATGACATAAAAGTACAAGGTGAAGCAGCAAGTGCTGATGTAGAAGCTACAGCAAGTTATCCAGAAGATCTGGCTGAGATCGTTGATTTTCTTTTCTTTTTTCTTTTTGTTTTTGCAGTGACACGATCTCTGTTCCCTGCAACCTTAACTTCCAAACAACCTCAAGCGATTGTCCTGCCTCAGCTTCCCAAGTAGCTGGGATTACAGGTGTCCACCACCATGACTGGCTAATTTTTGTATTTTTAGTGGAGACAGGGTTTCACCATGCTGACCAGGTTGGTCTCGGACTCCTGACCTCAAGTGATCCTCCTGCCTTGACCTCCCAAAGTGCTGGGATTACAGGTGTGAGCTACCATGCCCAGCCTCTTTTTTTTTTTTTTAAAATAGAGACAGAGTCTCGCTGTGTGGCCTAGGTTGGCAATCATGGCTCACTGCAACCTTGGCCTCCCAGGCTCAAGCCATCCTCCTGCTTCAACCTTCCAAGTAACTGGTACTACACATGTGCGCCACCATGCTCAGCTAATTAAAAAGAATTTTTGTGAGGAGATGGAGGTCTCACTATGTTGCCCGGGCTGGTTTAGAATGCCCAACCTCAAGTGATTCTCTCACTTTGGCCTCCCAAAGTTCTGGGATTACAGGTGTGTGCCATTGTGCCTAGCCAGAAAGTGGTTTCTTGAGATGGAATCTACTCCTGATAAACATACTGTGAACATGGTAGAAATGACAACAAAGGATTTAGAATACAACATAAACTTAGTTGATAAAGAAGCAGCAGGGTTTGAGAGGACTGAGTCCAATTTTGGAAGATACTCTACTATGGGTAAAATGCTATCAAAGAGTACTGCATACTACAGATAAATCTTTCATGAAAGGAAGTGTCAATTCATGTGGCAAATGCTATATGGTCTTATTTTAAGAAATTGTCATAGCTGGCATGGTGGCATACGGCTGTAATCCTAGCTACTTGGGAGTCTGAGGCAGGAGAATCGCTTGAACCCGGGAGGCAGAGCTTGCAGCAAGCCAAGATCGTGCCACTGCACTCCAGCCTGGGCAACAGAGCGAGACTCTGTCACCAAAAAAACAAACAAACAAACAAAAAACTGCTGAGCACAGTGGCTCATGCCTGTAATCCTAGCACTTTGGGAGGCCGAGGCAGACGGATTACTTGAGGTCAGGAGTTCAAGACCAGCCTGGCCAACATGGGGAAAACCCAGCTCTACTAAAAATACAGAAATTACCTGGGCATGGTGGGGCATGCCTGTAATCTCAGCTACTCGGGAGGCTGAGGCAGGAGAATCGCTTGAACCCAGGAGGTGGAGGTTGCAGTGAGACGAGATCATGCCACTGCACTCCAGGTTGGGCAACAAGAGGGAGACTCCGTCTCAGGGAAAAAAAAAAAGAAAAGAAATTGTCACAGCCACCCTACCCCTTAGCAAATACCACCGTGATTAGTCAGCAACCATCAACATGGAGCCTCCACCAGCATAAAGATGACTTGCTGAAGGCTCAGATGATTGTTAGTCTTTTTTTTTTTTTTTTTTTAGGAATAAAGTATTTTGGGGCCAGATACAGTGGCTCACACCTGTAAGCACTTTGAGAGGCCAAGGTGGCAGATCACTTGAGCTCAGGAGTTTGAGACCAGCTTGGGCAACATGGCAAAACACCATCTCAGGCTGGGAGCGGTGGCTCACGCCTGTAATCCCAGCACTTTGGGAGGCTGAGGTGGGCGGATCACTTGAGGTCAGGAGTTTAAGACCAGCCTGGCCAACATGGCAAAACACCGTCTCTACTAAAAATGCAAATATTAGTCAGATGTGGTGGTATTTGCCTGTAATCCCAGCTACTCAGGAGGCTGAGGCAGGAGAATCACTTGGACCTGGGAGGTGGAGGTTGCAGTGAGCTAAGATTGTGCCACTGTACTTCAGCCTGGGCGACAGAGTGAGACTCTGTCTCAAAAAAAAAAAAAAAAAAAAAAAAAAAACCTCTACAAAAAATATCAAAATTAGCCTAGTGTGGTGGTACACACCTGTGATCCCAGCTACTTGGGAGGCTAAGGTGGGAGGATCACTTGAGTCCAGAAGTTGGAGGCTGCAGTGAGCCAAGATCAAACCACTGCACTCCAGTCTGGGTGACAGAGCTAGACCCTTTCTCAACAACAACAGCAGCAATGACAAAAAGAAAGTATTTTAAAATTACGATAAGTACATTTTTTCTTCCTTTTTTTTTTTTTTTTTTGAGATAGAATTTTGCTTTTGTTGCCCAGGCAGGAGTGCAGTGGCATAATCTTGGCTCACTGCAACCACTGCCTCCTGGGTTCAAGCGATTCCCCTGCCTCAGCCTCCCAAGTAGTGGGAATTACAGGCGCCCACCACCACACCTAGCTCATTTTTATATTTTTAGTATGGATGGGGTTTCACCATGTTGACCAGGCTGGTCTCGAACTCCTGACCTCATGTGATCCACCTGCCTCAGCCTCCCAGAGTGCTGAGATTATAGGTGTGAGCTACTGTGCCCGGCCAGTAAGTACATTTTTAAAGACAGAATGCTGTTATGTAATTAATAGACTATAGTATAGTATAAACAGAAGTTTTCTATGTACTGGGAAACCAAAAAATTTGTGTGACTCACTTTATTGCAATATTCACTTTATTGTAATATTTGCTTTATTGTGGTGGTCTGGAACTGAACCCACAATATCTTTGAGGATGCCTCTATACCATATTTTAAAGGTAGAGCTTAGTAAGATTTTGCTGACAGGTCAAATTCAGGTGTGAAAGAGTAGAGTCAAAGGTTGTATCAAGGTTTAACCATAGGGAAATGAAAGACTGAAATTGTTTACTTTGAAGAATGAGACTGAGGAAGAAACAGGATTTAAGGGAAAGATCTGAGTCTCAGTTTGTACATGTTAAGCTTTATATGCATTTTAAATATTCAGGTGGAGCTGCTAAGTAGGCAATTTGATACATGAGTTGTAGTTCAGGGGAGAGATCCAGGCTAGAGATAAAAATGTGAGATTTATCAGTACGTAGATGATATTTGAAGTCACAGGACTGAATGAAGCCACCCAGGGAGCGAGTACATACAAGAGAAAAGGGCAAGGAATGAGCTTCACGAACTCCAACATTTAGAGGTCAGTATATGGGCAACCAGAAAGGGAGACTGAGGGGGAATTATTCAAATTAGATTAACTGAAAAAAGCCAGGCACAGAAAGACAAATATTGCATGTTCTCACTCATATGTGAGAGCTGTAAACTGTTGATCTCATAGAGGTAGAGAGTGGAATGATAGTTGCCAGAGGCTGGGTAGGGGTAGGAGGATGCAGAGAGATTTGTTAACGGGTACAAACATAAGGTTAGAGAAAAGGAATAAGTTCTAGAGTTTGGTAGAGCAGTAGGGTGAATATAGTTAACACCAATGTACTGTATATTTCAAAATAGCTAGAAGAGAAGATTTGAAATGTTATTGACAAAAATAAATGATAAATATTTGAGGTGATGCATATCCTAAATACCCTGATTTGATCATTACGCATGATATGCATGTATCAAAGTATGACATGTACCACACAAACATGTACAATTATTATGTATCAATAAAAAAGTAAAAAAAGTAATTAGCACAAACCTAAAAAACAAAATAGAAAGCAAACAAGGAGAGGGTAGATTCTAGCAGTCAAATGAAGGAGGCACTTCTAGGAAAAGGGAGTAATCAATTCAGTCATGTGCTGCTGAGAATTGACCCTGGGACTTAACAACATGGAGACCATTTGTGGTCTTGACAAAAGCAATTCCAATAGGATACTGGGTCACAGCCAGATTTGGGAAATCTAAATGAGACTTAGAGGAAAGGAAGTGGGCGCAGTGAGATTAGATAAGACTTTTGAGGACTTTTCAGTAAAGGGGAGCAGGAAATAGGATTGAAATTGGAAGGGTATGTGGAGTCACGGGAGGGTGATTTTTAAAATGGAAGAAATAATAACACTTGTGTGTGTGTGTGTGTGTGTGTGTGTGCTTATAGGAATGGCCTAGTACAGGGTTTCTCAATTTGGGACTGACATTTTAGGGAGAATAATTCTCTGTTATGAAGGGCCATCCTCGGCATTGCAAGATGTTTAGAAAGATTCCGAGCATTCTGTCCACTAGAGGCCAGTAGCGCGCCCTGCCTCTTTCCTGGGTTGTCATAACCACAAGTCTCCAGACGTTGCCAAATGTCTCTTGTGGAAGGGAAATGGCAAAATTATTCCTGATCTAGTTAAAAAAAAAAAAAAAAGACAAATATAAATAAAAATATTGGTGATGCAGAATATAGAATGGAAGAATTGCTGGGGGAAATTTCTTTGAGTTGATGGAAAGGGATGGAATCTACTGCATAATAAGAAGAATGAGTCTACTAGATCACAGACTGCATCCACATTAACAGAGAAAGCAGGGGTGTGAGCACTGATGTAGCTAGGGACTAGATGGGGTGGTGGGAACATATGGAAGTTCTCCTCTAGTTGCCTTTGTTTTCTCAGTAAAATAAGCAAAGTAAGCAGCTGGAAAACAAGCACTGAAAAGGAGGTAAATCACCACAGCATTTGCAGGAAAAAACAAAAAAATCAAAAGGAGGTGTTTAAGTTTTAGGAGACAGGAGATCTGAAGAAGGTCATCTCAGAGAATGAGACATAAAATGGACTGGAGAAATACCTTGTAATTGCTAAGCAGCTTTACTATTCAGCAGTAAAGACCCATTGAGAGTAGAATAAGACTAATTAACGTTGGTATATATTTTTCTCCAGTCCTACTCCGGGTCTTGGTCCAGGTACTGAGTAAGGACAGAGTTGGATATAAGCAGGACTGCAGATTTGCCAAGAGAGTACCATGAAGTGAAGGGAATAAGGGAGTTCGGGGGAAATGCAAGGAAGTGATTATAATGATTGACCATGATATTTAAGCAGGGTACAGAAGAACTAAGAACAAGAAGGGGATGGAAGATTGTGAAAAGGAATGTGGTAGGATCATCAGAGGAATATAGGTCCCTGTGGGATTGAAAGATTGTTGGAGTTGATATTAAATAATGTGAGCTGGAAATATAGAAACTCAGAGGGTGGGATCCTTGAAATTGAAATTATGGAGAGACACATTTATTGGTAGGGCCAAGGTCTAGGGTATGAACATTGCAGTGAGTTTCAGGGCAGGGTCACAAAAGCAGATGCACAGAGACATAAGGTATCCAATTCTAGGGGCTGAGGAGTGACAGCAAGACCTTACTGCAGTAACTA